>NC_034438.1:25397520-25663887 GCF_002078875.1 Numida meleagris
AGAAAAGAAAAGAAAAGAAAAGAAAAGAAAAGAAAAGAAAAGAAAAGAAAAGAAAAGAAAAGAAAAGAAAAGAAAAGAAAAGAAAAGAAAAGAAAAGAGAAAAGGAAAGGAAAGAAAAGAAAAGATAAAGGAAATATTTTTAATAATAATTAAGAACATTGTCCTGCTAAGTCATCATCTAGGTATTTATACCTGTTCAGTCTTATTTATAGACTACAAATATTCTTAACAAGACTGAATCCTTAAAAAACAGGCAAATTGAGGATTTCTGTTTTTTTTTTTTTTTTCTGAAGAAAACATAATACAATCTTGATTTTTAGCATGCATTTTGAAGAAAGAGTGTCTTGTGAAAGATTTATACAAAACCCCAACTTCAGCATACATTGCCAAGGAATTACATAGTGGACAAAGGGAGGATGAAACTAGATACTACTAATACTGCAAAGGTAAAGAGTGCTTAAAAGTAATATTTGGAAGAGTCTTCTTGGGGTTTTTTGATACATCATAACGAAACAAAAAGATCATTTAAAAATATATTCTTAAAGATTGCCTTCAAATAAGAACTTTCAGAGTTTGAAAATAGCCTTACTGTTCCAAATTCATTGGGCTCCAGAGGAACGACAGTTTCTCCTCCTTTTTTTCCTAGTTGTAGTTCTCTCACTGTGACATGTCTGAAACTGGTTTATTTTCCCTCTGTTTCATATAATGAAATGGAGGGCAGGCAGAATTTCTACTTTTGCAAAGATGGAGGAAAACAGAAAGCAAGTCTTTTCTAAATCCAAATTTATTTAAGTAATTGGCACAAGTGGAAATCCCAGCAGCATCTCTAAAAGCAAGAAAAGGATCAGCTAACATCAAACACAAGCAGCCTACAATTAAGCTGGTGTTTCTGAAAGCAAAAACAAAACTACATTATTTCAGGGAAGCTGCTGGTTGCACACTGCAGAGCTGGTTACTTAGCTGAACCTCCTGTCTCACCAGACCTGCTCCTCTGGGCCTCTGGCCCATGCACAGTTTCAGGCAGGGCATGGAATAAAAATTAGGTGCAAAGAGCTTCTACCTGCAAGAGACATCCACCAAAAGACATTTTCCTATTCACTACAATCAGCTCTTTGGCCACCCGTGGAAAACTGAAACTCTTCCAGCCATCATGGCACTGATGTCACCCAGAAACTGACAGCAGCACAGCTGGAGCCCACCAGCGATCTCTGCGCCGGTCCCATTCTGCAGACGCCCTGTGCAGTAGCACCTAGGCAGTCCTGCTTATCAGAAACCACATGTCTTTCTCCTCCCACAGAGACCCTCTGTGCCAAAATACACTCTCATGTATCCTAGACTTCCAATAACTCCACTGGCATAAAGAAATAGCACTGTGGAAAATGAGAGCAGAGCCTGGCCCCTAGCTGAGATCTCATACTGGGGGAGACGACAGCTGTGGGGTTTGGAGATTCAGGTTACTCAGAGGCCAGGCTGAAAGCTGATACAGACAAAGTGCTGATTGCCATTTTAAAATTTGTAATTATTATTTAATAATAAACACAGACACCTGCAACACAACACATAGACTACGCACACTGCTAATAACCCCTCAGCAAGTTACAGGATGAAGATTTTAGACATGTCTGAGGAGGAAGGATGGAATAATAATCATCATCTTATGCAGGAAGCAGAGCATAAAATGTGATGGATACCTTACTCCCCAAAAGAGGCGTCATTCATCTTTTTCCACTACATATTTTCCAAACTGGATACAAACTGGATAGCAAAAGTCTTAGATCAAACAACAGAATTTCTACCCCAAAACCTGAAAAAAAGTATATTGCTCTCCAAGTTTTGCATGGCATTAGTGATACACGGGAGCAACGAATAACACTGAATTCACTACAGACTTTGAATTTTGCTACATGAAATCAGGCAACCACTATGAACTTTATATATTTTTACATTATTTCTTTAAATATTTATTTAAGTATGCTAACCTCAAATAGTAAGCCAGCATTCAAAGAAATATTTGGGAGTGTAATGTCACCATTACTAATAAAATAATAAATACTGTAATATAAGCATTGGAAATGTTAGCAGCTTACTTTTTTCAAAACATTTTTTTGAGTAAGTGTTCAAAATGGAAAGAGGAAGAAAAGTTAGCCCTTCTTGGAAGGAGACATAGCTCATGAGATAGTTCTGAGTAATTCATGAGGTCAATCTCTTTTGCAGTTTATGTAACTTACGATTCCCTGAAAGTAAACACGTTTTGTATTTTGAGAAAGTTGCGTTATAATTAAGTGTAGATTATCTGGATTCTCAACAAGTTAAAATCCACAATGAGATGTAAATTTAATTTGTATAGTTCAATCCCGTCCGAATTCAAACACAGATCATAATACCCTGGGCCTTGTACTGGAATACACTGCCATATTTTGGGCCTGATGGATGCCTCTCATTTTTAAGTATGGCTGTCTCACACTGGTATCGTATTCCCAACTACTGTTTATAATACAAATCTGTTTTTGAGTCGGAGAGTTACCAAGTTTTCAAAATCAGGGCTGTTTATGCTCTCCCTTGGAAATAGCACCTGTTTCAACAGGCTTGGGTCTGCTCGTTTATTTGCCCTTCGCTTTTTTTTTTCCAATTATCCTTTTAGATTGTATCCATTTTATCCAAGTTATGTTAAGGAAAGTTAGTTATCCTAATCAGTTTTGTGTTATCAAAATGTGCACAGGCCATCTCACACATGTTTTTCTCTTTTTTCATGATGGGTACTTGAGAGCCAGGTGGGAGTGTTGTGGGCAGAATGAGTGAGCGTGAGTTCCCTGCTTTATCTTCCGTGTCCAGTCAAATGCTGGACAGTAATCAGATACAGAGGTGGGAGACAGGCAGCATTACAGGACAAAGAAGCTCATCTCCACTGCAGATGATGAGTGATAGTGCCGTTTCAATCAAATCAACGCAGAAGCCCAAAACATAACAGCAGCATGTAGTTCAGCCTGTGGAACATGAAATGACTACGACAACCTTGTAGATCTTCACTTCCAAACATTTTTAATGATACATAGGATAACCCAGCTTGTACCAAAGAGGTGTGGGTTTTTGTTGTTGTTGGTTTTTTTTTTGTTTTTTTTTTTCTTTTGAAAATATTAATAATAAAAAAACCACATTGCTTTACAGCAGTAATTTTATGAGTTTAAATGCCACTTCTGGCTCGGTTCGTTTAGTGTAGTCACGAGATGAAGGCAAATTCCACTAAAATCCATCCCAATCTCCTGTCACTTTAGTAGCAGAACACTAATAAAAGACAACCAAGAAGGCCTCAAGAGACCATAGCAGCACTTCAGCACATTTAGCCTAGATTTTAATTTCTTTTTACACTTGTTAAAATCGAGCACTCGGAGAAAATGTTGCCAGATCATGATAGATCCACCTCCAACTGGATATCTGGTTTGACTTAAATACTTAAAATAATGATCTTCTGCCATATGTTTAATATAACTTGAGGTTTTTAGCAAAATATGTCTTAGATTAAGTGTACAGTATATGCCACAGCACCGTTGAGTTTTTTCTCTGAAGAGAAACAGCATTACTCCTGCTCTCTAGCTGGGAGGACTTTCCCTTCAGGCTAAATGAGACAACAAATTAGGGGTGGGCCTTCAGTGTGGTCTTTTGCAAATGGAAGGTGCTGCGCTGTCTAACCAGGGAGGTTTCCAGCTTGGGAGATGTAGCCAGATTGGACAAAAAACAGTTGAAAATACTGAAAGCAGTGGTATCGGAGCAGCTGCAGTGTTCCACTCCTGTGCAAAGAGGGGGTCTGGGGAAATCCTGAGAAGTACCTCTCAGTAAGTAAAGGAAGGGCTAACATTTACTTACATGTGTGTCTATGAATGCATGTGGTAAAAAAATAAACAACTATGAAATGACATTCTTGTAATAATTATACTACTAATGAGTATTAGGGATTTGAAATTTTTTATTTATACGATTGTTTCAAGTGTTTGTGCAACCTAATAAATTATAATAATTTTCCTAATGAGCTATTGTCTGAAAGTATACTTAAGCAGCTTGGGAAAAGCACGTGTATTCCTGTATTTTTTACAGTGGCTTCAAAGGAAAGACTTTTTTTTCTATGCTCAAGGGTATTTTCTATGTTTTTGAAAACAACTGACAACATTTATTACTGCAAATGGCACACTGTTTATTTTCTAAACACTTCTGGAACCCAGCTTTCCATTTTTTGCTTTTGCATGTTTCTAACACAGTGCTAAGGTAAAAGTAGATAAAAGCCTTGCTCACCTTTTGTTTTAATTTGTCCATTTTGTGTCTTCTTGCAGTCTTAGCTAGCTGAGTTGGCTTTCCCTTGAAATTCCAAAGAACTGCAGTGAAACCCACTGCCAGGAGTAGGGTAGATCAAGGGCCAATTTCCAATATTGTTAATCCAAAAAACCCTCCTCTGGTGACTCCAGTTTGTTTCAGTGAGAAGTATATCACAGAATCACAGAATTGCAGGGGTTGGAAGGGACCTCAAGAGATCATGGAGTTCAACCTCCCTGCCTGAGCAGGTACCCTACAATAGGTGGCACAGGTAGGCGTCCAGACGGGTCTTGAATATCTCCATAGAAGGAGACTCCACCACCTCTCTGGGCAGCCTGTTCCAGTGCTCCATCACCCTTATGTTTAAAAAAGTTCTTCCATATGTTAGTACACAGCTTCCTATGTTCATATTTTAGGCCATTCCTCGTTGTCCTATCACTGTATGCCACTGAGAAGAGCCTGGCCTCATCCATTTACCTCCCACCTCCCTTTAGATATTTATAAACATTTGTCAGATCCCCTCTCAGTCTTCCTTTCCCCAGGCTGAACAGACCCCAGTTACTCAGCCTTTCCTCATATGGGAGACTGATTGGTCTAGAAAACGACAGGCTGGAGGCATTAGCGTACCTCATCTAGTGATCTGAGCAGTATCAGAGGCCATTCAGCAGGCTCTACAACACTCACGGCAGTGAGCAGTGCAGTCCTACCATCAGAATTGCTGTGACAGCACAGGTATGTGAGACGTGTCACCACAGCAGCAGGAAAGCAGACAGGAGTGCACTGACAGACAGTGGTGGTGAAGCCTCAGTGAAGGTGTTCTTCCCTGTATGCATGTTACTATGAAAATGAATATCTCCAGAATAACTTTCTGTATATACTCTGCATTTCAAGTTGTCAATGTGCAAGTGCAACAGGCTTCTGTAGATGTCAATTGTTACGGTGAAGTCAGAGGGGACAGGAAGAATTAGCAAAAGGCATTTTAAAAGAGCACATCAGATCTCTGCCACATTTATTCAGTTTAAATCTAGTCAAGTACCCAAAAGAAAAATGCTTCAGACCTTTTTGTGGCCATTACAGGATTCCTACCACAGTAGATATGAAATGCCATCTGCAAATCCATGTCTAAAGAGTATTGTGTTGCTTCAGGTTATCTGAGGACAGCAAATATCTCAGCATGTGATGCTACACAAAATGACACAAGCCCTCATCACACTTGCACAAAAAGCACAAAGAACTCAGTTTTCGTTGTTTACTTTTTAAGCAAGTGGAAAAACGATAGCTTCCATAGATGACTCAGAATAACTTATATCCTTGTATGAACCCTTAATTCTCTCATCCTTTACCCTCCAGTTCATAACTGTTTGTAACACGATGAACAGAAACAGGCAGACTGTTTCAGGAAGCGTAGATATGTGGTACAGGTAAAATTAGAATGAATTTTCACAGTTAAAATCTAAAATATTTAAAAAAACAGTAAGCAAAATATAAGCTATCAATCTCAAGTGGCGGAAAGATAGTTCTTTACTAAAATAGATTATTTATTATTTTTATGTTGGTTTATTTATTATTTATTATCATTTATTATGTTATAATTAATCATCATCACACTGACATCACTATTGCTAAGGTATTACAATACATCACATTTGCTCTGCATCACAACTGTGCATGTCCCTTTGCAAGCAAATCAAAGATACTGTCCCTATTCTGCTGAGCTTACAATCCTGGGAAAGGTCCTGCAAACAATTATTTCCAGATGAAGTGCTTACAGAGTTATGTATCAGGCAAACTGTGTAGGCCTTGGGAGGCACATGGATGTGAAACGATAATGAAATTAAAAAAAATAAGAAGTTAGTCTTGTTAGACCTTCAAAAACTTTGAGACTTTCCTTTTTTAATAGATATTTATACATATGTATGTGTGTGTGTGTTTCTGGGGCTGAAGAGGAGAGCAGAGTACCATTCATTGGTTTGAGTGATGAGCTGCAAGTGAACAGGCTTGGAGAAAACTCTGGAGGGAAAGCGCAGATGGAAGCTGTGGATGAGAACCTGATGTGGAGAGGGAGAGAGTGGCAAGGTGCACAAAGTGGATAGGCTGATGGGCATGGAGAGATGAAGAGCAACGAGGAATAATGCAGGCAGAAGCTGAACAGTGCAAGACTTGAAAAAGACATGAGACTAGAATTTGATGTGTAGAAGTAAAGAAAGGTACTGACAGGAGATGAAAAGGGCCTGGCCAGAGACAGAGCATGTGGCTCTGAATGATTCAGATAGGAAGACTGGAGGGTGATAAAGTGAGAGGCCTGGCAACTGTAGGCTGTCAAAGTGAAGGAATGAAGCAATAAGGCTTTGGGCTCTGGAAAAAAAAAATAATAATAATGAGTGTGGAAAGGGATCAGCAGGTCCCAGAGAACATGTGGAAATGGAGGGCAGCACAGGCCAGTGCAAGTGCCTGTAGACATGTGGGAATGTAATGGGCTGACACTGCATGTGCCCAACTCCCCTGCTGACGTCAATAGGCATTGGCCCAGATCCCAAGAACAAAGAGGGGCCAGGGCCAAGGCACTGAGTATGACAGAGAAGAGCTTAAAAAGAGCAGTGTAGCCCTCCCACCTGATGTCAGCATGATGGAGAATGAGGGTCACAGCCAGTGGGGCTAGGGGCTACTTGCTTCCTGAAGCAAGGCACAGCAGCTGCTGTGACTGATAGTGATCAGCTACAGCATGAGATTGACAGGAGAGGAGATACCCAACAAGAGATCCTCTAGAGGAGAGGCTTAATGATGGCTGGTTGCTTCTCACCACTCACAATTTATGCTGGGGGGGAGAACCTGGATGCACAAATTTTTTCGCCTGCTCCAAAACGCAGCAGTCAGAGCCCTGCAGGAATAACAGCAAGATGCAGAGGAGTCGCACACCATTTCCTCCGTTGTTCTTTGAAGTGTGCTGATAGAAAGTACTAGCAGAGACAAAACATGTCACTGTGGGCAAAGGCAGAAGCATTCTGAAAGAATACTCCGGGCAAGTATCTGTGAGAGCACACAAAGACTTCTTTGCCTTTAAGTCACCTGCTATTGGACAAAGGTATGTGGAAGAAAGTAAGCGCAGAAAGACCTTCTAACATACTCCATGAAAGTCAGCATCATCTGATGATATCAATGCTAATAACAGCTAGAATAAAAATTCACCCTCAGCTTATTGACATCATGTCCTCTGGAAAACAGAATTTAAAAGTGCTTTGAATATACACGCTAAGACAGCATGCAAAATTAGCAATCAAAAGAAACCACTATGATGTTGAGCAGCCCCTTCACTCCTGCATGCCTGAGGCATTATGATATTGACTTCCTTTGTAAACAATCATAAGGTTATTTCCTACAGAGAAAAGCAGATATGTAAGTGCCATGTATTATTATTATACTGATGAGAAATGGAGTACTGCCTTTTGTTTCCTAGAGAAGAGAATAATGACTCAAGAGGATGATCTTCTATTTTTTCCCAGAAGGATTTGCAGATGTTTATTCAGTAATTTTAATTTATCTCCTGTCCCAAAGGAAGGTGCATGTGGGTACCTTGCAACGTTGAAAATAATCAGAAACAAATCAAGTTTATGAACTGGTCCCCTTTCCAGTTTGGAAACCCTTGTCCTGCTTTCCCTACTAGGTAAAGGGTCAAGCACAGCATAATTCATAACCTGTGCCATAAATCTCACTGGGCCACAAGAGGGAGCAGCTTTCAGAGGTGCAGACAAGAGAATGAGAAAAAACCTCAAATTAACAAATAAAATCATCAACAAAACACTATGCTGGAGATCTTCAGTATCAAAAGAACGCAGAAAGAGTGGCATTCTTCCAGCCAGCTAAGTGTTCAGATTTTATAGAGTATTATCTGCAGGTTCAGCCTTTGTGCTGAAGTGAACTGTGGTTGTTCTTCACAACTGATTCAATTCAACAGATATCCCTGTGTTCATTTCCAGAGATATTCTAGGGTTCACCTTAACACTTTCTCCCAGCAGAAGACAGTAGTTACAGCCTTTCTGCCTTTAGGCAGATAAGAGGAAGGTCACTACTCTGGAAAAAAGAAAACTTCAAAGAACACCTCAAATCAATGCTATAAGATGTAATTGGTGAGGACTCAGACCATGTTTCCAAGCCACCCGATTTATTTCAGCACTTCAACTCTTGAAGGGTGGTTTTCCTTCTTCTTCTTCTTGTTTTTTCTTTTTTTTTTTTTAACAAATACAGCCCCTCCCTGGCTTTCACTAACCCTGCTGAAGGATTCTGTTCACCTAAGCAAATTACTGTAAGTTGACGTCTTTCACAACGGATTTCATCTCTTGCAGGAGCCATTAACACCAGAGTATGGTGACAGACTGCTGACCACCTTGCTCTGCTGCTCAGTCACACACTGCAATAACATTTCTAGGCAGACAGGTACTACTCTGTGTTGTGAGATATCTCAAGGGCCATGTCCTCACCTGGTAGAAGCATATGCTGGTCTACCCCATATTTTTGTTGGCATGAACACTTCTAAGAGAATGGAATTGAATTCCTTTTTTTAAAAAAAAAAAAAAAAAAAATCTCAGGCCTTTTTAAGTTAACAACTTGGTTTCAGGGGGAATTTCCACTCTTTCTGGACTGCAAAGGACAGATTCCTTTAGAACACATCAGAATATCATCGGAAATATTTTTTCTTCTGGTCTTCGCACAAAGCACAGTGAAGGCTCTGGAGGACACTTCTTTGTTAAAACATCACATCAGAGTATCTGTGCACAGCACGACCATGCGTCAGATTGCTCTCTCTGCCTGCTGCATGGTTCAGCGTTAACCTCATTTTACATGACAGCCCAGCTCCTAACTGCCCACATGTGTCCGTACAACAGCGTGGAGAGGGGAACAACATTTTCCTGACTTCCTGGGAAAAAGCAATAGAAACACATGGTGTGCACTGGCATACCACTGCTGCATGCAGCACAGCCCTATATGTCACACCTGGAAAAAACCTGAGCCTGAACAGTATGCATATAGCCAAAAAGCATCCATTCAGCCAAGACTTCAAGCCCACATCAGGTAATAAACATAACAGTAGCATCTAGAGGCTCAGATATAATTTTCTGGACCCCTGTAATCAATCTATGGAGTCAGAGGAACAAGGAGACAAACAACAGAGATTTAGGACTCTGGATTCCCTCTCTCAAAGCCAGCACTCTCACTCCCTCCTCATGGCCTTGAGGAAGGCTGTCAGCTCTTTTGCAAGCAAGCAGTGAGACTTCTTGCTATTGTAATTAGAGGAGAAAGGCCTTTCTTTGTGCCCTCTTGCATGCATAGACAGACTCAGTGGTTCCCAGTGCAAGAGCTTATCTGACAACCGAGACCAGCTAACAAATTCACTTTTGACTTGATTTAGAATAAGGACATAGATTATCTCTCATCCCAAGATTAGTCTTTCTACTCCTTAAGCTACATATAAATCCCTTTGTATAAATAATTAAGCGTTCACTGGGCCAAGAAGAGAAACGGGAAGTGCAAGCCAGTGATTCTTCAGCCTTTTGGTTAGCTTGCTCATCTGAGATGTGGGCAAGTCAGGTCCAAACCTCTTCTGCAATAACTAGTTAATTATTCATACAAAACAGAACAGCTTCTACAGGAGAGAGGGAACACAATTATCCAGCAGATTGGCAGTCGGTCTGCTCTCTTGAAGTATGGCAGAGCTGTGTTCAGTCCTCACTCTAAATCAGGGTGAGGGAAGTTCTGAGAAATCTGTTACTTTGCAGGCCAGTGCTAACTATCTGGCTGTTGGGTGGAGCACATGCACGATTTGGCAAATGCCTACCGTTTGACTGCTTGCCTACCATGAAAATGTATCAAGGATGAGAATTCTTTGTTAAATAAGTTGCCCATCAAGCAAATAATCCTGATTTCCTTTACAGTGCAGCAGGAGCAAAGAGATTTCTGAATGCAATTCATCTCTTTAACTAAAAAAAAGAGCGAGATGACTTCTTCTCTTGAAGTTTTATTTGACCATAAAGGAGTCTCCATCTCCAGCTAGGACACAGATCTGTGTTTGGGAGGTACCCAAGGTCAGCTGAAAGGAAGCCCATTTGAGTTTCTGTGATGCACGCAGCATCACGCTGTAGCAGTCATGAAGCACTGAGTGCCCTGATGTGCAGCACTGAGCAGCAGCAGAGCTCCTCTGGGATCACTAGGGCCCTGGTCCTGCTAAGTGGCACAAGCTCTCTGTGCAGGGCTCTCTCCATTAGCCATGTGGAATGATGTCTTCTTCTTTTCTCACTTTCCTCAGTCATTTGGTTTTCTAACTGCACTTGAAATGCACATTGCAATAGCTGCACCTAGAACTAGAAAAGACTGTGAGGCTGCAAATAACAACTGAGCAGTATATGTAGGTTTTGTTTTTAATTAGCTCATAAATTCAAAACGCGGAGAGATCCTAATTTATATGGTGATGTCAGTTAGTGGAAGAGCATAGTCCCTCCTTGATGCTTGTATTAAAAACTCCCATAGAATCAATGAGTGATAGTGTGCACATCCCACTGACATTAACAGGGATCTGATCCACCCAATATGCTTGTGACAGCTCTCTCATTCAGATGAGCTCAGTGCCCTCCAGATGGGGAAGCCGCAAGTGAGTAGAACTGATTTTTTTTCTTGGTTGTTTTCAAATTAAACAAGTAATAAAGTTGCATGACTCCGAAGCCTGGCTCTACAGCCTGCATTGTATTTTTAAATGTGGTATTAAAATGTCATTGTTATCTCACAGCAGATGGGGCAGGGGTTTCTCCTCACAGTAAAGTTTCCTAGGGAAGCACGCTAGGGAGAACATTTTGGCAAGAAGGCTCCTGTGTGGTAATGTCATCCAAATGTGGAGGTACTGTAGGGTGGGAACCACTGGAAATGCTTTGAGTCTCACCGGCTTCCATATGGGTATAGGCCCAGGTCAGAAACCACACAGGGCCCTGGGTGCTTCCCTTGCCTAACCTCTGAGAGACAGTGCAGATGTAGCTGGAGCTGTTAGTGGTAGTGGTTAAAGATCAGAGAGGCATCCAAAATGATACAAGTACTTAAATCAAGAAAATAATCCAGAAAATCCACACTGTAATAACTGCAAAGCTTCTCTGGCTTTGAGTAATTCTGTACCAACTTACTTATCCCAAAACGCCCATGCTTTAGTTGCCAGTGTAGTACACTGAATCTCATGGTTCTGGCTATGTAGCAGCTACACAGACTGTATATCTCTACAGCAGAGGTTAAAGTTGCTTTCTTACATTTCCTCTGCACCAGAGTGTAAGAGATGGGCCTCTCTTTTCACAGGCTGCACACCAGTATCTGAACAGACTTGTAGGCTACCAAGAGCTAGCAGGCAGTAGCTTTGGCGTATGTGTTTTAAAGACAAGGCGCCTGACTCAGTTGGGCAGCCAAGACTTTGAACCCCAAGTAATCCAAGTGCCATACTCCAGACAGGAGAAGAACCATATATGCAGCGATGCTCCACACTTGCTTTTGGTGACCACCTTGTGAGGACCTCCTCTGTGTGTGTCATTGTGGCTCAGCTTCCTGGGACACCTTATTCTTTCCAGACACCAAGATGAGGCTGTCACTGTGTGCCTCCGATCCACCCTGCCAGCTCAGGAATTGACAGGCGAAGGAACTGCCTTGTCTTGACTTTGGTGATTTCTCTTCAGCCATGCTGTGAGGAAAAGCATGGAATTGGATCCATGACCCCAGTCCTGAAGCTTGTGCTTCAAATCACACACACAGAATGCTCTTCTTCCTTTACTAGCATAGAAAGGGTTTTTACAGGAACTTTCTTTCCCTCTTTTTATATGTATACATTTTTCCTTCAAAAACTTTACAAACAGTAGAAACACACATGCAGATGCATTCAGAAAACATTTTTCAACTTTCCTTAAACTACAGATATGAACAGTCCTACATACTTTTTGTGTCAATAAATAGTTAACGTGAATATGAATTATAGAAATGCAGGAGTAGTGTACTTGATTTATAGAACCAGTATACATCTCTTTTCCTATATGAAACTGAACACATTCAATTAACAGTTTAGTTACAGGGCAATTCTATTTCTATTCCACATCATGTGATTTTATCTTGGATTTGAACAACACGCATGCATGGTTTTTCTATTTTTTTAATAGCTACCATCTTGCTTATCCATTTTATTAGTTGTATACCTTCATTTAAGATTGTGCATCTCCACATGGCTGACAGTATATTTTTTTTCTTACTGAATGGAATTGCCACTCAGTGGTGACAATTCCATTGGTTTCAACTCAGAGCTGATTTTCAGGTGGTGCTCTTCAGGGTATCAACTGTATCAAAAAGCACTCCTGCACATGTGAAGTATAGTCTTTAGTGAAATATACTAAGCTGGATTCATACATGGCATGGCATTACTGTTACGCTGCACTGTTTGAAACTCTTCATTCCATTTCCTGCCTCTAAAATGAAGGGAAGGGGCTCCCTGCGCTTCCCAGCTGTGCTCTGGAGGTGCTGTCTTTGGGACCTATATTTGATCAGATCTGTTGGCACATGTCACTCCAAAACACCTGCCCACAAGTACCACTGTATAAGCTTTGCCCAAAACATTGTGCCAGTTTTCCAGAAAGATTTCTCTTGTAAATTCATCCTGCTGTTACTCTTAAAGCTTGCTATGCTATAGGCTGAGCCACATGGCTGAAACAGCACTTGTACACAGTGCTTAACGTTTGCAGTTGTAAGGGAAGGCAAACTCACCAAAAAAGATATTACCCTCACCATTCACTTGCTATAGAGGGGAGTGGTTCTAAAATTACATATACATTTTTGTTTGGTGATTTCTTTTCTGGAAGCAAGATCATGAAAAAAGTGACTGTTAAATGCTTTCCCGTATCATCTATATTACTTATTCTTCTGTGCACAAAACCTTCTTTGGCTTGTTTCATTGTATGTTTAGGTCTGTACTTGACCTTGTGTGAATAATCTGTTATTTCAGCTGTTTCTGTCCTAGGCTTTCTTTGTGTGTTAGCTTATCAGTGACACAGTCCAGTTATATGACAATATAAGCTTGGTAGCTTCATCGTTACTGACTTGTCATTACTCAGTATTTGAGAAGTTCATCTGTACATATGCCAAACTTTCACATAAATGTTCTTCGTTCTGATTTCAGTTTTATTGCCAGTTGATGTAATAAGAAACACTACATATCTCTGAGGTACCTATTACTTTTCAACAGTGTTTAAGACTTTATAGTCAAAAAACATCCCTTACCATATGTTATAAATTCAGTGTGGCACCCTGATTACTTTCCCTCCTTTATCTATTTCATATAGTTTTCCATGCATCTCTGGAAAACCTCAATTTTTCACAAATAACCCATGTATACACATTTCATCTGGGAATGAAGTATTGCTCGCAGCCATGCCTGCAGTCATTCAGACAACCACAGCAAAGAAGTTAAGCAGTGAAATTAATTTCACTTCTGGCGCCATGCTATGAGACACACTCAAAAAGATATTTGCAAGAAATAATAGCAGCTTTATTGAATCTCCCATGTAATGAGCAATTCTGCATATGCTTGTAGATGGTGCCATTTATGATAATAATTAATGAAGCACATACAGAGTCTATACCAATGCAGATATCTGGAACTCACAGGCTACTGCTTCTTCCTTGATTAGGTGTGAGAGGTTTCTGGCTGCTTGCTCAGATTATTGGAAAAGGATAGAGATCAAAAAAACACCCCCTAAAATCAAATCTCTTTTGGTTCATTTTGCTTCCATTCCACTATCTTGCTCTGGGAAAATCTCATGTGCGCACTAAAACATACTCAGGAGCATGCTGTCCTGCACTGTGGGTAAGCTCAGGAAGTGTCTGTCTGACCAGCCACCTCTGTGTGTCCTACCTGCCTGTGTGACATTGCCATGCTAGGAGAAGCAGAAAGCCACCAAACAAGAAGAGAGGCATAACTCCTGCTTTTCATACCTTCCTCCTCTTCATCTTCACCATCAGAGCCTCCAGATTTGAGTTATTATGAATAAAATATTATTCTCTATTGTGTGCACAATTTTCAGGCAAATATATTATTGTTTTCCTATAGTAGAGAACACTAGAAGCAAGTTGAGATGAAGATGTCTGGTGTGTGCCTAGAGCTCTGCTCGTTTTACTTTCCTGCTCATCCGCTCATACACACACACACACCAGAGAACACTCACACTCAGTCTGGCAGTAAATAAAAACAAGAGATCCACCTACTCCACAGGTATGACAGTATTCTTCAATGGAAAACACATTAGCAGTGACTCAATCTCCAGATACAGAGATCATGTGGTGACTTCTACCTATGCAGAGATGTAAGTACAGCTGAATCAACGGAAAAAGCACAGAACATCATGAAGGAGCAGACAGCACAAGACATCTTATAAGTAATTATGCTATTTTCCTAATATTTCAATTATGTGGAAAGAACATCAGGTTAAAAAATCAAATGTTCAAAAACTTCAAAGAGTTACAGAATCACTAAAGTTGGAAAAGACCTCTAAGATCACTTAGTCCAATTGTCAGCCTATCACCACCATGCTCTATGAATCATGTCCCTAACTACCACAGCTACAGGTTTCTTAAGCCTCTCATGCAAAATTCAGAATTATAGCATTTTCTCATGATCCAGTCATTAACTCCATACTTGACACTTTCTTTGACACAGTCAGGTACGATCCTGAGAAATAATTTGATGAAGGAAGCTTTTCCACACTGACCAAAACCTACATCTCAGAAAGATAACAACAACAAAAAGATATCATTCATTTATTTTTAGAGTACTACTCTGGTATTGGACTATTACTCACCTATTGTCAGCTTGTCATTTGGGATGATGAATCTAGATGACAAGGCTGCCTGGAAGTAATCAAAAATGGAAATCAGTTTGCTTAATATTTTCTATCATTTTCATTCAACATGAAGGGATCTGAATTCATTTTACACTAAAACCTTCTCCCTAGAAATTTCTTCAGGTTTGAAAATGAAACACAGACTTTTGTGCAGATAACTTAGCAGGCCTCCTTTAATCCACATGGAAAATAATGGTTTTATGCATTCTCAGCAGCCAGTTGTCACAACAGGCAACATTTCTGATTCATTGGAAATGATGGCGTGAAAGAATAAGGGCCACACTGTTTTAATGCTAACTGTGTACACTGGACAACAAGGATTTCAGGTCTGGTCCAGCATAAATCTGGAAAAATATAAAATGGTGCAAGGAGAGGGGCAGTAATCTGAAGCACTAACAGGTAGGCAGAACAAATTGTCTTTATGACAGACATCTTTAAAACTACTACTCACAAAGATAAATATTGGATCAAATGGGCCTTGCATGGCTAACACTCATATGCTTCAGCAACTGCCTCTTAATATAAAGCATTTCCACACATGGACCTCTCTTTATACATCTGTGTTTTTAATACCTTGCCATTTGCACTCATGTTGCTTACGGCAAAACTCTGCTTTTGGTTACACAAGTAGAAAGCAGTAGCTTTTATCTGTATTAATATTAGTAAGGGTAAAACCTGGTGTAAAACTCTGAAACTGATTTCATATGTATTTTAACTGATGTGTCAGCAAAGCATTACAAATATCTGCCAGCAGTCAGGTAAGGTCTATTTTCAGAATTCCTGTGGAGAGAACAAGTATACAAAGTCTGTTCTGAAAGCCGTTGTTTCCAGCGCTGTAACCAATTTCACGGCTGATAACACATACATCTACCACCAGATAAGCAAAATGTGCTGGTGTGATTAACTAAATTCTGACCTACTGCACAGTGAAGAAGTTGAACTTTTCCCTTCTCTTGCCTTTAGAGCTATTCAGCTATCCTCTTCCCACTGGATTTAACAAGTTTTTCATTAGCTTATTGTGAACAGCTTTTGTCTGCAGCTATGCCTTTCAGATCACAGGATTTCAGAGGTGATGTATGAAGAACCAACAGGACACTACGCAAGCATTTCAAACAAATTGTAGTTCTCCTACGTTCTTAATCTAGAGTCATCCTTAAGTGAAGTGGGGCCAACTTTAACACAGTTTTGGCTCCTCAGCTCACTAAAAGCAAGTTTCCAACACCATCCTGGTGCTTTTATACTGTAAATAAGTTGCTTCAGTCACTTCTGACACAATGCAGAAGTAGCATTTATGAGCATTCCTCAGGATCTCCTCTATCTTTCTCTTGAAGAATTTCAAGAACATCATATGCAATATTTAAGAAGTTTAACCTAGAGGTACAAAAAAATTTCTTCCTAGAACAAAATGTGTTCAATTTCTTCCCTTGTTCTGTTAATCTGAGTAAAACTCCATCAGATCATGCAAAACCAAAATATCAACAAAACCATACGATACACGAGGAGTGAAAATAAGAAGAACGTAAACAGCTTTATGAATCCAGTCTAAAAATATCTGACAGAGAAAGGGAGGGGCTTTATCTGCATATATTAATCTGGTTTAAGACAATGACTTCAAAAATTCGTGGTTTCATGTCATCTCCACTTGGGCATTTTCCATGAATCTCCCATGGAAATAAAAGCCAAATAAAAAAGATCATAAAACACATGCTACATCCCACCTCTTATATTTCTGTGGCCAATTAGAGTGGTAAATTATATTAAGAGAGCTTGCAAATAATGCCATTCTCTAACAAGACTCAAATGGCCAGCTCTCCACAAAGGAAAACATACCATATCTGTACTAATTTCTATTGGTTTAACCAATGGCCTTCTTTTAAGATTGCATTTTGGAAAGTGTGCAAGCAATGCTCTGATAACTAATTATTAGCTAATTATTTCTAACGTACAATCAGTTGTGCCAGCCAGCTACCTTATGGCTGATAATGCTGTTCTGGTCATGAAGGTTAAAACATGCAATGACAGTAAAAGTGCCTGTTAGCAGTTTAAGCTGTATGTAACAACTTATTGTCAGTGATTTAGCTTTATCACTAGTCCTGTTTGCTCATCTGTGACCAGTATAATTCTCCAGCAAAGATTTCCCAGCACAATTTTCATATCCCCAAGTTACTACTGCTGGCCCACTCTAAGGAAATCACTACATTTCTGGAGCACTCACCTCATGCATAGCAGTGAATTCCCTACTGCTGCCATGTACCACAGTAATACACTGCTAAACAAGGAAAGGGAAAACAGGGAAATAGCCCCATATAAATGATCTGATAGAACATATTTCATTAATTGGCTCACAAGCAATACACATAACTGTCAGTCAGACAAGAAGTATATTAGAGATAACAGATAAATGATATTTTCATTATGTGGCACGTGGGAGGAATTAGGACAACACCCTAATATGTATACAAAAATAGCTTGCCTTTTTGGAAACATTTTTCCAGAACAAGTCATAGGACACTGACTATATGAAGTGCCTTTGATCAATACTCAGTATGTTATTGAGCGAAACAAAGTGAGTCACATCTGTTTAGAAGAGTTTGGAGCAGAAAGACATGCGTGTTATGACACGCTGAAACAGGAGAAGGAGACTAGAGAGGCAGGACAGCAGACAAGAATTCAATTCAAGTCTGGCTGGACCATCTGGAGAACTCTTTCCATCCTTTAAAAATTGTAATCCCAGCTTCAATTAGCTGATCAATGGATGATCAGAGTCTTTAATCAAAGATAGCATCTCTTAGCAGCATAAGCCCATTTTCTGCAGGATTTTTGGGCAGCTCCCTTTTGGTGGGAGATGGGTACCCAGTTACCTTTGTACCAGACTGTCTCTCAGCCCAGTTCAGGGGAATTGGTTAAAGTGCAACTCAGCACTGCAAATTTTTCCCAACCACACACTGTTCCACACTAAATTCATTTTAAATTGAGACTAACAAGTTCACAGTCCTGAGAAGTATTTCTGTGTTTCAAAACACAGTGTTATCAGCACCTTTCTGTGCTATCTCAGGACACATGGCAATATATACTGAAAAGATCGAAAACTGCTACCACTGCACAAATGGCAAAGCATGAAAGTGAAGGATACGTGCAATAGAAGGCAAAACTCGTTATAAGTAACACTACTCAGATTTTTTTTTTTTAATGTGCAGTGTATTTACTGTTTCTGCTTTTATTTTGTGTTCCAAACAATCTTAGAAAGTGAAAAAATACAAAGTGGAAAGTCTACTGCCTCTTATTTTCAGGGTGAAGTTAAGTTCACTGTCTATGATTACAGTAAGTATTTCCAGTTAATGTAATCAATGATACAGAGGCTGAAAAATGTATTTGATTCTGGAAGTGCAAGAATGAAATATATAATTAGCTGCACCAATAACAGTTTCAGCAGATGGGTAGGAGAGCAGTGCTTCTAATGGGGCTTTTTTGACCCAGGGGAGGTTGACGATCACTTTTGCTGGCTGGACACAGTGTTGAGAGCAGCTGGGAGTTCATCCTGTGACAAATGGGTTCATGCAATTTGTTAAACAAGTGCATTTGTGAGCGGCACTTTTGTGGATATTCCCAGGAAAAAAAAAAGTGCAAGGATCTTTAATTGTTGTGAGCCACTTCTTAGTTGTGCCAAAAACATAAAGGTGTGCAAAATATTTATTTAATTCGCACATGATGTACAACACCTGCTGTGTATATTATAAGCTTAACTGTTGCCTTCCTCCTCTCTGTTTTTCATGCTTTTCCTCCTCCTCCCATTGTTCCAGTTACACTCAATTTTAGAGGATCTCGTCTTTTTCAGAGATGGATTTCAAAAGTTCCCTATATTTCCTATATCTCTCATCTTTTTGGTATTTGTATCAAATACTTCACATCGTCAAAGCAAGAGGGCACTCAGAATTTTCCATGCTACAGGTTGTAGTGAGACTTCAAATCTTACTTACATAGAATTACAAAAAATACATTTTAAAATTCCCTGAGTCTCAGAAATGTAAAAATATTTAAATCAAAATCATATATAAAATGTGTTTGATATTTCAAGATGATTTTCTGGACGGTCCTCTCACTTTCTTTATTTTGGTTTATTTCATGCTTGTCTTGTTTACTGTGTAATAACCAGAATACTCTGTTTTATTGAATTTTTAAATATATACTAAGAGCAGCTGCTGCTTAACAAAGATTGAACCATCTTATATTTAAATCAAAGGGTCTCCAGTTCATGCACTTATAGCAAATTTTGACACTGATACTTTGATATATAGAGCAAGAAGATATAAGCATCCAGTGCACTAACAGGATAAGCAGCTGGCTTCAATATCTTTGAATAGTTTTCCCAAGAATACCAAAAACTAGCAAAGCTACATCTATAAACTGAGCGTATCTAGAACAATCTGCTTTCTAGGTTCTAACCTACAGCACATGATCACTGCAGCAGACCATAACAGCTTAAAGTTCAACAATTATTTCACAAGATATGCTCAGCCACTTCTAATAAAAACTGTTTCTAAAATACCAACATCTGCTAAAATAATTCCAGTGGAATTGAGATAAAAGGGCAACATCCGTCACATTAATTATTTTTTGTTACTATTCATGCAGTTAACTATAATGTATCTTAGGTCTCCTTTGCACGCAGAAACATTTGTTGGACAGTGAGGTAAAACATTGAAAATTTAAACTGAAATAATGCAACTGTGTGAATCATTTCCTATCATCTAACAGGAAAAGTTTTGCTTTCCTAGTGCTATAGATCAATGGACACCAGTTTTGCAGTCTTAAAATGATTGTTGCCAGTGCACTTGGGCATTTCTTTCTGGATTATTGGCTATCAGAAGTAGGGAAAGTATTTTGTCATCTTGTTGTAAAGAAAACATGACTTACACAAATTATATGAGCATCTTAGTTAAAATTTTACCATACAGGTATTTACTTTTCTTAGTAACTGTGAGCTTTTTCTCTAGCTATATCACTCATTCGTGTTTCAAATGAAAGTATCTGAAATACACAATGCGCTGAAAGGATTTGTCAAAACTCAACTGAAGACAAATACATCATGTGCTGTGGCTTCAGCAATGGGAAAATATGTTTTTTTTTCTTCTAGGGCATTCTACAGCTACTATATTCTATTGGGGAAGGTTGACACTTTCCCTTGTCTCAGACAATGGTCACAGCTGGAGGCTAGACTCAAGCCTGAGGCGGTGTTTTCAAGTAGCACCTTCATTTGGCAGACATATTGAAACTCTACTCCTTGCTTTTCTTCAGAGAGTAGAGATTGCTGAGTTTATGAAAGAAAAATTAAAGCTCACATTATGGCCTGTGACAGGCCTCCCAGCTCTGAGCTCTAACTTTAGGCCAGGTGTGAGCAGCACCTCATGCTACAAGTGGTATTCCAGGATCTTCAGGAACTGATAGCTTAAAGACAAATATCACAGATTTACGTATGTCTGAAGAGACGGAAACAGAGCACCTGAGATATGCAAAAGGCTGCTCCACTGGGAGATATGTCAAGGCTGCATACGAAG
This sequence comes from Numida meleagris, assembly GCF_002078875.1. Lineage (NCBI taxonomy): Eukaryota > Metazoa > Chordata > Aves > Galliformes > Numididae > Numida > Numida meleagris. The sequence goes on from NC_034438.1 coordinate 25,418,279, forward strand.
CTGCATCCTGAGATGATCTGGTATTTTTAGACCTTTCAGCACCTATTATAGATAGAGCTAGTCATTGATCATGAAGCATGGGAGCTGAGCTGCATTTACTCACAGTGTGAGCTACAAACCGGTCACTCTGTAAGAAAGCCATTGGTTTCCAGTGTGTCTCCTGGTATTTTTGGGGGCTACGTTATAATATAAGAAAGTGTTAAGTCCAGAACTTTCTCCCTTGTTTCTGCATAGGTTCTCATCTCCATGGGTATGTAAGACCTGGTGCAGCCCTCATCTTGGATTCAGAACCACAGCAAGATAACTGCACGTAAAAATGTGTTTCTCTGCATATATTCAGTGAGCTGCACAAGTCTGCAAGATCAGTCCCACTTGCTCTTATTCAGCCAGCCACTCGCTCAGCACTTGCTGTGGCTGTGTTCTAAAGCAAAGCATCCCATTCAGATCTGTCATGTGCCCATGGAAATTTGCAGGGTGTATTTCAAAGAAGTAGAGAAGAGGGAGACCAAGGACTAATATCAAAACAGAAGCAAAAAGTAAGCGTGGAGATTAAATGTCAGAATAAGAAAATCAGATGAATAAATATAATGCCAATTCAAAAACAGCAATAATAATAATAACAAAGAAAAAAGGAAAATAAAAAGAAATGTCTCATACAGTGTTTTACAGGCATTAGACAAAAGATTCTGTAGAAAGATTCCATTCTCAAATGGATATAGGAAGCAGAGTAATGAGTCAATCCAAGTTTCTGCCTCTGCAAAGTATACCTACTTCTGTACACATTAATTGTCATGGACAGTGTGCCGGAATTAACTAGGTACCCAAAATAATGCCAGCAAAAGGTCTTTCAACCACTGAGTGATGTCTGAGCCCAATAACAACAGTTGTGACTTGCAAATTGCCTTTTCCTTGCAGTATTTGCATGCAAGGATTCATTGTAATTTTTTCTCTGTGGCTTGTGGTACCCACTACAGGTTAGAGCATTTTGGGTTCTGGCCCTCATAAGACAGATAAAAAACGCCAAATGGCCAGCCACAGGAGCCCTCTTGTAAGCATTTCCTGATTTCCTTGGGTTGATTTTTCTTTTCCAAATCCAATTACAGTGCATCAAGATATACAGAAACATAACTATCTTCCCCAGTAAAACTTCCCTTGAACAAGCAGTAACACTACAACATTTACCTCTTACTTCAAAAAATAATCTTGTTGCTAAAAAAATAAATGAGAGGTGAAAAGCAGAACTGACTTATTGCTAAAAAAAAAAAAAAATTAACTCTTCTATGGACCAAGACCTGAAAAGCTGCTACTGAAGCAAAGTACCCTTCTGATCCCCAAAACCTCACAAGCTCCATCTATGTATAAATACCGGGGGTCATACTCTTCTGTTGAAGAAGATGATGTCCATTGGTGACCGCGGTTGAGAGCTTGTGTGCTGCAGCTAGCTGCTTCTGGGACTGATAAAGGTGTTGCTGTTAAACCACATTTCCACCATATGTTTATTGGATCCAGCTGCTGCTTCTCACTGAATATATAAATTGTAAGGTCTTTGGAGCTGAAACCATCTCTTTAATTCTATAAATTGGACGCACGCTGTTTTATGTGGCAAACTTTCTAACTGTACAGGACTTAACAGGCATTTCTGAAGTAGCAATGACTAATGAAACAGCCTTGGCCCCAGATGCTTTTTCAGAGTTGCCAAATATATATAAAGCCACTTTATTCTATACACTCTAACTCTTGCAGGTTTCTTTCATCCCACGTAAGTTATAAAATCCACAATGCAGCTGTTTGCTTCTGTGGAGAGCATAAACTGTAAGTACTCTCTTCCTGACAAGCTTTGCAACAGTTTACTGATGATCCGGCGCTTGACCAAAGAAGAAGAGGTCCTGTACAATGTACAAACTCTACTGAGACCCTGCACACATGGCTTGCGAACTCCCTAGGATCCCTTGCAGAACACTTTAACAATCAAAACAGAACAAGTATGGCTATTATTATTCTTCCCAGCTTTTCCATAATGCTCACAGGCCCAGTGAACAGTAAGAACTGAACAAGCCAAAGCATATACTTTGCCATTACAGTTGTTGTGAAGATACAATTTAACAAAAATGAACAAAAAACCTACCAATTTTCATCCCTCAAACTTATTTTCCAATTACTACTGAACCTCCCAACTAAACAGTCTCCCGGCAGGAGATTTTCATCATATGATGCAAGCTGAATGGCTTTCTAAGAACAGGATCCCCCAAAACTTGGATTCTATTTTTTTTACAGTGTAATGCCACTTAAAAATTAAAGGTTATTGTTTTGACACTGCTAGAGCCCGTGCAATTGCTTTCACATTAATCTTAATATTTTAATCATTACTGCTCAAGTGTTTAAATAAATAAATAAATAAATAAACAGACAAATAAATATTTCCCTTCTGGCAAATGTTTATAGGCAACTGCTGTTGCAGTTGGTTTCATACGAATACTAATATTTTAATAATTATAGCTCAGGCTTTCAAATAATTATAGCTCAGGCTTTGCTCTTCTGGCCAATATTTACAGGTATCAGGAGCTGGGAACCTAAGGCACAGTGGCAGAGTACTCAAAAAACAATATTTTCTCACTTCAGATACCTGTAACATAATTGGAGAAGAAAGGCAAACATAATAAAATAACCATCTGGAAAACTAGCAGCCCAAGCCATGTGATTATCAGCCCTCCATGAGTGCTTCCAAGAGACCAGAGCCCAGGCGTCCTCCTCCAGCAGGGAGCATCGATCTGCTGAGGCAGCTAGCTGTACTGCGTCCTTGGTCCTTGTCCAGGTAAACCAGCTCCTGGCGGGGCTCATCTCTTCTCTCCAAATCAGCTTCTAGGTGCTCTCCTATCAAGTAGTCAAAGAGAAAAGATATAAAGGGGCCAAGCAGGGAGACCTGCACAGGAATTCTGTCTCTGCAGTGCCATTCTTAATGGATTCAGTGCATGTACTTCCTGAACAACTGCCTTCCTCAAACTCCACTTTCCTTTTGTTTGTTCACTGCCTGCTGCCGGCTTTCCACCCCATCTTCCTGTGCTGCAGTTTACCTATTGCCGTATGGCTGCTGCTTCCACTGCCCCTCCATTACCACTGCATCTATGGTACTGGAGAGGCTGGCCTCACTGTTGGCAACTCTAGCAGACCTTTTGCATACACATCTTCTGGAAGTTTACATCAATGTGTTATTTCTCTCAACATCAAATGAGAAGGTTATTTTAATAAGAATGTCCTTAAGTCCTTTGTAATAATCACGTAAAAAAGGCCTGGCCCAAACACCTCTCCTTGCCTGCCAAGAGATTCTAGCACAGAGCTGAATGTTGTTTTTCCAGCTCAATGGCTTTCCGCAGTGTGTGCCTCATTCTTGTAGGCATTCCTCTTGAAGGGTATGATCCGTCCAAAAGAAAATGCTTATCTCCTCCTCAATTACCGCTAATTTTTTCTTTTGTTAGGTCTTAGCCTTCCATGATGAAAATCAGAATCATGTCCATTATCCTAAAACATAACAAGCACTCTTTCATATATGAACTGCAGGGTGGATCAGTGCAGAGAGATTCCCTGGTCAGAAGCAGACAACTTTTGCTTTGGCTCTCAGGCTATTCCAAACTCTCCACTCTCAGACAGCGCAAGAAAAAATTTTCAGCCAAACGTGATTCAAATTTCATAATTATGGTGACTCTTTAACAAGATGTGTAATTCCAGAATCCAGGACACAAATTGTGGAGAGGTGGAGAAGAAGTAAACTTAAAGACCAAGTGGTTCCCGGTTGAAGCAATCTCATCGAGGCTTCTGCAAATCTGAAGTATTACCCAGCTTTTCTTAGACACATACTCACTCATGGCTAAAAGATCCACATTGCCTCTAGTTTTCCTGTGAACTTCCTTTCTTTCACATTTTTTTTTCTTTTTATAAGAGAAAATTATTGAGTAAATAACATTGAAGCATAGATCCTTGCTCTGCTATGGCAACTCAGCAAAAACAAGAAACAGACATGTGAGAGGAGACTGCAGCAGAATGGGGTTTATCCTGCACTGGCCTGAGTATTTATGCAGTTATCCTCTGCGGGATTAGGAAAATTTTCCTCTGGCTTCCCTGTAGTTCTCTGTCCGGCATTGCTCCTCACTGTGCGTGCATGTGTGTATATCTCGGAGAGGATTTTGTTTTCCTTCTCCCACCCCTGCCAGTAATTACCAACGCATAGTACCAAAGAACGAAGGAGAGAATGCTGTAAAGAGGCCTACCACCAATTCAATGGTGCTTTGATTTAACAGCTCCAAGCCCTTTGAAAACATTTTGCCAAGAAAAGCTTGCCATCAACACGTATAATCTCTTATCAGGGGCCATTGAAAGCCTGGGCTCTGAGGTTAATTCTCCCATCGCAACGAGTTTCAATCAGTTCAAAACTCACATCGAGATGAAAGTCGCGGAGCCTTCTCGCCCGGTTTGTCCCGCAAAACCCACTGAGATCAACCGACTGGGGAGGATTAGGGCATGCTCATCTGTTGGCTCTCCAGTGGGACGGGCAGGCTCAAAAGAAAAACAATAATTAGGGATAATTGCTTGTGTCCAAACACAGGCATTAAAGCCCCTTTCCCCTTTGGTACTTTGTGAGCTGGAATGAAAAAGACACCCCCTGTTTTGACAGCTGGGCAGGCGAGCAGAACTGGTGACAGATGAAGTGAGACGTCCCCAGACATGCACAGCGCAGCGGGGCGGGCGGCCGGGGCCACCTCACACCGCCCCTCCGCGGGCGGAGCCGCCGCACCGCCCTGAAATGGCCGCGCCGCCCCGAGATGGCCGCGCCGCCCCGAGATGGCCGCGCCCTCCACAGGGCTCCGCCCGGGGGCGTCGCGCACCGCCTCATGGGGCAGCGCCGTCGGTCCGACGGGAGGAACGTGCGCCGGGGTGGGCGCGTGAGGAGAATCCGGGGCTACGCAGCCCCCGGGCGACACGACAGCCCCGCGGCGGGGCTCGCTGCGCCATAAGGGGCCCTGTGCCCGAGCTGGCTTCGCCTCGTCTACGGCGCCCCAGAGCTGGCGCCCCGGGGGCCGTGCGGGTGCCCGCCCGGCAGCAGCGCGGGGCGTTCCGGCCGCAGGCTCCACGCCGCCGGGTAGCGAGCTCCCGTCTGCAGGCGCTGGGTCTCGTGTAGGCTTAACGGGCAAATGCAGATCAGATGGGGAGGGCTGTGTGCTTCAAAACAACTGACTAAAATTACACTCTTGAGCTGTAATGTATACAACGGCATGAGTGATTAATTAGGGAAACCCACATCCGACAAGAAAGATTTTTGAAAGGATTCTTGGAAAACACTGCGAGTGCAGCTGGGATCCAGATTAATGTACTTATCTAATAAAGCCCTTCACGTCGCCTCCCGTCCCTCGCCCGGTCCCGTCGCAGCAGTGCCCAGCCGGCACTCACTGCACCTTTCCGACCAAAGCCGGTGTCTGCGTGCCGCTGGCCAGCGCGGTCCTCGCGCGGCGTCGGACGATCAGACAGCGGACAGCCGCTCCGCGCGCTCCGCTCTCGCGTGCGGGAGGCAAAGCGGGAGTACCGGCGTTGCTCTGGAGCTGCACGCCCCGAGGGGTGGACGGGGCACCGCGCTGCCGGCGCAAACCAGGGCGTGTTGGTCAGGCGGTGCGGCGTTAATGCAGAATCAACTGTAATTCAGATTAAATTTAGAGAGAGAAAACGAGGAACCGGGAAGGGTCACATATCTAATTCCAGCTGAGCAGACCCCGCTGTTACAGCTCACTTCGGTAAAAAATGTGACGATTCTGCAACCCCAGACACTCAGGAGCCTGACGTCTTGATAGCACAGCGAGGAATAAAACGGATTACAGGATTTTAATCTCCCGATCTTATTTTACAGTATTATGACGATTTTACAGACGATATCAGCTCTCTTTCTGCTTATGTTGGACTTCTTCAGCAGCTACCCTTAATCCATACAGAGAGTCTATGAGCGTCATAAATGTTTTTAAATAATGTGTTAAGGAAATAATAATAACAATAATAATAAACCCATCTCTTTCTGTAGCTCCCAAGCACGCAGCGCATAAGCGGCTCTCGGCGGGCGCAGCCCCTTAGCAGCCCGTGCAGCCAGCCCCGCGGGCAGCTCCGGGTGCCGCACGCCGCAGTGCGCGCCGCAGTGCCCGCACGTTGCTCGGGGTGCCAGCCGCACAGCAATAATGAGCGCAGGTTCGAATGAGTAAAAGGCAAAACTCAGCCCCACCGGGAAAGATGCAACGTGACTCTGTGCCTTCTCGAGGAGGCTGGGGATATCTGCGGAGCTTTTCTGTGACTAAACCTCCTGCAGGACGAGAAAGATGAGCCTGTATTAAAGAGAACAATAATTAGCTTGAAATGTCTCTAAATTACTTGGAACGCCAGAGGCACCTCCTTGAGAGTGCCGGGGGTCCCAGCATATAGCAGGTTGTCCCTGAGATGCGGTGCGGGGGTGTATTTCTTTTTTCATTCCCCCAAGGATAAAACCTTAACGGCTTTCACACGAGAATCTTCGGGGTAATTCTCTGGGAAAAGAAAATCGACAACATATCGGCGGTGTTTCCTAGCCGAAGTGCCCGCTGCAGCCTCACCAGTTTGCCATGGGCAAGGCGTGTTCGACTCTATCTCCAAAGTTGCACAGTAAAATCGCGATCCTTTCCCTCCCCACTTTTGCTTCTTTTGATGAGACAAGTTTTGACAAGCTGCAGAGCCCCGGTAGAGACCCTACTCTGTCTCCCAGGACCCGGAGAAGTCTGCTGAAATCTTTAATTATCGTGCTGTGCTGCGGTGTTCTGTGCTGTGGAATTGATGTGTTTTATTGGTAGTAGCTGGTTGAAATTATATTAATAATAACCGGCGTTGTATTTCTAAACAAAGTATTTCGTTCTGAGAATGTTCAAGAATAATGAATATAGTTATGAAAAATTTAAGAGCAAATAATGTGCAAAATTACCTTTCTCCAGAACCTCTTTGAGAACCTTCCCACCTAATGTAGCATCAAGCAAAGAGTATTCAGTGTAGATGCTAATCCAAAGTTTTTAAGCGAGAGTGAGGCACAGACACCTCAATTTTCTCGAAAGGAACCTGCGACCAGCAATGAGAGGACACCACGGGTTTGTTCCTGCAGTTCCTCTTTCTCTAAAGTTCTCCGGAATCAAACAGTAGGAAATTAAAAGCGAGGAGAAAATGCCACGTACAATGTGTTGAGATGTGTCTCGAATGTACTGTGCGGGAATAATTCTCTCTCGATCTTGTTTTACACGTTGCAAGTGCAGAGAGGGGGGAAAGAGTTCTTTAAAACGAAATCTGAGCGCGTATTTTTACGTTTTCTTTTAAAATGAGGTCACTTGTGTTTTGGCTGCAACTGCGTGGCAGCCTACTGCCGCCGGCAGCCTGCACACAGTTGATTACAAATGCGCGAAAAAGAACTGCAGGCTGCGGCATCCAGCCCGGGGATTTTATTCCACATGCTCCGCTCTGAGGTTTCCTCTTCTATTTGTCTAATACAATTTATGCCAGGCGGTTTTCTTCCAAATTAAGCAAGAGACGCTGATCGCTGTAAGAATTAGCTTGTGTCAAGTTTTAGGTGGAAAAGGAAATTTGACAATGCCACAGTCGAATATTTCAACAGCCATTTACCACTAAAAAGCACAACTTCCAGAGTTATATACCTTGTGCTACAGTTCATAAACTTGATTTATGATGAAACAGAATTACTGGATTTTACTGCTCTGGCCCTCCCAGCTGGTAAGAATTTGTCTACAACATATGGGGTTTACTGTGAGCGAAAACAGCATTATTTCGAAGGTTTCCCCTGCATACGTGCTCCCAGTCAACAGGTAATGGAAAACTGTCTTGCGTAAAAACATGTACTTGGGACCAGATTTTCTCGGTCAGATGATGCAGACGAGGTCTGTGTGCTCCTGAGCTCCGGACCTGGCCGTTGCCACAAATACAGTGGAAGCCCCTCGACTGTGCCTTTCAGGAACCAGAAGGAGCTCGCACCGAGGACCCGGAGCTGGATTTTCTGCCGCTCTCGAACACCCGTGGAGGAACCGCAGCAATGAGGTGGGGGGAGGGGGCAGTTCGTGCCAGCCTGGCATTCTCAGTCATTTTTGTGCCTGGAGTAAGCTGTCGATATGGTCGCATGATCTGGTGGCTTCTAGTACCATACAGCGCTGTACCATATGAACCATTCGGCGTAAATTCCTATCTCCCAGCTCGGTCTCCTCGGGAAACCGTAGCCCAGCGACCGGACCTCGGCAATCAGGGCCGTGCGTACCGCAGAGCTGCTCGCAACGCGCCGCTCGCAGCCGCCGCCGCCGCCGCCCCCGAGGGGCGCGGAGCCCCGCGCTGGCCGCGGCCGCTGTCCCCGCGGGCCGCCCGCACCCCGCACCCCGCGGTTCCGCCAGCACCGGAGCCCCCCAGGGCGCGCCACCCGCACCACGGCCCCTCCACAGCCACGCGGCGAGGGGCGAGAGCCAGGCTTTGCCCCGGCTTGACCCGGGGTGAACGCTGCAGGGGACCCGCGGCTGCGGAGCAGTGGCTGTGCCCGCTCGAGGGGCAGAAGGCTTGGCAAGGCTCCTGCAGGGCCGCTCGTGGGCACATCCCCGCTCTTTTCCTCCTCTCTCCTCCGCAGCCCTCTCTTCAAATGTGCGGCGTCTTACCGAGGCTCTGGGCAGAGGGTACCTCTCCCCTCCCACCGGGCAAAGGCTTTCGCCCCTGTGCGTGTGCCCGAGGCTGTGGCTGCCCGCCGGCTCGCGGGAACCCGGGGGGTGCGGCCGTGCGGTGGGACGGGGAGGCTCTGACACAGCGCCGAGCACGGCGGGGCGAGACCCGGGGGCATTTTTGTGGGATTTCTACAGTCCGTGGAAAGCTCGGGGGAAGGAGGGAGGGAAGCGGAGCAGACTCGGGAGAGTGCAAAACCCGCGCCGAGAGGGAGAGCTCGGCTTTGGAAGTAGGGATCTATATCTTGCCAAGGTGATAACTGGAAAAATATCCCTGCGAGCCAGCGTTTCCATAGGTTCTTTTCTTTTTCTTTTTCTTTTTCTTTTTCTTTTTCTTTTTTCTTTTCCTTTTCCTTTTCCTTTTCCTTTTCCTTTTCCTTTTCCTTTTCCTTTTCCTTTTCCTTTTCCTTTTCCTTTTCCTTTTCCTTTTCCTTTTNTTTTCCTTTTCCTTTTCCTTTTCCTTTTCCTTTTCCTTTTCCTTTTCCTTTTCCTTTTCCTTTTCCTTTTCCTTTTCCTTTTCCTTTTTCTTTCCTTTTCCTTTTCCTTTTCCATTTTCTCTTTTTCTTTCTGTTTCTCTTTTTTTCTTTTTTTTTCTCCCCCCCCCCCTCCCTCCAGTGTAGCACAAGTTCACGTAAGTTTTCAACAGCTCAAGCCGTCAGAGTTTCCATCCCCTCACTCAGAAAGCCACTAATCTGAGTTGCTTTTGCGGTGGCTATTTACAGGCAATTATAGGATAGGCATATGTTACCAAAAAGCAGGAATGAGTGTGGTCTCTCGTCCTCTTTCATGCTTTCAATTAAACGGTTCTGTCTGTTCGTGCATACTTAAACACATTTTTTTTTCTTTTTAAAGTTGCCTCCAAAGCCCCTTGCCTAAAAAAAAGTACTGCCATAACATAGAGGCTTTTCTTTGTTAGTTTGCTTGCTTGTTTTCACTGCACTTCTCTTAGGGATAAACGAAAGGTGATGGTTTCACTTTGGACATCGAAGCGAAGGCAAGAAGAGACACACGACGATTAACGAGCGCGTTTCGGACAGGGGCTGGCGAGGACGGGCACTCCGCAGCGCGCTGGGCTCCGTGCGGGACCGTGTCCCCCGCACTCCCGCTCCCCGCACGGAGCGTGGGAGCCTCGCGGGGGCGGAGAACGAAAGGTGGCTTTGTCGTTATAGTCATTAAACTTCCTGAGAGGCAATAAGATAAAAAGGCATTCCGAGGTGCCAATGACAACTTCTGGTTTCGGTGGTTTTGCGGGATGTATGGCTTCTCATATGGACTTGGTGTTTTAATTGTTGCTCCTCTCGCTGCAGAGATGCGGTCTTGACGCAGCTGCGTTGTTAAATCAAGAAGCCAGCAAGAGACAGTCACAGGCAGGGCTGTCTCCTTCGCTGCGAAATGATAACCAGCACATTGTAAACAGAGCGCTATAACCTCAGCAGCCGTTTAACTCATGCTCACCAGTGCTCTTAGCACAGAGGCTCTATTTGTAAAAACGTCTCCGTAGTGAAATGGATCCTTTTCGTTTGAGTTCCCTTTGCATGCAATTTCTCGATTTTCTATAATGCACGTTCATTCTTTGAAGTTAATAGAAGTAACAAGACTGGGTTTTAAAAATCCTTAATGGCTCCCTCCCCCTCCCGCCCCCCCCGTGTTTTCAGGATAAATAACGGACATTACAATACATTGTTCTTCTTTTCCCCAGATGAACTGCCTACAGAACAGGATACTGGGGAGCCATGCTTCGTGTTCAGCGACAGGGAGGAGAGGGATTCCCCTCGATAACACTACCATGAGTGACAAGGTCATTTAGAAAGCTTGATAATGCAATCGTGTTTCGTCTTTTACCTGGGCATAGTCACATATTCCTCCATATCTCCTCCTTTTGTTGCTTTTTTTTTTTTTTTTTTCTTTTTCAGGCCAGCCTAACTTTCCCTTCTTTAGACCTCAAAATTCTTTTTTTTCCTTTGGCTCTTCAAACCACTCTCTTCTATTCCCTGCAGACTTTTGGATGTACTCTGTCACTCCTTATGCATACTCAGTACTAGGAGGCATCTCCTCGCAGCTGCGTGTTCAGCTTTGACCACAGCCTGCGTGACTCCAACCTGGGACACTGGGAAGTTCTTCACTCTTGAGGCACTGCGGACAAAGGTCCGAATCACATAGACAGCCCAAATGATTCTGAGTGTTGAACTGCATAATTTCACCCTTCTTTCTAAAGTCTTTATCAAAGACAACTGTTCATTAATTGGAGTAAGATAGTGCAACCCTGTTGCTGGCAGTGGTATACCACAATTTATAGCACAACAGATTTGTACCACAGTCAAATGTCAGGCTAACAGAAGCAGACACTTCAGCAAAGCAGAAAGCCTGTTATGGGGCTGAAGGGGAAGGGATGAGTACTGGAACAGAAACTTTTTCAAAATCCAAAGAAGGAGGCTGATCTGATTCCATTTGAGATTTGTGTCATTTCTTATTTTATCTTGTGGTTCACCAATTCCTCGCTAAACAATAATAGGTGTTCCTACATAATTTGATATTTACCCATTAAAATGATTCAACAAGTTCTATTTGTAACTTAATTAATATTCCACCTCAAATCAAGTGTCTGTGTACAAAGAGTTTAAGTCCAGTGTGGGACAATAGCTCTGCTGCTTTGAAACTCTGGTGCAGTGTGTGCCCACATAACACGGGGCAATTCCTGGGCTATTTGCAGCCATTCCCTGTGGATCTGGGCCTTACCCTTTGTTAGGCATCAGCTATGTGATGCCTGCAGCTGACTGAAAAGGGCAGCCTTGTAACAACATTATTTCAGGAGGATAATAAGTAGCCATCATAAATTCCTTTTTTAATAGTTTATTGCCGGTTGTAGTCTATTGACAGTGTCTGTTTTATAGCACGGAGGAAAACAGTTCCTTGTTGGTACTAGTCACTAAAACTGTTTGATAGCTCTGGCCGGTTTTAGTGCCTTCAGAGAAAACCTAGTGTCTCATGAAATGAATCATAAATAGCTGAGCTGAAGTTGAACAAAAGACGGAAAGAGGGAGGAAAAAAACAGTCTTGCACTTACTGAAATATGTTTACTTTGGACAATAATCTATTAACTAGTTTAACAAAGATACTTTACGGCTGGATCCTGCTGTCTTAGCTGAAAAAAAAAATTCCAAGAGGATTGTGTCTTGGGCCTTTTTAGGGAGCCTGTTCAGCAAATATTATCCTTCTTTTAACTCACAGAGTGGTGCATACAAAGCTGTGACCAGACTTTACCTTTTGGAAGCAGAAGCATTACAGTCTAATGCCTAGGTCTGTCTTGTCATCACTGTCTCATTGCATAACATTGGACAATTCATGTAAAATCTCTTGGGGGTGTTACACAGCAAAATACATAGGTATGGGAGAGAGAGCTGAGAAGGAACTGAATGCCTAATGAGTCCCACAAAACCCCATCTCTGTGGCTGTGTAACACCCCAGATGTTTACATTTACAGTCCCTATCCCAAACCACTTTGCTCTGGAACATGTGTCCATTGTTCTTATTTATGTCTGTTCAAAATTCAGAAACCTGGGTGTTCCAACCAATGGTGGTCTGTGCTGGTGTGGTAGGAGGCCTTGCTGCCGCTATGGGCACCATCACAAAATTTTCCAAGAGATTACTGCCCTGTCTTTTTCCTCCTTGTCCCTACCAAGTGCTGATGAGTGCAATATGGTTCTTGAGACTTCACTCAGCTCCAAATACCAATTTAAACTTCCACAAGCTTACTCCCTTAACAACCCTTCCCTATGCATCCTGTTTGAGCATGTATTTTTTAAGCTCACCTTAGAGACAGCAGGAAGATCTGACTTCAGGCTTAATTTATCTTGGATGAAATATCCTTGAAAGATGGGACTAAATGATGGAGCCCACTGTTTGCACCATGCTGAGACAGAAGTGAGAGACCTGAGTTCAATGTCGTCCCCAGCCAAAGGGGCTGAAAGTTCCTATGGAGATCTACATTCCCTTTTGTCATAGGGGCACCTTAGCCACTACCCTTTTTAAACTGAGCTGTACTGCAGAAACATGCAGAAATGAATCCAAAACTCAGTGGAATGGAGCATGACTCTGGACCCTCATGTTTTGGACTTCCAGGAATGCTTCTGGTACCTGCTTCCTGGTCTGCTGTTCCTTTTACTGAAATGTTTTTAACTCCTTGGAAGAGGACTCAAAGCCTCAGATATCACATACCTCCAGAGTGAGCCGGTTTTGAGGCTACAGTCATCATGTAGATGTGAGTCACTGTTCACTGGGCTAAAACAGGAAATAAAGGCATCCTTCTCTCCTTCTATCTTCCAAAGTGAATGCTGTAATGCACTTTAAAAAATTATTACTATTTTAGTATTTAACTGTGTAGCAAATGATGACTTGCTTTTCACCTGAGGCAAAGCCCTATCTCCCTCTAAGCCTTATGACCCACAAAGGGTGCTGGGCTGTGTTAGCAGAGGTAACTTGTACACAGATATGCTTAGGTCTTTAACTGCAGAAGATCAGACAGGACTTCACATGCCCCACTGTCCCTACCATTCCTTGCTAGTCCATTCTATACAACACCATGCTCCATGTCGTAACAGCTGGGGCCCTCTTCTTAGGTGTCTATGTACTCCTAAGGTCTGGACACCTCAGGCTGGATTCTGGATTTCAGTTCAGATCTGAATTAGATGCTGTCCATAATCTATGACATCTTTCATTCTTTATTGTACCACCATCTCATCATTTTCAGACTGAGAACATATGATTTTTTTCCCCAGTAGGCTCACATTACTTTAGCTATTCTTGTTTTGTTCACTTCAGGATTCAGCTTCTCTTAAGCTCTCTTCATTCAGGTACTCCTAAACTCCTCCTCCAGTCTGCTTCTCCATCAGACAACACTGTGTCTTTGACCTTCTGTACTTCTCAATTTTGTCCTAGGAGCAGCTCAAAGTATTGGCCTGCTGTGATGCTCTGAAATTTCGTCCTATCAACTACCTCCTGTTGTTTCTTCAGTATTGGCATTGGCTGAGGAGAAAGACCATCTCTGCTTTCAGTGAAGGGAGAGAGATACCTATTATCAGAAATATTTGGTGAAGAGCCATGATGCTGGAAATCGCTTACCTCCTGAGGTATGACCAGGGATGGTCATGCAACAGGCTGCAATGTCAGAATCACAGGTCCTGATTTGCATGCAGTTACACACTGTCAACTTTCTATTGATTTTATATATATATATAGTTTATGAAGTAGGGGTATTTGTTTTCCTTATTTCACTAATGTTGTAATTGTAAAATTGCTTGTTATCTTTGAGTGCTTGCAAAATCCTGCCCCACAGCAATAAAATCAACAAATGTTTTACTTCTTGTGACTATTCTTTCTTAAGGACACAAATTGCCTGGCACATATTATTTTACTAGTGTACTCTACTTTTATTTCACCTTGGTTTCAAAGTCCACATGCTAGACAAGCAACAAATACCCTTTTTCAACTCTCATAGGACATGCACAGTTTTTATAAGCCTGCAGAAATATCTGTGCAAGGAGAATGGGTACAGTCTCTTTTTTTCTTATGAGATACTTGCTTTACATAATTTGATGTAATATTCGGTCTTTCCTGATGTCTCATTCACTTTTTTAATTTTCCCAATGGCTCATTCACACTTTTATTTGATAAAAAATGTCTTAATCTTTTCTCCACCAGCTTTTTCTCATGCCTTTGGGACATGGTAACACATGGAAATGCTGTGCAATACTGACACCTGCCAATATGTGTCTGGAGAGCACTACGCAATTTACCAGCATCTCCTCCTGACCTGACTCTCCTGCAGGGAGGAAAATTCTATTGATTTAGGCAACAGTTGAAGGAAACATGCAGAAATGTTGGAGTCTTCTGCCCTCTTCTCCCTTAAAAATATATTTTTTTCTCCAACTAGGGAAAACAAGAGTACTGAAGTCCTCCAAAACAAAGAGAAATTTGGAATCATCAAAGCAAAATACATGTGCACCCAGTCATTTTAGTGATATATTACTTTGCCTAATCATTAACTTAAAATGCCATATAAGAATTCGTAATCCACAGTAAATCATTTGGTAAGAATGATTTAAATGTACTGCTGACTAATGTAAAACAGTTGAGTTTCCACACTCAGTTGGCCGCCAAACATTGTTTAAGAAAAAGGAGGGGGGGAATCCAAGTTGACATAAGTTATAGCAGATATAACTCTCCAATACAGTTGTGGTTTGCAAATTATTGAGTTTAAGAGATAGGAAGAGGATGACTTGCTGTACCGTGAGGATTGCCAGGATCTTTTTGTGCCTCAATAGGGATGCTTTGCAACTGTGTTTAATTCTTCTCAGAGGCTGCTAGGAGTTGCCTTTATGACCTTATCTGCAACAACACTAGAGAAGTGAGAACTTGACCTTGAAATGCTAGGTAACTTACCAACACAACAGCAAAATAGAGACACTACTCAAATGGAGGAAGCACAAGGATGCTTTCCTTACCATAATGATGGAGTATTCGTAGTAGGATTTTTTCATGTTTAAGGAAACAAATCAAACATACTTTCCTCAAGTACAAAAGAGAACAAAAAACAGTGGTATGAGACACTTCAAATGGATACATAATGGAGGAGAGAGATGGGAAACAGCCAGGTGCCTCGGGATTAGGGAACAATGATGATGTGAAATGAGGCAAACAGCAGTAAAGAATGAGCATGAGGGAGACAGCTTCTCTATCCTCAAGTCTTTTAAATTTAAAACATTCTTTGGAAGAAAGGAGAAACCAAGGATGTACAAATGCTGGTTTTAATGTAGTCACTCAACAAACTCTTCAGTAAAGTACTTCCTATTCACTATCATGTAACATATATTCTACTGTCGTGCCTATCCCCTTGTTGACTGGCACATTTTATCTTTCATCTTTCCTTGGACTAAGAGTGTATCTGCACCATCATCAGGGCAAGGAGTGAAGGGGACACCAGCTCCACAGCCACAACACTGTGATGATGCACAGCTGAAAACCAACTTTGACAATCCAAGCAGTCCAGCTGCAGCAACACGAGTGAACTGTTTGAATATTTACTCAGCTTTCCAAACAGTTTGCTCAGACTTTCATGCTGTCTCACCACATGGCTGCAGAACATGAGGAACCAGCTGTATGTGACCTTGCTGCCATGCTGGCCACTTGTCTGGTGGCCATGATCATGCAGCAGGTCCCAGTAGCCTGGGCAGGGTACCGGAAATCATAGATCTCTCCAGTGCCTTGGAAAAATCTCTCTTGTGGAGTCTGTCTGTGAATAATGCAGTCTGCAATTGCTGCTATGGGAGGTATGGGAGCATGTTCCCAGCAGAGGAAATAGGTGACTAAAGACTTCTGAATTAATCATTTTTGAAATACTCAGCTTAAAGTTATATGGATTACAGAGTGTTAAGAGGAATTTTCTGACAATCTAGCTGCTTTTTGGCAAAGGTACCTCAAAAGTAGACATACCTAAAATCTGTGTTAGGAGGGAGGCAATGAAAAGGGGATGATGTTTGCAAGAATGTGTTCCAGAGCAGGTGACGGAGAAGGGGAAGGGAGGATTCTGTGCTGCAGGAAACAAGCCAGTCAGGCATTTACTGTGAAACCAAGAGGAAACAGTAGTTTCAGGAGAACCATTTGATCTGGCTGGACCTGCTTTCTGCTGCTGCTAGCAGTGACCAGGTTCAGGACGCTTAGGTTGAAGGGTAATTTGCCTCCCACATGGCATAGCAGTTTATTCTGGTGAGCTTTGTTCCTCCTGCTTAAAATCCGGGATCCTCCAGCAAGACTTGTGTAATGCCACACTGGTCGTTCATGTGTGTGCTGAAGTGTCAGCCTTCTGGCAGAGTTTTGGTGCCAGAGCATCTCCTCTCTCTCCTACCTTCTGCTGGTGATGATGCAGCAGAGCTCTCACCTTGACTGGACCATAGAATCATAGAAACATAGAATCATAGAATCACAAGGTTGGAAAGGACATAAAAGATCATCTAGTCCAACCATCCTCCTATCACCATTACTACCCATTGAGCTACTAAATCATATCTCATAGCACCTCATCCAGACAGCTCTTGAACACCACCAGGGTCGGTGACTCCACCACCTCCCTGGGCAGGCCATTCCAGTGCCTGACCACTCTTTGAGAGAAAAAGTTTTTCCTTATATCTAATCTAAATCTCCCCTAGTGCAACCTGTGGCCATTTCCTCGGGTCCTATTTGTTGTCTGGGAGAAGAGGCTGACCTCCTCCTCATCCCAGACTCCCTTCATGAAGTTGTAGAGTGCGACCAGAGACATCTCACAGGATTCTGAGGACCAGAAACTGGGGATTGTCTCTGCATGCCACTGGGGTTCTGGGTCTGCAGCTGCTTCCTACACCATCTTCACAGTCTGTCTAAATCCCTTTCTTTCAATACCTCCTCAGCTCCTGGCTCAAAATGAACCCAGCCATGTGAGGCAGCATCAAGGCTGTTCTGCTTGAAATTCCCACCTGCACTTTTCTGCCATTTCTTTTCAACCTACATCCTACATTGTTCCTGACGCTGCCCTAGCAAGTTGTCCTTCATCACCCCATGTCCCACCAGTGCGTCCATCCCTGAAATACTCCCAACTGCTTGGCCTGTCCCATGCTCCATATGCCTGCTGCTGAGGGAGGGAACCTTGAAAAAATGGCACTCTGGGCTCCACTGCTCTTGGCTACCTCAAAGGTCTAGTTTGCTCAGCTCATAGCCTAATTACCCGTCACAAAAATTAATTTCTGGCAAAGTTATATCTGCATGCATGTGCGCATCACTATTTTGTCTAAACAGCGACATCTCCTGACACCCGAGCTGCAGCTGCATGAGTAGGTTACTACCCCAATAAAGTTGTTGTTGTTGTTACACACAGTAAATGCCTCCCGAGGGCCACCCCTAACAAGAACCATGTATGCTCCCGTGTCTTATTCTGTGCCAAGCATGCTGTCAGCACTTAACAGCTATTAATAAAAACAGAAGGAATTACAAATCTTCATGGGACAGAATAAAGCCTGCTTAAAGGTAATCCTTTGAGCGCTGCCCTGCTTTACATTAAAATGGGATTTATTTAAGGTGATAAAGTTAAAATTACCAATGTAAAGTAGTTCTCAGTTTGGAGCTTCACCAGACATTAACTGCTAAGACTATTTCTATAAACAAAATGAACTTTCTAAAGGAACATTAACCTCAGATTTTAACCAGTTTCCCAGGGAAAACAGTTAATCCGGTGACAATTCATATATGTAGTTTATTTTTTTGTTAATTACAGGTTGTTTACAACAGCAGCAAAGATCTTTGTTTGGGGCACTTTCCAAAGAATATTTGATTAAATACTGGTTTGAAGAATTTATTGTTGTCTTCAGCTCCCATAGCTGGCTGGTGAATGACAAGGAATACCTGAAATGAAGGGAGTTTTTTTTTCTGATTTCACCCAGGAAACCACAGCTGGATTAGTACCAGTATTGTAGATAATCAGCTTATACAAATTTTCACAGAGGGCTGAAAATGTATTTATGTATGAAACATGATGGGCAATGTGCAATTTTCCCCTTCTGAAACAAAAAAAATTCTCTCAGTTCTCTGTGCCAGACTGGGCAAATGTAGTGAGGGGCACGGAAGCTGGGCAACACACAAAAAAATATGTTGTTGAATAGCATCAAAGTAAGACTGTATAGCTCTTCAGTAAGTGGAAGGTGGGAAATGTATATGCTATATGCAAATTTAGAAATATTATTATTATGCAATGTAGTATATATCTTATCATAATAACTCCTATTATAACTGAACGATTGGAATAATTTATGCTCTAGTAAACAGGGAACAATGACATTAACTTCTGAAAAATACCAGAGGGTATTTTTTTCAAATATTTATGTTCTTATTTATCAGTCTCCAACTACTAATGATAGTCATGAGTTACTAGGCTTGCCTATGGGCGTGCACATCAGCTACATATACTCATGCGCCCCAAGTTGCTCTAGATGGGCACGTGGCTCTGAAATCACACAGGCTGTTTTCTGCCCTCATTCTGTGCATGCAACTTGTCTAAAACACAAGTTCCACTGCAGCAGCAAAGGTTACCAGCAGAGCTTGCATTCAGGTTCAAGTTATCAACTCTATGCCTTTGACAGAGCTTTTCAGGAGTAGACTATTCATCTTACTTTTCCAGATTGCTTTTCATACTCTGTTGAAATAATAACATGGAAATAGAGAAGAAAACCAGTTATAACCAGTTCTGCTTTGTGGATATATAAAAGCTCAGAGGATTGTGGTCAGCAGCACAGAGTCTAGTTGAAGGCCTGTAGCTAGTGATGTATGGGGTTGATGCTGGGCCTGGTATTGTTCAACATATTCATCAATAATCTGGGTGAAGGGATTGAGCACACTTTCAGCAAGTTTACTGATGATACAAAGCTGGGAGAAGTGGCTGACAAACCGTAAGTCTGTGCTGCTGTATAGCAAGATTTGGATTGACTGGAGAGCTGGGCACAGAGGAATCTAATGGGGTTCCACAAGGGCAAGTGTGGAGTTCTACGCCCAGGGAGGAACAACTGCATGCATCAGTACAGGTCAGGGGCTGACCTGCTGGAGAGGAGCTCTGCAGAGAAGGACCTGGGTATTCTCATGGACAACAGGTTGGCCATGAGCCAGCAGTGTGCCCTTGCAGCCAAGAAGGCCAACGGGATCCTGGGGTGCGTTGAAAAGATTGTGGCCAGCAGGTCAGGGGAGGTGATCTTCCCAATCTACACTGCCCTGGTGAAGCCACGTCTGGAGTCCTGTGTCCACATCTGGGCTCCTTATTTCAAGACAGGGAGCTACTGGAGAGAGTCTGGCTGAGGGCTGCTAAGATTACTAGGGCCTGGAACCCCTGTGAAGAAAGGCTGAGAGATCTGGGGCTGTTCAGCCTCAAGAAGGGAAGATAGAGAGGGAATCTTATCAGTGCTTCTAAGTATCTAAAGAGAGGGGTCAAGTGGATGGGTCCATACTCTTCTTGGCCAAGTGACAGGACAAGGGGCAACGGGCACAAACTGAAACACAGGAAGTTCCGTATGAATATGAGGAAAGTTTTCCTTACTGTGTGGGTGACAGAGCACTGGAACAGGCTGCCCAGAGAGGCCGTGGAGTCCTCTTCTCTGGAGAGACTCAGAACAAACCTGGGCACTTCCCTGTGTGACCTACTGTAGGGAACCTGCTTTAGTAGGGGGTTGGACCAGGTGATCTCCAGAGGTCCCTTCCAACCCCAACAGTTCTGTGATTCTGTGAATCTGGCAACCATAAACATTTCTGTTAGTTGTTTTATGGCATCTAAGAAAATCTCTGATTTATATTTCTCTGTGGAAGTGTAATTTTGTTGCCTTTTATGAAAAATTGAGGGACTTAATGCTCCCAGTACCAGCACAAGCAGATTAATGCCAGATAAAACGAGCCCAAATTCCTTGTTACACCTGCACCAACAACACGTGCCAATAATCATTTTGATATGATATTATTAGTGAAATATTATCCAATTAAACCACAAGCCTGGCTCTGAAGAGGAAGGTGTGTTCATAGGGTAAAGTTTCATTATTCATTTTGAAGCAGGGGCATAGTTTTGCAGTTCATTTGGATATTTTTTCTTTACTAAGCAGATGGAGGAGAGCTTGTTTTTTGTGAAAATAGTGGAAAAGTAACATAAAATACTTGAACATGTAATGTAAAACCAAAACATCTTAGCAATGCTGCCCTGTGGGTCACCACCTCCTGTTCGACAGGGCTAAGTAAACATTAAACATTAACACATTTATTGCTTGGTTTTGATTTACTATCAATATTAAGTGCAACACACAGAGCACAGGCTGAGAAGGTGGAGGCATTTAAAGCAGGTAGCACAATGTGTAAAACAAGTTCATTTTTTTTCCCCTAGGTTTTACCTAGTTCTCTCTTTTCTGCATTGTTGGGATTTACTTTCTCGACTTTTTCTTACCTTCCAGTAAGCAGGCAAAAATCCTAACTAATGTTAACACAGAACTTGAACAATTTGTGGAAGGGATTGTGCAGTTGCCTACCCCAGCTGGAACTGTGTAAATCTTTTACATTTCAATGCTCCCAGTGCTAGAGCCGCTCATCAATTGTTACATAAGCTCAATTCCCATCAGCACAGCCTTTGATGAGTGATGTAAGCAAGTTATTCTGCTCTGTGAGCATATGCTCTTGGGTTTGTGTATATCTATGCTCACATATTCTGGTGCTTCTCACATCCGTATCACCAGCTTTTTGAACACTGTGGAACTGGTTGAGAAATGCAGTCCTAGTAGGAAATCTCAAACGTGTCTATTTGCAAGAGTTGAAGAAATTTTAAGGAAGTGATCACTTGCATCATTTGTGGATCCCCTCCCCATTACCAGTGTGCTATGCTTGTTCTCTTTTCCTGTCCTTCCTTCTCATTATACATATGTAAGAATACAAACCATTGTATGCTGGCATTCCCTCAGTTCCCCATTTCTCTGTCTTTCGGTTTTCTGCCTATTTATGCCTTTGTGCAATGGCTTCCTCGATGCTGGATGGAATTTGAGGTTGCTGAAGTTAAGGGAAAAATCTGTAGAAGGCTCTGATACTGCTTCTCCATGCTCCTTCCTGCTCTTTCCCAGCATGTCCAGGTTTCAGCAGGCTGCAAACAAACACAGAAGAAGCATTAGATATTTCATAGTCCTGCCCTCACCTATTCTGCCAAGAATTCAGTGGTCACATGCCTCTCAAGATTTATTGCATGCAAATGAAGTCGACAATGAAGAATTGTAAAATACAAGAATGACTGATTTGCAAAGATGGTGAAGGTGCACATTTGCACGGGTAAAATGGTGTGCACTTTGCCTGAGAAGAAAGGCCCCTGGTCAAAACCAGCCCTGACGCAGGGGTGCTCAGTCCCTGCAGCCCTGGCGTGCCCGTCCTGCAGAGCAGGAGCAGTGAGCGCCATGTGCCAGCACAAGAAGACATAGAACAGGCTACAGTAGTGCAGATTGCTGGCACGCCACAAAAAGCTCAAAAGCCTCTGCTTTTCGGGGGAACATCTGGGGAAGGGGAATATGTAATCCTTATTTGAGCAAATGTGGTAAAAATAACCTTTCTTTTCCCTTAATGCTTTATCGAGATTAGTAAAACCACAGCGTTAATGTACTACACATGTACAAATTTGGAGCTACGTGACTTCACCATTTACAATAATTTGTCTTTTTCAATCCCTTTCCATGGAAAGTGCTACACAGAAATGTTGATCTGTGGCCAAAAAAAAACCAAAACCAAAACCAGAAACAAAACAAACAAAACAAACAAAGAAACAAACAAACAAAAAACCAAAAAAAAAATAACACATCTTCACAGTTCTGCAAAAAATTATTTTCTGCCAGAGTCCTGTTAGTTTCAGTTATTTTCTTCCCACTCTGAAATTGGCATAAGGAGAGGGAGGTCAACTGATTATCAAAGTAATAGGCTTTTGAAAAGGCTAATAACACAGCTATGATGCATGTGCTGTGGCACCTGCTGTGTTTCACCTGGGGGCGTCTGTCTGCTTCCCCCCGCACTAAGCTTGAATCGAAACTCAAGGCTGAAGCAGGGCCGAGGCGAGGGAAAGGAACGGCTGCAGAGACAGTGCCTCTCTGTTACTGCCTGTGTCCTCAGACAGGCTGCATCCCGTTCAGGCTTCCTCTGGTGTGGAAGACCTGTGCTCTGCTCCTGGGGAGCCCCTGGTGTGCTGTGCTTGCTCTCTGCGTGGGTGGCCACTTGGCAGCGGCTCGGTGGTGGTGGGGATGCTGGTGGCTCTGCCAGGTCCTAGAGCATGGCCAGCCCTGCCTGCGGCCTAGGCCCCGCATCAGGCCATGCAGCGGGCATGGCCAGCCCCACACCAGACCATGAGAGTGAGCACAGCCTCATGTGGGGTCTGGTGGCTCAAAAAGCACCTGCTGTGTTCTAAATAAATCTGACACAGTACAATCCAAATGGGAGAGCAATAATCTCATCCTAGAACTGTTAAAAGATGTACGGCAGCTGATCTGCTGCAGTGTGTCTCGTGGTGTTTGCTAAACAGTGCATGTATGTGCAATCAATTGCTCATTACAGTTATCACACACGGCACAGATACAAGCAGCTGTGGCGTTACTAATTTCCCTGTGACCTAATGCTGTTGTTACATGGTGGCAGTGAGGGCAAGAACGGCATTTCCCGATCCATTGCTTGAGCGAGGGAGACGTTTTGGTCTGTTCACTAAGGAAAATACTCTCTATCACTGTGAAAATGCTGTTCAGGTACACACAGGTTTGCAGCATCCCAGAAACAGGCTCTGAGTGGCTCTGGAGGAGGTAACATCGTGCCCTGAGATGTCCCAAAGGCGTTTTGACAGCAGCAGTAGAGAACTGGGGGAGGCTGCCAGGAGCCAGCTGGCCTGTGTGGGCCTTCCCACCCTGCGGTGTTGTCATAAGGTGGCCTTGAGGGCACGGAAGGCTCCCGTGTGTGACCCCAGCCCGCAGCCTGCAGGGCACTGCTGGACAGACTCTGCCTCCAGTCCCCCTACGTTGTAGGTGGCTGCAGGTGAGCTGACCAAAGACTATTGGGTAAAGTGAGCCAGAAAACTGTGAGATAACAGCTCATGTATTTCAACCACTAGCAGGCACCAAGCTCACAGGACAGTCTGATAGAAGCTCTCCAACGTGCAGTGGATGCATACCGGGCTCTCAGAACCTGGTGCCCCGCTTTGGAGACCTGTCCAGCTGGCTCAGTCCCACCTGCTCTGCTGTTGGACAAGCTGCTTCCTCATCGGGGATGGGGTGGCCACAGAGATGCTCAGCACGTCATGCTGACATCTATTTGCTCTGACAGTTAAAGTGGAGCCAAGAGTGATACTTGCATCAAGCGCAGACTATAGCTTGCGCTGTGTACAAACAGCATGCCCTAGTTCTTCACCCTCAGGCTCCCCCTGCTCCTTCTTGCTGAGAGGGGCAAGGAAGAGGAGGACAGCTGCAAGTGCAGCATCTCTCCCCAGGCTGAAGCCCTTACAAAAACCCATTCCATCCAGTGAGGGCCTGGATACCCTGTTCTTTTTGATTTTACCGGGTTTTCCTCCAAGGGGTACTTTTTTCCCAAGCCAGCTATCGGTCCCACGAGAGCTCGGGGTGCTTTTCTGAAGGCCATTTTTAGTTTTCATAGCAAAGGAGAAGAACTTTACCCCTGCAGCCCAAAGCAGCTCCCGATGTCCGCACTCCCCTCCCGCACCGGGTCCGCGCAGATGCCCCCCGGCTGGCAGCGACGGGGCTGGTGGCGCCCTCTGGCGGGGGCTGCGCTCGGCTCGGCTCGGCTCGGCTCGGGACGGGACGGGACGTTGCTCGCTCCGGGCCGGGGCGGGGCCGCGGTGGGCTCCCCGCGGTGCTGCCGGGGATGGGGCGGAGGGGAGGGGAAGCAGAACCACTTAGGGTTCGGTTTTATCCCCCCTCCCGAGACCCCAGTTTCCGAAACACCGTTTCAGTTTAAAGATAATGCCCTAAGAGGATTTCAGCCCTTCTCCCTAGCTGTGAGCCTTCCTCTAGTGTTTCTGTGTGTGTGTGTGTACAGGAGCATCAGTGGAAGAGAGGTGGAGACACTGGGTGAAATTAGGGTCTTGTGAGAAAGCAGTCGCTGGCTCCTGTAGTCCTCACAGATATGACAGATGTGACATTTAAAAGCAGAGCTGTGATTTAGATTTTATCTGAAAAGAAATGGGCAGCCTGCAGCTGCATTTGACACGTGATGTACAGCGCGGTGAGACAGGTTCCTGAGTTGCTCTGTGCAGAATTTTTGCTAAAAGAAACACAGTGTGATGATCTTCAACTGTAGGAAGAAACACACCCATACTGATTTTGTATATTAGTCATCTTACGGTCGAAAGAAACCAGATAACCATGGAGCAGTAAAACCACAACAGAATCCAGACAGAATCCATCTTAAGGATAATTTTAATACATGGTTATTAAAAATTATTCATTCAGCTTTCTCTCCAGAAAAGGAAACCCCGGACTCTTTTGATGAGCTTAGTGTCTTCAAAAGTAAGCCTTAAAAATTGACTCCATGGAGCAACCTTCTGGATTTCTCATGTTTACTCTGGCAGTGCAACTTGATGCCATGCAAATAAACCCCCTGATTTCCCTGGGTAACACACTTACGGGGTAACATATACATGGGGAAAGCATGTAAAAAAAGAGTGGTGGGGGAGAGAGATCAGACAGGAATGCTGACCACAGTCCTGCAGTTGGACCCGTCACACTGGACTTCCATGCTTCCACAGTGCTTCTGGACTCAACAGCACTACGTGCTAAGTGCAGGCGTCTGTTCTTGGAGACCTAGGAACTTCCTGCTTGCTGCTGCAGAGTGTGAGTTCACCTCCATGTAAGTTCTGGAAGGGGAGCAGGAGGTTTCCTCGAGGGAACCTCATGTTTATTTTTAGATCTCCTGTTCTCTCGCTGTGCTCCACATTGCTCTAGTGAGAAAACCTTGTGCATGGTTTGCAGCCACTGTCCAGTAGCTGCAGCTGCAGCTGCTGATCCCGCTCAGAGTCAGCTTAAATGTTGTGTTCCAAATGTAGCCTCTCAGTGCTATTTGCAGCACCACTGAGTGTTGCGCCTCAACCATGACTTTTCTCTTGTACCTCTCCAAAGAGCTTCATAGACTCCTGCAATCGCAGAGTATCTTGGGTTGGAAGGGACCTTAAAGCCCACCCAGCCCCAACCCCCAACTGCCTCCCCCCAGCTCAGGCTGCCCAGAGCCCATCAAGCGTGGCCCTGAGTGCCTCCAGGGATGGGGCACCACAGCTTCTCTGAGCAGCCTGTGCCAGTGCCTCACTTTTCTCCGAGTTAAGAATTTCCACCTAATATCTAACCTAATCATCTCTTGGCATGCTCAGAACAGGCAGGACCAGGAGGCAGGAGTATGCCTGAAGCTTCATGTAGGTTGACAATGTTCTGGATGCACCTCTCCCTTCAGAGATATGTCTTGTCATCACTAGTGAGGCTGTGCAGACAATTCTCATTGCCCTGGGGATTAGACTGCTCCTGAGCAGAGCTTTTCAGGACTTCCACACTGAACTGCAAATTCTGTTGTTTCCAAACCTCCATTCACTGTTAGATCTGGATATTGATCCATCTGTAGACACAATGCCTGGCACTGTGTCAATGCTGCAAGTTGAACTCAAACAAAGTCCACTGCAGCATGTAGCTGCTGTGTTGCTCTGAGAGAAGCTCAGCCCAAGCTGCGTGCTTCAGAGCCATCTATGAGGAGACTCCTGCAGAGGGGCCTGCTATAGGTCACAGCACTCACTGCTAACACCTTTAGTACTGACAGGATCACATATTTCTGCCAAGGATCCAGAACAGTGCCTTTTGCTTTTGTGGTGTTAACCTACCCATCACAGGGACTTGTAGTGGGAGACAGTGCTTTGTGCCCCATTGGCAAGGAAAGGAACTGAGTGTGATGCACACCGGGTCTTTTTCTGCCATCTGCGATGCTCTGATTCAATGGGGTGCTCTGAAAGTACCTATGGGACTGGGTCAAAGCAGAGGGAGTCAAACCTGTGTACTGGACTTGCTCGCGAGTGAGCTATTCTAAGGAATCAGGCTGAATGAGGACATTATGGGTGCTTCTGTAGATCAGATGTTTGGGCACTTCTGAAGTTTCCCAACCAATCAAGAAGCAAAATACACTGAGAATAAATCAAATGTTTTCTAGTGATGCTGGAAGTCCAGGAGTAATCATGACATCTTGTGCGTTCACTGTTCCCACTGCTTCAGCAAGTCTGAATTCAGGACGCTTGTTGGGAAAAAATTTGAATGAATGTAGGTCTTTGAGTTTAATAGGTTTTGCTATCAAACTGCAAAGCAAGGGAGAAAATAGCATGAGGAACAAAAAGAAGGGGTTGGTTAAATATTTTTTGTGATACTAAAGCTCATTTCAGTACCAAAATTCTGCTCACACCTGTGTATCATGCAGATGCTGAAGAAAAGATTTGTAAGGATGAAGAAGCTGGTGTCTCTCAGAAGTAGGGTCTGTGGTCAGTAGCTACTTTACGAAGACAGTGGGAATATTTCCTCGTAACGAGGAGGTGACAAGTCTTCGCAGGGGTCTTCCAGCAGTTCTTCTGGCTCATCAGAGCTGTCCTCTGACCTGAAAACAGGAAGAGAAGCAGGTGCAAAAAAAAAAAAGATCAAACACAAAGCGTGAAGTAACCTCTATTCTGTGTCCTGTCAGCCTTATCTGGGCAAAGAATTTCCTGACCTCAGTGGGAGTTTTGCTCGAGAAAATGCTACTAGATGAAGTTTTACTGTGACTCAGCTATGGGCTGTGAACTTTTCGTGAAGTACAAAAACATCAGGCAGTGACCTTTGTTTTCCTGCTGCCCATGCCTGTTGTGCATAGTGCTGAGGACAACAGGCCACCAGCAGTTTGCAAACAGACTTTGATAAAGGAACAGAATTATTTACTTTCTAGAAAGGATATAATTCAGAGTAATGGTGGCTGGAAGATTGCTACAGGGGTGACTGGCAGGGAAAATTCCTGGCACCAAAGTGAGACCCTTTCATCCTTGTGAAAATGCTGTTTATGGGCTTCTCCTGTGCTGTGATTCTGCATACGTGGGACCTTCTGCCTGGGCATAGAATAAGGATCTTCTGAAGGTAGTAAGAGAAAAGTTAAGAGCAAACAGACAAAAGTCACTGGCACTGCTGTGTAGATAAGCCACGAGTGCCCATCCCTGGAGGTGCTCAAGGCCAGGCTGGGTGGGCCTTGGGCAGCCTGAGCTGGTGGGGGCAGCCCTGCCTGTGGGAGGACTGTGGAATGGGGTGGGCTTTGAGGTGTCTTCCAAATAATGTAATTCTGTGATTCTATTAAAAAAAAACCCACCTGTACAGGAAGGTATATACGAGTATCTTTGAAAATAACAAGATACTTGATAGACTGCAAATTGAAAGAATTCTTATGTGACTTTAATCTGAACAAAAATGCTTTCCAGAAAAGGTATGTCTCCATATTCTTTGCTCAAGAAATACTCCTATCCAGGAGGAAAAAAAGTCTGAAGGAGAACACATGGGAGGCACTTTTTGCTTTGAATGCGTACTTAACACTTTAAAACACACACAGCCTGTGCCCAACCATGCTAAGTCTTCCTAGAAGACGTACCTTTGGTTCCTTGTGTTCTCTGCAAGGTAACTGGCGCAGGTCTCATCCCAGGTGAAAGCAGGGTTGTCCAAAGAGTAGGCAGGGCAGAAGTGAGCAGAGCTGGGGCTGGGGATGGGCGAGACACCAGGGGAGACGGCCCCGCAGCAGCTGAGCACGGGGTGCAGGTAGCCAGGGCTGGTGGCCGTGCCATCCTGCGCTGGGTAAGGCGGGGGGATGTACTGCACCACGGTGGCACCATGGAAAGTAATGGGCTGGTTGATTCCGGTGAACACGAAGGACTGTCCGCTTGCACTCTGGTCGATGTCTAACATGTTCTCCTCTCTTTCTTTGCAGGGCTTGCACGTAAGCATGTTAAATTTGCAAACAGCAATCAGGATGAAAGTTACCCCGACGGAAAGCAGGATAGGCCCTAGTAACTGAGTCCATTCCAGGTGAGTAAGGCCGTCATACTTTATCCAGCCCATCACGGTGAATGTGATCCCCACCAGTCCCAAGAACACACCTGAGAAAAGCAGAGTGGCACCGGCTTTGTCCCCATCTGACACCAGGGCATCAGACCGGCTTGGCGGGTAAGGAGTGACAGAAAACACATTCAGGGAGAAATCCTCTACATTGCTGTTGTTCTGCTCCATCACCAAGTTTCATGGATCTTTCTCAGCAGAAAGGGGTTTGCAAGGTACTCTGCGGAGCATTAAAAGTCGAAGGTTCAGGTTAATTATACAAGGACGCTGTGCGTGTATGGTTAACAGAGTCCATCATGTGAAAGAATAAACTTTGCTTATGAGAATAAAGGTCTGGGAAGTGAAGCCTGAAGTGACCACTAAACACTTCTTGCTTTACCACCATTGCTTCCGAAAAAGTTCCACCCTTGCATGGCTCCTTATCTTTTTGCTTATCTTTTTCTTCAATTTGGCGCCCACGAGCACTTCCTCACCCTGCCTGTGCCAAATGGGAGAGAAAAGAAGCAGAGGTCCCTGCAGCTTATCCTGGGCCCCCTGCCAGCCAATGCATCCAACACATGGGCAACATACATTACTCCACAGCAGCATGATGACTCACTCACTCTCCTTGGGCCACCAGTTTGGCAGCCCAGGTCTGCAGGAAGATATGTGGCCTTTGCTGCTGTGCTTCAGAGCACTGCGAAGTGTGATGGTTACAGCCACTTCCAGACCATGCTGCAGCTGGTCCTGCAGCCCAGAGCTTCTGTGACTTACACAAATAAGGGAGCGGTGGGAGGGTAAGCAAGAACAGGGCGCTGAAAAGTCTGCAGAAACTTCTGCGTGTCGGAGAAATGTTGTTTCCCTCCAGCAAAAGCCAAGGCTGTTTGAAGATAGCAAAATTACTCCATAATTTCCCCTTAATTGTGGACATTTTTCGTTGTGGAATTGCTACCCCTTCCTCAGAGTTTAGACTGAGTAAAGCCCACATACACTGTCACAGCGGTGGGAAAATGTCTCCTGTAATGTGGCAGAGTAAGGGATCTTGACCTGTAGGGTAAATGCTGTATTCAAATGTACCCTGGCTATTAGTTTTTCTCCAAAATTATTTCATCAGTTGGAATCCCCTTCTTACAGGAAAGTGTGGCTGGTATATCTTGCCTTTTCCCTGAACACCTGGGCCTTCATGATTGAAGCTGGCACTGCAATAATGGCAGGATAACACAGTGTCCTGGGGCAGCTGTTATTGCACCATGCACATACCTGAACCGTGCGCAGAAACATGCTCCCACCCTCTCCCACTGCAGTGAATATCA
The DNA here is from genome assembly GCF_002078875.1 of Numida meleagris. NCBI lineage: Eukaryota > Metazoa > Chordata > Aves > Galliformes > Numididae > Numida > Numida meleagris. The sequence continues at coordinate 25,447,982 of NC_034438.1, forward strand.
CAGCAGGATGAGGCTCTACGCAAGGATACACCAGCATTACTTAGCTATCTCCCATATATTAAACAGACAGAAGAACTGAAAGTTGAGACTTTCTGTTTCCTAATGGTTTCAGACAAAAGTAATTTCTGCTGGAGTGTTCTGGCAGAACATTTCTGCGTAATTCCTTATGGAGGAAAAATCTTCCACCACTCAATCTGTTTTGATTAGCATAGCAGGGAAGCACATGCAGTACAGAGATTACTTCTCAGGAGGTAGAAAGTATAATGCTATTTCCTGCTACCAGCAGCTCTGGGGAAGCAAGCTTATCCTGAGGTTTATGGAGCAAAAATAGCTCTAGAAAACTCACCTCCTTTCAGATTGCTTCTTCAAAACTAATAAAAGTGTCTTCAGTCTACTGTGCTTTAAGATCAGTTCTGAACACAAGTGCTCACCAAAACCGCCTCTTTCCAAACAGATGCTGAGTACAGTTACTGAGATGTCTTTCTCTTCTCATTTGTCAGCAGAGAGACACTGAGAAATATTAAAGCTGATCTCCCTTAAATTTCCAGAGTCAATATTATGGCTCTTCTATTACCGAGGGTGCAGACAAAATTCATGGATCCGCCCTTCCCCGAGCACCAGGCCAGGACTTTAGGAAAGGGTCAGGGTTTGCAATGCAGTGGTTCATATCACTACAGCCAAATTAGGAACTGCTGAAATGTTAGACAAGCCATCACTGCACTGGTAATTATAGCCAAAACCTATATAATCTTTAACCTTATATTTGGTAAAATAAGTGGAATGAACCTGTTACTGCTCTCTGCGAGTCAGGTTTTTCCATACCATGAATCATTCTTGCCTCTGTTTGCTTAATCTTCCAAGCTTTCCAACATCCTCTTTAAATCAATATATTACGATCGCTGTCTGATGGTATATAGAGATGTAGCGTCACATTCCTACTCTAACTCATTCAAGAGCTCTGCAACTGTTATTTGCAACAGAGTTGTACTGGAGCCCTTCCATTGGTCTGTGGAGAGGTTCTCAGATGCTGGCTGGAGTCAGAGATTTCCTGTCAGGTATTGCAGCATCCCATGGGTTGTGTTCTTTGTCTTTGGCCTAGAACATGGTGTATTGTTTGCTGAGAACATGCACAGCGAAACTGGAGAGCACGAGCGATTTCTTCCAAGGCTGACTGTCACTTCAACTTTGACAACAGGATGTTTGGTACAGGAAGATCTGAATTAAAATTTCACTTTTCCTTGTAAAGAGCCCTCTCTTTGCTTGTGAGATGCAATTTTTTCTAACCCTCCCCACATTTTTCCCACTGTTTCCCCAGAGAGCGCCAAAGCTGCTTTCAGGCAACTGTGCAGGTCTTAAGAGATTACCAAACCACAGCGATTTTTTAAGGCCAATACTTTCCCTTTCCAAGGAAGTGGATGTTCTGGGAACTTACAGACGGTGGTTTACTAAACATATCCCTTTTAACTGGAATAACTGCTAAATGAATGTTGGTGAAAATGGGCTGGTAAAACCCAGGAAATGTGCTTGAGTATGTTTTCTAAAATCCTTCTGATTTAATTACAGTAGAGCGTCATGCGGAATGTTACTCTCAGTATTATCAAGCAGAGAAATGGGAGACTATATCCCTATTATCTTCAACTAACTCCAAGGTTGGCTTCAGGATCCTTTTTCAAAACAGGTACTGTTTTCAGACTTCACTGCTGTACTATTCTAGACTGCTTCAGGGACCTTACTCCTGAACTCAGCCACTCTTTTGCTTTCTGTTCCTCTGCATAACTGTCTTCCCTTGCAGTGCTTGCTGTGGCAAGGTTTTCTGGGGCATCCTGTACCTTCTTGATTCTCTAACCCATTTCCAGAGTCTCCCTAAGAAATATTGATGGGTCTCCTCAGGTCATCTTTCCTTTCTCCTCTCCATCTGCTATTGATTCTTACATGGTTGTTCAAATTATCAGCCTGTCACAGTATTTTCTTACATTTCTTACATAGAATCAAGGACTTACCTACAGAACGCCTAAAAGATGCCATAACATAAAGCTAAGTTTTATTTTAAAAGAGCTTTTAAAAGAGAAGGTACAAAATACAATTCCATAATACAATTTTCAACTACAGGAAGGCTGAAGAGCCAGTGGTTGGACGAAAATAATTTTTCTTTCCTAGAGAAAGGAGACTGAAAAACACGAATTACATGTTAGACTATCAACTAAGCGTGAGTGAGCCTCATATCCTCTGGCTCTGCACTATTGCAGTGCCAGCCCCAGTGCTGAAACATGCCAAATGGAGCCAGTTCAGCCAGCTGCCCACAGTGCTTTGTAGCTACAGGGGGGTTTATATCTCCCAGGGAATGCTGTCATGCCAGATGGCCAACCAAACCATAGGTGTTTCCATAAACAAACACACGGATATGTGCATGTGTGGTTGAGGAGGGAGCACAGATCTAGGTGAAGGCTGACACATCAACTGCAGAAACATGAAAGTACTGGCAGAAATGTCTGACTGGACACAGATGTGACCCATGAACAGTGACCTTAAGAGGTAGGATGGAAAGGGGATAGTGGGATATGGTGCTATAACTGACAGAGTTCAAGGATGGGGCTATCCTAAAAACATGCCACTATTTAAAAAATCAGTGTAGTTTCAGTTTTACAGATGAGTTTGTTTTCAAACTTTCTGGGTGCTGGTGACACAGGAAGAAAGACTTATCCTCAAAAAGAGTAATCCTTCTAGGTATTTGAGAATCCTTCTCATATACAAAGGGTTGTATTGATCCAGTTAAGCAAATGCTTAAGCAAAAGCTAAGCAATGACAGTGCAAACAGACCCTAACTTCACTTAGAGAGGATAAGCAGTCCTTACCTCCCACTTTGCCTGTTTAAGTACGTGTGAATCAGTAACCAACTTGATTTGCTTGGTAGAATTTGCATGTCAAGCACCCAAGCTAACCTTAAGGCATCAGGGGGGTGGTAACACCACTACTATGATAGTAAAGTAAGTCACTTCCCCAATAAAATTGCTATTCTGCATTATTTTAAGTTACTTTTATAGTTTCACAAGGTGTGGCTTCCTTTCTAGTATGGGCATTTTACTTCTACTCTCCACATCAAAAAATTTCTCCCACTAATGCTGTTCATGTAGCGGTGGCCATCAGTGGTGGATGCAGATCTGCCAGCCTTTTTCTCACATTTTCTGACCTTGCTGAAATAGCTTTTGACAACTCAGAGAGCAAATACTGATGCCCTGGCTTTGATAGCTGTCAGTGTTGAGAAAGTCATGGAGGTGCACTCAGCAAACCCAGTGAATTTTAAAGGAATGACCATTCAGCTCAAAAATAGAAGGTGCTTGCACAGCTGTAAGATGAACTATTTAGTGGGCAACTTTCCCAGGATGATACATAGGAAAATTCTGTTTTCAAGTCTCATTTTAAAGAGTAAGTAAATCCACCACTCCCAGGAAATTCAGGTGTATTCAGCTGACTCCGAGGAACCAGGCCAACAGCTTTCCTTGAAGCCTGGTTTTTAGAAATAAAGTGAACCACACAGGAGGCTCTGCAGAAGATGATTGAAGTACAATAACTTTGAAGAAAAATAGTAAGATTATGTTTCACATCCTGAGGACTCAGCTCAGAGTCATCCTATTTTACTTGATATGCCTGATCTCTTTGATACATCTTGGGAAAAGCTGACTGAACTAGCACACAAGGTTAATATCTTTACAGTTAGCAATCACATATGCCTCTATTTTTTTAAAAGGAAGAAAGAAAGAAAAAGATTATGACATAATTAAAGATATATTTCTGTATTAGATTAAGGAGTCTTTGACTTTCAACCTCGTCAGAAAATGAGTGTTCATTTGTAACTAAAACAGAAGGGAAAAGCCAACATGGGTCTTTGTTTGCAAGTGATCTGTAAGGTAAAACACCCCAGCTGTATTCATTATAAAATAGCATGACAGATCCAGGGACAAGCTGTTTTGACATTCACAAGGCTTTGTATACAGGCACATGTATACGAAGGAGCAGGGCAGTGGGCACCACTGTTAAAAATTGGGTTAGAAACACAAACTTAATTAAAAAAAAAATTAAAAATTGCAAAGGCATACAAGGAACAGTGTCCTTGAAAAACTCACTGCTTAAAAACGCAGAGGGAAGGAAGAAAGGACAAAAAACCTGCTGGCTTGGTGGCTCTTCTTCTTCACGTGGACATTTCCAATGGCTGAGTCATGCCAGTTTAATTGGCTCCCACACAACCCTCTCTGTGCTTGCTCATTACTCTGCACGCATAAGCCCCGCAGCTCCTTTACTAGTTAAGTATACCTCCCTCACTGGCTGGTTTTCAGCTCTACTGCTGACTAAACATAACTCAACGTCACTGACCAGTTTGTTTCTTCATCTTGCTGCAAAAACTGCTGCCCCAGCAAGGCTGAGAGAATAACACATAAGTAGAAATAAATGGCCAAATGCAGAAGTTACCAAACATCTCCCTGCAATACTCTGCTGGTGAAAAACACATTCATATGAAATACAAGGCAAATGACTTTTCCTAGACAGAGGAGGGAACCTGGCTGATTAATTCAAAGCTTAAGTGTTCTGTTACAGTCAAGTTCCTTGAATTCATCTTGACAGAAAAGAAGTCCTGCTGCAGTTGAGGTCCCATAGCATGCAGATGTTCAGGGACTCAGCTGAAGACAGGCCACTTCTGCGGGGTGCTTTGACACTGGTAAAAGTTCATACTGAATCTAGCAGAAATAGTAGCGCTGCCACCCTCAGTTTCTGGGAAGAGAATTAGGTCAGTTTTTCTTCAAACTAGGAGATCGCAACAGACTTCACAGCAAGTCACAGCACACCAAAGGTCAACAGCAACTCAGTTCCTGCTAATGATCCTCATCTCCTGCAAGCATATCCTTCAATCTGGGAACAGGTACAAACATCTAAAATGGACCTGCAGCTTCTTCTCAATCCATGGTGAAGGCAGGCAGCCACCACTAACCTATGGAGCCACTCAGGTATGGATGAGCCAAAAGAAGGTTGTATTTCTGAAAGAAATACAGGGAAGTGTAGGAAGTGCTTCATCAGCTATAAACATGCACAGAACGCATTTCCATGAAATAGCATCTCTTGCATTAGCTGGTAAATAACGTTTGCTCCTGGAAAATACTGTTGTTAAATGGATCTCATTCTTGAAGTTAATTGGCATTGCTTGTATAAACCACAAACAATATACAACAGCAGTATAATCTCCCTGAAATCAGTCATTACCACAATTAAACTGTTAGATTATTAATTATCCTCAGCGTTGCCACAGGACTCTTCTACTGGATAAAACTGATTTTTGTGGGGATTATACTTACATAAGGACCAGAGTGGGTCTAAATTAAGCCACGCAGTGATTACTACCAGGCAGACCAAGAAGTAACCACCTAAGCTCTCCATAACATATTAACTCCTCATCTTAAGATGGTCCATATTTTAAGATCCGTATCATCGATGCTCTCAGAAAACATATGAAGTCAGCAACTGCAGACAGGTATTTTCCACAAAAGTAACACAAAAATAGAAAAAAAAACCCATTTCCTACTAATTTCATCTTTGAAACTCCAAGCAGGTTTAACTAAAACAAGCAAAAAAAGTTAGCCTCAACTTATTGCCTCCACTATATAACCCACTAAATATAGAAAACTGAAGCTGTAAAACAGAACAAGATGAACATTTAACATTCTTGTAGTGAACTGAATCCCTTCTTACTACTTACTCAGAAGCCCAGCATTATCTCGTATTTCTTAAAACCCAGACTCATCACTTAGGCTTGTTAATGAAAAAACAGACAAAGCCAGTGTTACTGATTTTATTAGAAAATGTAAATAAATTTAAAGATCATAAATCTGAGTGTACAATTCCATCTGAAAATGCAGTCTATCTGACAGCCCCCTATAAGCTGGTGTCAGAAGTCACTAAGGAAAAAGATGAAAGAGAAGAAGAAAGGGAATATTCGTTACTTTCTGCCGATGCTTTTTCTTCATAGTCTGGAGGTGGTTCAGAGAAGAAAAACCGCACTGGGGAGATACCCAAAGGTGAACTGCGCCCAGAAATTGTATATATAGTTTCATCATCTCTAACAGCAACTGTTCTTTCATCATCTGTAAGCTGTGCTCTATAAAACAGAACATTGTGTATTAATATAGTTCATTCTTCTATAGTAAGTGAAATTTACCCCTGACTTACATGAGCATACATGAATGCACAACCCCTAGAAATCCCTGAAACAAAGAACTTACATGGGCATTAGAATTTCGTACTATATGCTATATTATGACTGAGAAATTCCATTATTTCAGCAGGAAAGAGCAAACAAGCTCCCTTCCAATTCACATCATAGCCTGATTTAGGGGTATTAGCTGCTTCTGGCAGGGCAATCTTATTAAAACCTCCAATCCTTTGCCCCTAATGCATTTTCATTTTTGCAGTCTACCACAGTCTATTCTCCTCTTCTGTTATGAAAAATGGTTACTACACTTAGAACTGCATAACTAAAATAAAAATTCTTAGCTGTCTGGGATCTTAAACTACAGGTAACTCGAAATTTATATAAGCTTTCCAGCAATGCATTAGACATAAGGAATTGCACTGCTGCTTCGAGACAGAGAATCAGAAGCAACCGATGGACTACTAAGCTCACAGTGAAAGTTGGGTATTCACAACCTTCTTCTGACCATTACAACTAGATCTCAATCAGCTGCACCAACATTTCGTTGGTACCTTGCTCATTTCATCTTAGAGCTAGCCCTCAGCGAATTATACTTCAGCTGCTTCCAAGAAAAAGCAAAGAACTCATTCTTTATGTTTTACTTCCAGGGCCATCTCATGCTTGTGTGTACATATGTACTCCCAACAATTCTGCACGAGGAGCAGGAACACAGCATAGTCACCTCACCCTTTAGTAACAGCACTAAAGTTGCGTGAGTATTTGCAGTAGGAAAGTACAAACATGGATTCAAACTGTATGGTAACTGTGGCATTTAAGTCTTTGAGTTTGTGCTCACCTGCTTTGAGGGGAAGATGGTAGAATTTTGAAGTACTGACATGAGGCACACAGCTGGCATGGCTCCTTTTGGAGCTTACCACTTCACGTGAGCAGAAGAGTCTGGAGTGTAGTGGAAAGCTATTATGGAAATGACCCAGTAGCTACTACCGTGTGAATACAGCTAGGCAGACTGGGGTTCTTGCTGCAGTGACGGTGCTTCATATGCTGTGTAGTCTTGTAGACTAAGGACATCCTGATGAACAAGTCCTGAAAAACTCACAGTGGACCTTCCAAAGGGTAGAGCGTACTCAATTCTGAATCATTAAGAGCATAAAAGTTGAGGGGTCTAGGCATGTTGGTATCTAGCTCCTGGCCTTATTTAGTTCTGGTATGTGGCCTCTTTCACCCTCAAGATAGGAATCCACTGCTTGGATCCCACAGGGAGATATCCCTGCAAATCCTTATGATGCAAGCAACTCTTCAATCAGCCAGAAACTCTTGCTGCACAAGCTTGGTGGTAGCAGCATCAAGCAAGTCACCAACACTCAGTGTGTAGAAAAGCAGCTGCATGGGACAGCCTCTTCATCTTGAGAAGTTGGGTTTGCAACTTCCCCTTTAAGCTCCCTGGAACCTTTTCTGCTCTTCTTCCACAGTATCAAGATATCTTGTCTCACCACACTGTTGCTGCATGATCATGGGAAGCCAGCACAGACCTTTCCAAAAGAGTCACAAGGAGAACAGGACACACACTAAAGTAGCACTCCCAGTGTCACTGGGAGTCACAGGGCATCTGGATAGGCATCGTGAAGTACTCACTGCATTGGTTCTATAGAGGCTTCCTAAGATCTGGCAGGACAGATGTCATGTCACTGGGGCACTGCTTTGAGGAGTACCTTTCCTTGGACTGTGTATGGAAGAACTCCAATCAAGCAATATCTAAATAAGGCCATCAATAATAAACTTGAAAAGTTTAACTCTTGTGGAAGATACTTCGGAATGTGATGCCCCTTTTATACTAGGATATTTTAATGCCAGTAAAGCAAAGTATTTGAAAGAAGTTCAGTGACGTAATACAAAACTTTGCAGTGCCTAGCATAGAGTTAATAGTGATTATTTAAGAACATGGTCTTGGATACCTTGAAAAACACCTCATATTTAAAATAAGCAAACAAACAACAATAAAACAGACAATAAAACATTCTTACCCATCACTGAATACAGAGTGGTATGGTGGAGGATTTCTGCTTCCAGGCAAACCACTTGACATAAGACAATGTGTCACACCTGTAGACAGAGGGTCAGCAAAATAAGGTGGTGGTGGAGGTGGGAACATCAACACAGCATCACCTACGAAAAAGAAACACCAATTAATACCTCTGAAAAACTGAGCTCCCCTGTCTGTTCTAAGTGTATCTCAGAATGTTTCCTGTCTTTGGAATTACAGTATCGGTATTTGTCTACCTTTTAAGATAAAAAGCAAAGATCCTACATAAAGATCTGTTATATTCTGCAGTGCAGAAGTACACTGAATTACATTAAAAACCAGGATTACTAAAAAAAAACAGTATAATCATAAATGGTATATTTCTTTTAGAAAATAACACTGGGTGGGAGGAAGCGATCCATCTAGCTAAGAGACAAGTATCTTCAGTGTTGGTTGTCCTCAGAAACAGCAAGTACAAAGACAACAGCTACTGTTGGCTCAATTTAAGGGCAGGCGAGTACATGGTTTTTCCTCATGCATCTAAAACAGGGGTTTTCTAAGTATAGACTTGAAGTAGATATGGATAGAATAAGAACATTTGAGTCACGAATAGCTCTGATTACTGATTACATGGTGTTGAACATATTCATCAATGACTTGGATGAACAGATAGAGTGCATCCTCAGCAAGTTTGCTGATAACACAAAGCTGAGAGGAGTGGATGACACATCAAAAGGCTGTGCTGCCATATAGTAAGACCTGGATTGACTGGAGAAAGCTGTGCTGCCACTCACCAAGATCTAGACAGGCTGGAGAGCTGGGCAGAGAAGAATCTAATGAGATTCCACAAGGTAAAGTGTGGAGTTCTACACCTGGGGAGGAACAACCGCATGCATCGGTACAGGTTAGGGGCTGACCTGCTGGAGAGGAGCTCTGCAGAGAAGGATCTGGGTGTTTTCATGGACAACAGGCTGGCCATGAGCCAGCAGTGTGCCCTTGCAGCCAAGAAGGCCAATGGAATCCTGGGGTGCATTAAAAAAAGCATGGCCAGCAGGTCAAAGGAAGTGATCCTCCCTCTCTATGCAGCCCTGGTGAGGCCACATTTAGAGTCCTGTGTCCAGGCCTGGGCTCCTCAGTTCAAGAAAGACAGGGAACTACTGGAGAGAGTCCAGCTGAGGGCTACAGAGATGACTGAGGCCTGGAGCATCTCCCATATGAGGAAAGGCTGAGATAGTGTTCAGCATGGAGAAGGGAATCTTTATCAACGCTTATAAATATCTACACTGGGGGGGAGGGAGTCAAGTAGATGGGTCCATCTTCTTTTTGGTGCTGCCCAGTGACAGGACAAAGGACAACAGGCACAAACTGAAACACAGGAAGTTCCATACAAACATTAGGAAAAAATCCCTTATTTTGAGGGTAACAGAGCATTGGAACAGGCTGCCCAGAGAGGCTGTGGAATCTTCTTCTCTGGAGATACTCAAAACAAACCTGGGTACTTCCCTGTGTGACCTACTGTAGGGAACCTGCTTTAGTAGGTGAACCAGGTGATCTCCAGAGGTCCTTTCCAACTGCTATGATTCTGTGATTTTGAATGCTTTGACAGTTTCTCTACCAAATTACTCAGGCACACTACTAACATGAGTACCACAAAACTATAGATAAATAATTCAGTTTTAAGTGTACTGTGTTGCTTATTCGTCAATTTCAATTTTGTATTTGAGGGGCTTCCATTTTTGTTTTTGAAAAATAAAATTTGTGTCAGTCACCGAGCTTGAATAATTCATATAAACATTCACTGTTGCCTGGCACCTGTTTTTTTTTTTTTTTTTTTCCAGCTTGCACTGACAAATCACAGAACATAACAGATGTTGAGCTAGGCAGGGGCACACTTTGGCACAGTGGTGACTGTCATGAAGTCCTCATTCTTTACCCTTTGAGCGTTACTCTTCTTGATGGAATTGTGAAAGGAAGGAATCCACTAAATTTGCTTTACTGCCTTTAAAAAGTAATCTGATTCCCTATGTCCCTTTCACTTATCATGCAAAATTGACACTAAACTCTCATATTTTCTGAGGATCATCAGGTTACAGGTCTGTACATCTGTTTGACAGACAGAAGGGCTTAGAGGACTTCAATTCCTGACAGACAACAGTTGAGCAATGCTATAATTGACTCATTCATCCTTTCTCAGAACTAGAAAGTTATCAGAATAATCTACATATTGTATATGTTATTGTGTTATTAACCGCAGGGCGCTATTCAGGGCATCACTCCCTCCTAATAGTTCGTTACACACAGTATGCTCTACAGTTAACAGAATCATGTTGCAATTACATCTCAAGATTGATGAAAGAGGTGGCCATTATTTGGGGAAATACAATACAAAGCTTATGAATCAGATTCTCTTGTTTAGGAGGGGCAGTGTTGCAGGCTAAAGTAAGACTCAGACACAGCCACAAAAACCATAAGACATGATTTACAGTGTTTGCAACACTTTCTGGGAAAGGAAGTGGGACTGGACTCATTTGTGCCACATTATGTGATTTTCTTCACACAATCAGATGCTGCCAAAAGAAAGGTTTTCCCCTTGAAAGAAAGGCTGAACTGAACTGAACTGATCACACAGAAAACATCTAAGACAAAGCAACCTTCCCACTGGCTTGTCTGGTGGCAGATGACAGAATCAATATGTTTATTGCCCAAACAAGTAACGCTCAGAGGTAAATCCCTGGTGAATAGAAAGTTTAAAAGCTCACACATTACTTACTCACCTAGAGTAACCTGAAAAGATTCAGGGCTCTGAGGATGTTCTTCATTTTGCAAAGGTTCTTCGTTGAGATTTAAGTTTTGCTTCTTTTTAACATGAGCTATCACGAAGAAACACAACCCAGTAAGCACAATCAAAGGCCCCAAGATTTGAAATGACAGGAATCCGCAGCCCTCGAGGTCCCCATCAGAACTGCTAGTCTGGTTGAGCTGCATACTGGGCCAACCAGGGCTACAGCCAGGGACCCAAATGCCCAGGATGCTAATTAGCATTCCACTTGTCAAAAACAGGAATCCGAAGATGAGAAACTGGGCAAACTGACAGTTTCCTCGACAAAAAAAAAGGCTACATATTTGCTCATTTTGCAGCTGTCTTTGGCTTACATAAAGCCTGGCCCTTGATCTTGCGATTAAAATGCAAAGCAATCCAGTTATAGCCAGCACAGGCCCAGAAGCCTTCAGGACCCCACCACAGTCACTGAAGTTTTCAAAAGGGCATGACTGTAGAGTAAAAACTGAAAGCAGGAATCCACCACAGAGCAACATGGCCCCAAAAAGAAAAAGGAAAAAAGTAGCTTTCTTATGTTGTCCATGATTTCCTTCATGTACGTCTGGTACTGGAATGGTCTCTGAATACATTACAACTGAATCTCCTCAAACTGATGTGTTGGCTTTTTTTTTTTCCTGTTAGCATTCAGTGGCAGAAATCTACAATAGATCTGCGAATGTGAAAACACAGGAGTCAAAAGAAGAAAAAAATAGCAGGATGAATTACATTGTAATTTTTACTGCTACATTTGCTACTCAGCCTATTAATACTGCATGCTTTTGGTACATTCTCTGTTTTGCAGTAACTTCGTTATGGAATAAAGGGCCTGATTAAGTTTGGTGCCCCTGAATACAGATGACAAGTCAGTTACATTTAGACCAAAAACGACTGTAATACCCCATAACTGCTGATGTACAACTAAACGAACTATTTCTTAGGAAATACAGCTGTATGATTAATGGGACATTAGGGTTCAAAGGAATTAGGTATCGAAGTCTGAATATTCAGAACAAAGAGAGGCTAACTTTATCCTTGAAGAAAGCTAGGCAAAATTTCTGTAGTAAACAGTAGGAAAAGAAAACCACTGAAAGTAGGAACCTGATTGCAATTGAGTAGAGTTAACTACCAGGCTTTTTACCAAGTAAATCTTCTAACACATAAATCATGGCAACACACACCTTTTCAGAGCATATATGTATCTTGTTTCTTCTTCCAGAGGCAGGAGGGACTTCTCAGGTTCTCTCCTGTCAGCTTCCTGTCCTACATAGCTACAAGAGCAAGTACATGCACGATTTTGGTTCTGTTCTGCAGGGAAAAAGAAAAAAAAAAAGCATGCAGAAGACTGTACTACAAGTTTCACTGATTCCATAGTTAGAGTTGGTAAGCATGTTGCTCCCACACTTCCTTTCAACTTCCACTGCTCCCAAACCTTTAGTCCATGCTCCAAGAAAGCTTTAAAAAGAATAACAAAGGTGGTCCCAGAAGGCTTTGAGCCTATGCACCTGTCAGAGCCTAGATTCAGAAGCAAAAGAGAAAAGAGACAAGTGCTGAGGCCAGTAGTAGTCGTGTGCATACGGACAACTGATCTGCTGATGTGGACATACCAGGGCAGGGAAAGCCTTACTGAAAATTAGGACAGAGCTCTGGAAAGTTTTCACTTCTGCCATTACTAACAAGGAAGTTTGCACTGCTCTCACACAGGGATCAGAACAATACCTGCAATCACAGCTGCAACCCTCTGTACGAGGAGCTACCTGAGACCAAGGGGAATTTCAGACTGGAAAACAGCAAGTCCGGATGCACCACAGGAAGACTTGTCCCTTACTGACAGCAGGAGGTACTCAGGCCTGCACACACTGCAGTGTTCTAATGGCTTCCTTCTGCACACCAGCAGACTCCCAGGTCAGTCTTCTTTGCTTAAGACTTGGAAATATCATGAAAGACATAGATACTGGAGCAGCTTGCCACAGATGGAAATGGGAAATGGGTTTAGCTACAGCCATTTGTTAGTTAACCCTCAGCCTTTCCTCCACCAGCTCCCACTGCCCTGCACTGAGTTCAGACAACTGGAAGCTACAAGTCAAGTTAGACCGACTCCTCCTTACATATGCCCCAACAGAAGTCATTCTACAAGAAAAACAAAGTATTCTGTGATTTCTGGAAGCGAACTGTTGAACATGTGTCAGCCACAACAAGCTCTGCGTCGCTTCCCAATAACTGCAGTGCCCTCCTGGGATGAAAACAAAACAGAACCATAAAACCCACTAGTCACTCACATACATAATTATCTAATTATCTGTCTGCACTACAAGGCAATACAGTGAGTCACTTTACTTAGAGACTAGTAGGACCAGAGTCCCATTTAAAGAAAGGGTTGAACAGATAGACACAAGAGATGAAGTTATTGGATCTTCTACTGCTGGACCTCAAGCAGCACAGGAGGAGGCAAAGAGCAGCATGCCAGGAAAAGGCACAGCAAGCTCAGGACACGAAGGGCAAAAAACAGGTTGCTCCTGTACAACAGCAATAAGGCCACTGCAAGGAAGCCTGGCTATCTCAAATAGCAACAGTAAGGGACTTGCCCATTACTTTGGTCAGTTAGGTCTGTTAGTTACTTCTTCCCCGTTCTGAGGACAATACCTCATTGCTAAGAATGGCTGGACTAACTGTGAGCTGAGGCTCACTTGGCAGAAAAGTCATGGCCCTCACTGCTCTCTTCCACTAATCTCGTTCCATGAGATTGAGTTAAAACACACATTAGAAACGAAGCACGTGCATATTTTCTTTATTCTTTCAAAAGGAACATTCAGAACAGTCTGTTGGGCTTCTGAATACTAAAGACACAGATATTACTCTGCAAAATCCAAGGGAAGACTAATTTTCACTTCTGCTACCACCAGATCTCGATAGCAAACCCAACTTAAGATTAAGCTGCATTTCTTACATTTCAAGAAGTATTTTAAGAAAGCAGCTTGTACTGACTGTGTGCTTGAAATATTTCTGGAAGGTCAGGTATCTCCACACATATACCTGGCATAAGGGAGTCTTCTCTTTATGTTTACCCCTAGCTTGAGAGCAGACATGGAAACAACACGTCAGAAACTGCTAGAACAGAATTCAGTAATGCAGAGGCAGTTAAGCATGAGGGGAGAGGGAACTGGAAACATCACTTGTAAAAGAAGTCTGGTTATAAGATAGAACGATATAGTGCTTTACCCTTTTATAAGTCTGGCCCATGCCAGGTATACAGAAGAGGTAGTAATGCTGTTGTTTTTCTGAGTAACAGTTGTATTACAGCTTTCACATTATGGGCGTCTCCAATAATTTTGAACTACACATTTTTCTTATAAACACATGACTTCTTGCTTTCTGTTTGAACCATTGTATTTTCCAAGATTTCCATTGCAAATACCAGGGCTATAAATGTACTTACCTTTACCCATATGAAATTTGATTTCCTAATGCAGTTATATGAATTCAGAAACTGAGGATTAGAAGAAAAATGTGTTGGAAGAATTAAAATTCTGCTGTCTCTTTGTTCCGTGTTTCATACAATAGGCCTCATTCCTGCAATTCCTTGCAGAAGGATCAGAACTATGTAACTCTTTCAAAAACGGTTTGTCCACAACTGTAACATGGTCTCTTTCAGTTTTCCTTTTAAATCTTTTCACCCATACTTACAATTTTTGACTTCCTACTGGGAAATTACCACTGCCATTCTCTGGTTATTATTATTATTTTTTTAATACAGGTTACAAATTAAACCATGAATCCTAGTAGGACAAACTACCTGGAAGGAAGTCCTCTCAACTTTATTCAGTGTAACTCTCACACGAAAACTCTAACGGGCTCTGTATTCCACTCCCAGCCTCTTTGTATCTAACTTCCTTCTCCATTCATGTCTGCCTCTGCACCCATCACATTTTCTGTTCTTTATCGTATCACAGCTTTTCTCCCGGACTGCAGTCTTAGCTTCAAGGGCAGCAGAAGCATTCTTCTGTGAGCACAGCTGGTCAGCCTAAGGTAAGCTGGAGTTTACCACCTTATTCCCATGCAACCTCCCTCCCTCTGATGTTTTAATTACTCGTGTGTAAACCTAGGCGTACATGCCAACTAGCCTGATTGGATATATGTTCAGTTTCCTACCTTCCAGCAGCATTAAGGCTACAAGCACTAACAAGTTCTGAGATGCCAATTTGTTCTCATGCATGTGCAGTCTCTAATTAGCGCCTGACATTGTTCTGACCTCAGACAGCATACAACTCTGACATCCCAGGAGAAGGGTTTTCAAAGTTTACAAGCTGTGCACAAAGATCTCTTAGCAGTCAGCAGATGCCACAGAAAGAAACTCTGTCTATATGAGACGACAAAACAACGGTTATCAGCTCACAGAGTAAGGGTAACACTGTGTTGTTATCTGTGAATGTTGCAGGTGGGACAGGATTAGCGCCTGGAGAAGTGCTGGGAAACAGCTGCAGAAGGATGCTTCAGAAAGCAGGATAACCCTGCCAGCCTTCAGACATGTGTGCACAAGGAATCCTCACCACAGACTGGCAGAGCGTCAGGGATTCTGTCAGATGCCAGACACAGCTACAGTCCCCAAAGAAGCTGCCAACATCATCCCAGCAGGCTACAAGAGAAAAATAGCTAAAATACAAACTGCTCTACAGGCAGTCCCCACTCCTTTCTTTGGCTGGGAAGATGCCCTGACGCTGATGCAAGGAAGGGTGTGTGGCCACAGACAGGAGCCTGCAAGGCAGAGTTCACCAGCTGACAGGCTGGGTGCCACACAGAAAACGAGGACAGGACCCATGTTTAACAAGAGCTCTGCAGGGTCCCTGGTGATGGGATGCTGTTTACACAACATCCACAACACACAGGTGCTGGGGCAAAGCAGCTCTTGTCTTCTGGAGCACCTGTAGGGAGACCAGGGAGAAGGGAGAGGGAGGTGAGGCCCAGGCACACAATTAAAGCCACAGTCAGATTTTATTTTGGCAGGTAGAAAGGCAGAGCGCTCCACGGCAAGTTCTAGAAGGAGGCGATGGGCATCACGCGGCAGAAAACAGAGGCAGGGAGACTTACAGTCCTTCGAGATTATACATTTGTGACCTCCAGGAAAACACACGACCCCAAAAGCAGCCCAGAGCCAGCCGCCTTGCACAACTTTCCTGAGGTTGCCCTTGGGCAATAAGCCACAGACAAGCACCCAAGCTTCGCTCTGTTTGGGGAAAGCACCGTCCCAGGGGAACCCCCCAGGCAGGCTGACCTCCGGGTACCGAGGATCCGGGAGGGGAAGGCCCGCACCCCGGGGGTCGGGGCGGCAGGGAGCCCCGCCGGCACCCCCGGCCGCCGCCGCCGCCCCTCGCAGCGGCCCCTCAGCACGAGGACCACCGCCCGCCATCTTCCCTCCCTGCCTCCCTCCCGCCGCTCGCTGCCCGGAGCGCTGCCCGCACCCCGCCATGGCGGCACGCGGCGGCCGCACGCACCGCGCAGCCCCAGCCCCGAGCGCGAACAGAGCAGGTGCGGGCAGGGGCCGGCGAGCGAGCGAGCAACCTCCTACCCGCCTGCCTGCCGCCCGCCCTTACCCGGCCGACCCGCGAGCAGCTGTCGTGGCGCAGCCGGCTCTTCTTCTCGAGCGCCCTTGCCCGGCTACGCGCACCCGAGCGGCGGCGTGGGGCAACACCGAGCGCTGCGCCGCGGAAGCAATGGCCGTGGAGGCAATGGCCGTGGCACCGCCCCGTCCCCGCCTGCCCCGCGCAGGACGACCCGCCCCGCAGCACGCCCACCCCTGCGGTCGCCTCGGTTTCCCCTGCCGCGGTGCTCGGCCGTCGGAGCCGCGTGTACGTGGCCTGTTTCATGCACGGCTGAGATGCGGGCGGTGCCGGGGGAGGCCTCGTGCTCTTGATACCGCGCCTCCCAGCTGAGCAGCGCTGAGTCGTTTTAGTCACTCGCCAGCCACCCTGTAACCCGCCTCGTGGGCCGAGGATTTCCTTGACCTGAGCTGTCAGGTTTTGAGCTGAGTCCCCTCTTGCCTCTCGTGCCTGGAGAAAGCAGCCCCTGCGTGCCAGGTACTTCTGGTGATGGTGCTCCTCCTGCCCGCCCTGCCGTTCGGGCAGGGTTCCGTGCCTGGGCCTTGTAGAGCTCATGCCTCTGAGACCCATAGTCTGAAAGTCTGACTGGGACCAGTTACATGATGGTGCTGTGGTGTTTGGATCTGGTGACCTTAAAGGCTATTTCCAACCTAAATTATGTTCTGGTTCCATAATTGAAAAATCATAGAATGAGTTACAGAATAACTTACACTGGAACGGACCTCAAAGCTCATGCAGTTCCAAGCCCCATCAGTGGGCAGGGCTGCCTCCACCAGCCTGGGCTGCCCAGGGCCCGTGCAGCCTGGCCTTGAGCACCTCCAGGGATGGGGCATCCACAGCTTCTCTGGGCAGCAAAAAAAGAAAACAATTCTGCACATTTGGAAGCTTGCAAGGCACTGAAGACAGGCCTAGCTGAGGCACTACAGGTTTCCTCTAGCGTTTCAGCCCCTGGCAATGGAAGGGGATGCTCTCTGTCTGGCTTTCTGGGTGCAGCCAGCTTTGGAGGAAGAGGATGGATTCGGCCGCAGAGAAGAGAGCACAGCATTGAACAGGAGGTGCAGGGTCAGTGAACAGCAGTGAACAGGAAGAAAGGAGAGGAAGGGTAGGCAGGTAAAGGCACAGACAGGTGGGAGCCGCTGTGCAAGAGGACAAGGGGCGAAGGAAGAAGATGTGCTGCTTGTAAGCACATGCTGCTGGAGCTGGAGCTGAATAGCCATGAGATGGAAGCTGCTCCACCGGTTGGAGCCAGACTGGTGGCTGGTGATCTGAGAGGAAAGTGTGACTGGATGTGAGTCAGGAGAGGAGTGGGGTGGGGTGAAAGGTGGAATGGTACACACAGAGCAGATGGCAGGAGGGAAGGGAGTGAGGTAAAGTTTTTTTTTGATAGGGAGATAGTTTGCCAGATGAGGAGACTGGGGAAAGTGAGATATGTGTGGTTTTGGAGGGTCTCTGGATTTGGGTAAAAAACTGTGGAAAAGCAGAGTGAAAAAAAAAAAGACTGGGGACTTATTAAATGTAAGAATATGTGTGGGGTGTAAGAAGGAGCCTGTGGTGAGGCAGAAGGCTTCAATTTTTCTAGAGCTTCAGGATTCTGGATGTTACCCTATGTCCCAGCTCAGCTACCACCAACTTGGGCATCAGATGTGAAATGCTTGGATGCACTTATTAAAAGTGCCACTGTAAGAAAAGATGGGGAGGTAATGATTTCTGCCTTTTTTCTTCAGTGAAGAAAAAAGCAAGGAGAAAACGCCTGAGGAGAGCAAAGAAGATGAACACCCTTTGTTATGAACACAAGAAGTGTTGCAAGAGAAAAAGAGCGTCAAAGAGTAAAATCAAACTATTTTATGATGTGTGGCATCAGTGACATGTGGAGATTTAATATTGTGTGCCAGTTATTTATTATCTGATTCTAGTTCTATTGTTCTTCCAGTATAGAGCTTTAATAATAAAACATTTCCATGGTGTTCATTTCTGTCCTGTCCTGTCAGGCTGAACTTTCTTCTGTTGCTTGGTGTAATTAAATGAGAAGATCACTGCTGTAAGACCTCTCTCTTTTCCTGTTGTGTAAATATTTCTTCTACCAAACTTTACATATGTTAGAAATTCCACCTTTTAAAAATTATTATTTTTTAATTAGAAAGGAAAAAAAAAAGTCTGTCTTCTTGACAAAATTTAGGAAGTTTATTGGTTAGCATGTAAATGCAGACAGTGTTTCTCTCCAGAGCTTTTAATTAGCTTTTCCCCTTCATCTGCCACTTGGTCTTGTTGTAGTATTGCTCTTCAGGACTTGACACCAATGATCACAGAACCATAGAATGGCTTGAGTTGGAAGGTACCTGGAGGATCATCAAATGATGAGAGAAGTGATTTCAGCAATACCATTCTTCAGGTCATGAGCTCCTGATTCAGCCTTATTTCAGTTCTCAGTGGATTGAGTGGATGTTGATTTCTATTTTACAAATATAGTCATAAAACTGCAATCTTGAGCCAGACCTTGTGATTTAAGATAAGAATTATTTTAGCTTTTAACATAGTAACTGTTTAACTGCGAGTTGTGCATATTTTATTTCCAGATCCTAAGTGGTAATTTTTGGCAAAAATGAAGCTAAATTGGTTTTCCCCATACCAGAAGGCATCCAGAGAGTTGGTGGTGCAAAGCCTGTACACAGTTGTAGGACACTGATTGTAGACATTTTTGCCAATAGAGAAAATGAAGTATTTTGGACTGGCATAGAAAGCTGTCCTAGAGCCATGAAAAGGCACAGTGCATTCACAACTGCAGTGTGACAGGGAGCCCAGAACTACGGGAAGTCAGGAGCACCTGTGAAAATACCCCCAAAACATTGTCATTTGGGATGATGGGCAGGGAAGCACAGTTGTTTGCATTTTATTGGTTGGGAATTAGTCATGGCTGATGTGATGGAAGCAAGAATCTGATGAAATAAAGAATTACCATCTCCTCCCAACAATAAAATTACCATCTCCTCCTTCCCCACTCCCTCTTTTATTTTAATTAATATGCATAAATAGCAAAACCGTTTGCATGCTTTGGATTGTTTGCCTAATGATTTTTGTCTCTAGAAGTGAAAGCACAAGTACCATAAGGAAGGCTGAGCACATTTCATATTCTAAAATTTCACAATGCAGAAGATGAATTTGTCTGTTATAAGCAATATGAGGCTGGTCAGTAAAATCACAGCAGTTGAAGAAATCTTGTCTCTTTAGAGACTATTCATGTGAAATATAGATTGTGCTTCAGTTCAAAATGCTAAATATCATCTGCACAACTTGTCTAGATGAAAATGCAGTGAGAAGCCAGCGCTAGTGTGTCCTGATGAGAAACATCCAGTGTTTGTTGTCTGCAGCACACTTGGAAGCTTTGCTGTTCGGTTCTCCTGAAACCAGATGCGATCCTTGGACAGAGGCTTGTGCTGCTTGCTGTTGTGTCTTAACCTGGTGGGCAGCTGAGCCCTGCACAGACATGTGTTCACTCCTCCTAAGTGAAATGTAGAAGAGAACTGGAAAACGTAAAACTTGTCAGCTGAGATATGGCTCTGTGCAGCACTGCTCTGCAACAGCCAAAACATCTGTGTGTTATCAGCATTATTCTCATCCTAGATCAATAACAGTGCACCATACCAGCTGCTAGGAGGACAATTCTCTTGTACCAGTCAAAACCAGAACACCTGCTCTGTTTCAGTGAGACCTTGGCATGCTTTAAAGCAAGAGATGTTGAAAAACACACAGAGGTAATGTGCGGTGAATTGTACTTCATAGATTGTAGCTTGCTTAATGTGACAGTGCAGAACAAATTAGATGATGGCACAGAGGACGAGGGAGATCCAGTTCTTCAGCCCACACTGATCTCTGTACTGCTTACTCACAGCAAGCACGCGGTATGCATGGTTACTGCAGAGCTCAGCTGAAAAGGATTCCAGAGGCTGATTTCTTGTCAGCCAGCTCAGACTGCTCAGTGTTGTGTGTTTTGGTCTGGCAGAGTTCCTGCATCCGTGAGTTGTTGTCCTCCCAACTTATGAACTCTCTGGAGCCCTAGGTGCTGGTTTTAGTATTCACTCTCAGAATTACCACAGAATTTGAGCACAAGAGAAACCCTGAACTTGTCAGACTGAGGGCAGGTCCCAGTTGGAATGTGATGTGCAGGTGGGAAGTGTCTATAAGTAAATGATGAGTTGTGCTCCTTTCAGGTCTGAGCTGACAAAGGCTGGTTTGAATTGATGGTCAGAATGTGGTGTTTTACGTTTGTCTTAGTGAAAGGATCAGTGCTGTCAGAGAAGATACAGTGACATCATGTATCATAGGCGTGTGGTATCAAAGGTAAGGATACTCCTTTGGGATTGATGCACTGAATGGGAAATAACATCTCTTTTATAGAGGTTTAATAGGGTTATAGAGCAAAAGCTTACCAGGTTGTGTGCAGATATTATTAGTTCAGGTGGTGATGTACAGCTGATCAAATACCACTTTGTTTCTTCTTCTGTCAGCAAAGCTCTGAAATTACACCTTTTGGCAGGATAAATTTGCCTCTCTCACACATACCTGTACATTGTTCTGCCTGGAACACTGTTTGCAAAAGTTGGATCTGCATTGCCACGTGAGAGCTGCAGGAGCTCCTGGTGGTGATGTTTGTAAGACTTTTGCACACCTCTTCCATTTTTGGACTAAATCATCTATTGTACACCAAAAATTAAGGCGTTTCATGTGATGCTGAGATATTACAACTAGAGGAAAGACAAACCTGTTGAAGTATTTCCTGACAGAGGAGAATAACATGCATTTTTGTTTAAAGGGGATCGTGGTTAGTTCTGTAGCCTTTTTTTTCCCCCCCTCTCCTTAATACTTGTATTTAAATCTCAATTATTTTTGGATGCCAGTTACCAGTCTGCTAGATCATCTGCTTTTATTATTTCTACCATAGCTCCTCATACAATTTTCTTCCAGATTTTATTTTGGTGTCTAACAAATTATTTCATTTTCTAAGTAACTATTGTGTTCCAAGCATCCTAAGTGAGTATTTAACTTTGTTTTTACAGTTGCATTCACGTGGGAAAAAACTCTTTGAAACTGCTTTAACTTCTCTTGAGGTCTGGAACATGTCTGTACCTGAGAGATGTCCAGCAATGGCTGTGTCTGGATGGGTGCTCAGGCTGAGGTTGCTGCTGAAGCTGTGTCCCCTTGTTCCTTCCCCCAGTGGAAGTGGGTTGCCATTGAGGTGCCTCATGATCATAGCAGCCAGGTAATTCAAAGGAGGACAGCATGGGAGTGCGATCTGAGGGAGATGCTGTCTCCTTCAAACTTCTAACAAACTTTACTTATGTTGTTCTCCAGACTGCTCCTTTCTTAATCTTATCCTGACTGTCCCAGAGAAGTGATTGTAAGCAGGACATGGAGAATATATTCCTGCCACATCGCTGCACATCGTGATGGCAGAGGTCTTCCTGCATGCAGCTGTTAGTGCTTATAAAGTTCTTGGGAGGAAATGCTTTTGCAAAGAATTCAATTCCTTAAAAACCAGATGGATGGTTGTTACTGATGGTTATGTCTAGGTGGGTTGTTCTCAAATAACAAAAAATTCTTTAAAACAAGCCTACTTAGTATTTAAAGAGGAGAACTTCTGCAGGGAAATCCAGATCTCGCTGGGTTTTGTTGTGCAAGATTAGCTGGGTTGTCTTGGATAGATAAAATTGGTTCCATAAGGTTCAGTTTGCCTTCTGAGACAACCAGGCTTTGAACTTCATCACGCTGGGCACGCTACCATGTAATGCACATCTCTGGTAGGCTTAATGGTGATGCTTTAGACAGGTATATATGAAGGATAAGGAAGAATTTTCTTAATTTTCTTAATTCTCTTAATAAAATGCTATTAACTGTTGTGTAATACAACTTCAACATACCGTGTCCATCTCTTCAACATTTTTTCTTGATTAATTTCATCTGAAAGAGATGGATGTGTGCAAAGCATCTGACCATTTTTTCCCTCGAAGGTTTTCCTGTTGTGATTCATGCAAACTAATATGAAGATGTCAGCTTACAAACTCTCTTTTTGGGGTAACGTTTAAAGGATACACAGCTTCAGTTTTAAAATAAGAGTGAACTGTGTTCTGATGGAGCTGTAAGTTTTCAAAAACAAAAATAGATATATTTTTCTAAGAAAGAAGTTATAGACCAAGAAGAATTGTTTATCAGAGTTGCAACTACAATCGTTCTCATGAAGATCTGTTGAAAGTTACAGTTTATTATCCACCCCAGTTTTCCTACACAGCCAGTAAAGTGCAGGCTGGGACATTTCTGTATCACTTCCTCCTTAAATTAGAATGTATGTCTTTAAAATGAGTAGAACTTTTGATTAAAAATCAAGTAGGTAGAGTAGTTTTCTTACTAAGTTCTATACTACAATTATTTGGGCTGCTGAAAGAGATCTGGGGTTCTGGTCAACAGCAAGTTGAACACGAGCCAGCAGTGTGCCCAGGCAGCCCAAAGGGCCAACCCTGGGGTGCACCAGGCCCAGCACTGCCAGCAGGAGAGGGGAGGGTTGTCCTCTCTGCTCTGTGCTGTGCGGCCTCACTTCCAGCACTGTGTGCAATTGGGCGACACAATATAAGGACAAAAAGCTGTTAGATTGTGTCCAAAGGAGGGCTACGAAGGTGGGGAAGGTGTAGAAGACCCTTGGGTGTGCTCAGCCCAGAGCAGAGGAGCTGAGGGGAGGCCTCATGGCAGCTGCAGCTCCTCACAGGGAGCGGAGGGGCAGTGCTGAGCTCTGCTCTCTGTGACAGCGACAGGGCCCAAGGGAACGGCATGGAGCTGTGTCAGGGGAGGAGCAGGTGGGGTTAGGGACAGGGTCTGCACCAAAGGGCAGTGGGTGTGGAACGGGCTGCCCAGGGCAGTGGGCATGCCCCCGAGGTCCTGGGTTTCATGGAGCATTTGGACGCTTGGACTGGATATTCTTGGAGGGCTTCTCCAACCTCAGTGATGCTATGATCTGGACAACACTCTCAGACATAGGGTTGGATTTTGGGTGGTGCTGTGTGGAGTTGGATTTGATGATGCTTGTGGGGCCCTCCCAACTTGGGATATTCTGTGATTTTTCTTTTTGTATAGTGTTCACTTTCCTCTTTTTGTATAGTGTTCACTTTCCTCCTATCTTCTTATGCTTTCCAGCATTTAAATATGCAATAAATGAAAATTAATGGTCCATAATACGACTTATCCATCTTCCTAAATTCTTGAATGTTATCTGATCTGCAGGTTTAAAAATATTTAGTAGAAGAGTTGTTCACATTCTTTTAGATACTGTTGGATTGCAAAGTATTTTCACTGTGTAATCTAGGTGTCCTTTAACAAATATGACAAAATAATTATTAACTTTTATTTTTCATATTTTGTGTTCTTACTGATTCCGGCAGTAAGGGTCCAGTAACACAGTGGAAAAGATTTTTGTTATTTTTTTGGAATAAACTCCTTTCCATCACCTTTGATTAAACTATCTACATAGACTTCCCTATCCTGTGTTTATTTGCTTTTCTTATCAATCTCTTATAGTTTATAACTTCTGGTTTTATAGCCACTATCAAGAAAAGTCTTCTATTATACCACCTGAGCTGGCTGCTTTTGGTTCTCTCCAGTTTGTGGTTTAGTGAATATCTGAGCCAGGTGTACAATGTGTTGCTACAAAAACGAGGAGATCTTGTTCCCTGCCCCTTCTTAGATGGGGTGTTTGCCAGACCCTGCTGCTGGCTGGTCCAGCCGGATGGCCTAGCATAAATCTGATTTACGTCTGGCTATTGAGTGGAGTTGGCTCTCAGGCAGGTACAGTGCATGCTGGAGCTGGTGCAAGGTGTGGTGGGTGAAGAGAAGTGTGGCTTCTGTGTTTTGGCAGTAGCAGGCTGCCCAGCTGGTGCATTGTGAAGCTGTAGTGTAACTGAGTTTAGTTGCTTTTAATTAGTGTGGAGATGTCTGTCATGGGACTGTTGCTTTAGAAGCATCAATAAACTCTCAAGTTGACCTTCAAGTACCACCTGCCCATAGGATTAGTTTGAACTGAATATAAACAATAAATGCAATCAAATAATAGGACTTCGTTGTCTGAATTATTTGGTTGTGCCATCCAGCCAGGCAGCTTAACTTGAGGTATGATTCTGTATTTGATGCCTTCATCAGTAAGTGTTTCCTTCACATTTCTTTCTTTCCACAACCTCCATGCTCCAGCCTCCAGTTTTGGGGTTGGTTTGGGGGCACCATAAAGGAATGTACGTACTTCACAGCTTCAGTGAAGAGGACAAAGTTGGCTACTGGACTGCTGAACACAGAGCGAGACATTAAGATTAGATCCAGGTCCTGAAATAACAGCTAGCAGACTTCATTGAATAGCTGAAACAGTGAACTTGTCTTCTGGTTAATAATCACGCTATGTGTTGGTACAAGCATGTATTTACCTCTTCTGTTGACCTCAACAGGAGATATAGCTGAGTCTGTGTTGGGAATGAATCTTTGAGGGTAAAATTCAGCATGTTTTTTTGTTTTGTTTTGTTTTGTTTAAAAACTGGTGCCAAGGTAAGAGTGACCAGTTTAAGAAAGATGTGACATTTTTTGGAAGGCTTTTTTTCCAACATGTAGCAGCTGCTGACTTTTGCCAGTCATCAGTGGCTTGGAAAGTAGATCACACTGTTGCTGTCAGTGGACAGCGCTTCCTGAACCACAAATTATGGTCTCACAGTCTTTGACCAGAAACACGTTAATGTAAGGGCTGTTTTAAGTTGGATGACCTCTTGGAAGAAAGGCCAGAAGGTGCTATTTGCCTTGAATCTGGATTGTGTTAGATTTTGAATTCTTCTACACAGTTTTGTGGAGTCTGTCAGAGAAGAGCTGGAAAAAAAGCTGCCACCCTTGAGCAGTTCATAAAGGCTATAGCTTAGTGAGAAAGGGGTACAGCTTCCCCACTTCTCCCTCTAGCAAACTTCTTGTTGCCTCAGGTGAACTGTGCTCCCCATGCTCAGTCAGCAGTGAGCGCAGTAATGCTATCCCAGCCCAAAGCAGAGCAGCAATTCTTGCAAGGGAAGACATCCTGCCAGCTCTCCCTGTTTCTCAGTTAACAGCCTCAGCTTCCAGCTGAAGCTGGAGATTTCCTTAAGCATTTTGAATAGTTTGCATAATGCAAGAGAATAACAGCACTAGCACATCACTTTGTCATTTTATTGAATTTTTACCTCCTTTTTTTGGGAAGGTTGAGTTCGTGCTGAGTCAGAGGCTGGAAACTGTGTCTGTTTGGACTTAGGTTCTGTATCAAAATCCAGAGCCCTTTAGGGCTCCAGAGAAATAGAGTGCAACACAAACAGAAGGTAACTAGGTTTGTTTGTTTTGAAGTTGTGTTGGTGCATCTTACCTAGACACAATGTCTTTTCAGTACTAACAGTGGGACAGCGTTAATGTAACTCTGGTGACACCCACCAGCTCAGGCTGCCCAGGTTCCATCCAGCCTGGCTTTGAACACCTCCAGGGATGGGACATCCACAGTTTCTCTGGGCAGCCTGTGCCAGTGCCTCACCGCTCTCTGAATAAAGAATATCCTCCTCACATCTAACCTAAATCTCCCCTCTTTTAGTTTAAAACCATTCCACCCTTGTCCTATCACTATCAGACCGTGAAAAAAAGTCAGCCCTCCTCCTGCTTATGTGCTCCCTTCATAAGAGTCCTTCAAGAAGTGAGGTTGGATGATGCTAGCTGAAACAGCTGAATTATAATCAATTGTGAATGTGGCATGATTTATGGCTTGTGATTATTATCCTGTTTGCTGGTTGTTTTTAAATAGCCGAGTTTTAGGAGTGAAAAACATGCTGAATTACAGAAGAAAGGTTTTAGCAAGAAATACTATTAGGACATTAGCAAACCAAATAATTCTTTAGGTTATAATAATTAAAATAGTCATCCCTGATTTAAAACCAGAAATAATGGATTCAAAGTAAAGTGAAAGCAGATAAAGAAAATGCAGAATCTGGGTAGTAACTGTAAGTAATTCAGAAGAGGCCTCTGGTGTTTCTAAGATTACTTTATTCTTTAAAGGCTGGATGCTTTCTATTGTTGTTAGCTAAAGGAGAACTTAAAAATCAACATATCAGTAAACATGGAGGTCAAACAGCATTGAGAAGGAGTACTCAGTAGTGTAATAATATGCACAGCTGTAGATAAACATCAGGTTTTCAATAGAGAGTCCTGGTAATCAGTCCCATCAAGGGCACCCCATGGTAAATGTGCTATTTGCTGCTTTAGTTCCTTGAAATGTTTTTAGCTTACTCTGTCCTTGCAGGAATTTGATTTTTTTCTTATGTGCTCTAAAACCGCCCTTTCATGATAACTGAAATGGAAACCAATTATCTAGCAATGCCAAGAAAACAAAAGGTAGGCACACAGATATTAAGATATGCATCTTAAACTTCTCAAACATGCAAAACTTGAAATGTAATGATTTTTGGCATGATGCAAGACCTTCCTTTCTAGTAGATGGCAAAACCCACGACACTGTAACTCCCACACAGTTCCAGCTGATAATCAAATAATTTAGCTTCTTCAAATACCCTACATAAATATTATTTGGCGGTTGTAAAGGTAGCCCATTATCCCCAAAAAACTACCTGATAATGCACTTAGATAATTACAACCCTGCTTGAGCAGTATAAATCCAGTTCTGAGTAGTACCTGGGCACTGGCTTACAGTAACAAGTCAAATGTTAACAGAAGTGCCAGGGCAGCAAGTTAAATGACTACTAGAAGGGCTGAGCAGAGTTGTACACTTTTACATCCATAGCCAATGACTGAGGATGCTGGGTGAGTAGAAAGCAAAAGGCCTTGAAGTTCTCCTTGCCACAGTTCATTATTCTGCCTTTGCTGAAGACAGAGTCCTGAGCTAGGTGGACCATTTGTTCAGGCCACGGGACAGTGGCCATAGGGCATTTGCATTCTTCATTCTTGTCTTGCAGCAGAAGATAATAATCAAACCCTTGGACTATTACTTTCCAGCATGACAAGAACAGTACTTATTGAACTGATATCCAGCCAGCTGAGAAAGTCAATAAGCCATTACTTACGAAACAATACAGATGGTGGGACTGGTGGGAAAGAAACAGATTCTAACATATGTTTGTTTAGCTCCAACTTCTGTTTCTGCGCTTTTTCAGCTTCAAAGAACTACTCTCAGACCATGGAAATAGTAGTACTTAAGTAACCTCCTGCTTTGTGGAACTGCACACTTGGACAAAATATATGCTTATTAAGGAAGTTAGGGAATGTACAGCATTTGGTAGTTCTATTAAGAGAAAGCAGCTACAAGTTAGCTCATGTCTACAAAGTCAATACTTTTCTGACAAACGTCTCTGCAGCTTTGCCTAATCCTAATTATTGGTTACATATATCCACTTAGTAAAGGCACAAGACATTTTAAACTTTTTCCCAAGCACAGTAAAGATGTCAACTCTTTACAGAAGTTGTCTTTCCACCCACCTTTGTTGTGTTGTTTTTTAGGTATATAAAACAGTTCATATATTATCTGTACTACGTATTACTTACAAATTGATTCACACTTCACAAACATTCAGTACATAGTTTCGTCATATTTTTGTATTGCTTGGAAACCCAGTGGGATTGATTACAAAAGCATAAGCAATATAAATCAGTATTTAAATTATATATTACATGTTTATTACGGGTGCAACATATTTTAAATTTACATTTTATGAAAAATCAGAAGTATTTACAATTTTTGTAAGATAAACTTGTGTGCTCTAATTTACAGTCTGACGTAGTAATAATCCATAAAAACTCAGATCCTTTAGAGTTGTGTTTACAAATTAATTTTTTTCAGAGGCAGCTACAAAGGATATTGCTGTATACACAAGCAAGAACCAGCTTGCTACATGTTTTTTTTTCTTTTCCCCATCAGATTGCTACATGTACTTTTTACATTGCTTTTGAATTTCTTTACAAAAAGTCTATATAAACCTGTATGGCTTCAAAATTGTAACCTGCACCCAATGCAAATGTATGTATAATCACCCGAATGAAGAATAGTTTGAAAGTGCCGAAAAGTAACTACTTCATTCAACTTAGAAATGAAAGTAATAGTTCATTAAGAACAGATATACAGTTTTGGGTTTTCATTAATGAAACGCTGTTATGTTAAACACAGTTTGATTGCAAAGCAGATTACAATTAAGATTCCAGTAAAAAGACTGTACCATTTTGTATCAGTTAGAAATTCCTTGTTCAGTAAGATCACCAAATTAAAAGCCAGATATACTTTTCCAATCAGGTGTAAAGTACAATATCTGCTTAGAGCAAATAACGGAAATCTCATCTGCCAAGTGTATAGCATACATTAGATTTTATGTAGCCTCTCTAAAGCTTAGTTTATTGTAAACCTTCAGCAGTCCAATTCACTACTGGTTTGCATGAATTAGTTCAAGCAAGTTTTATTGTCTTAACAGAGAATTTGAAGTAGATATCGGTATTCAGAATGGTCATATAAAATTCCCACTTGCAGGTTATTAAATTACTTTGCCCCAATAATTTTGATTCCTGTATTGAAAAAATCATTTGATAATACAAATACATAAAAGATTCTCTAAACTAGTAACTTGCTTTAAAAAATGTTACTAATATGTCACTTTTCTGTGCTTAGGCTGCGGCAAGAAGAGTAGATGAGAAATATTAAAACTGCTAGTTACAGAAAAAAGTAAAACTAATAAAAATGGCAGTATAGTCATCTTGCTGCCATAATATCCCCATCTTAAATGATATTCCTCCCAAAGTACTGTTTACATTCACATCACACAATTCCAAAAGCACTTAATGCAGTCAATGTAAAGGGAAATGCTTGTTTCCTTTAAAAGCGCTTGTTGCCATCTTTCGAGATTCTCATCTTTGGTGACATTACAGTTAGGATTTCAAAATTTCAACGTCCTGCAGGATGCATCTCCCTTTACTATGGATGCATTTATTGCAATTACCCCATGAGGGAGTAATCCACTATTTTAAATCTTCTCTAAAACAACTTCCAGCTTCTGCAGATCTCCCTTTTAAATCCCCATCAAAAGAGTTTTTATGAAGTTGTATTACACAAACACCACACTTTCTTTATGAATGGCCAAACTTTGAAAGAGGAAGTGAGGCACATGAATAACAAATTGGATAGGCACAGGCTTTTTTAAAGGCACAAATGTTATGAAATTCATATAAAAATAAATTAAATCTACAGCATTAATTCAAACAATCACAACGCCCATAAAATTCACTAACTGCAGAAGTAAATCTTTTCTGTCTTTTGCAATTTTGTAGCACATTGCACTTAGGAGAAAGAACACTATATAAAACAACATACGTGTTAATAATATATGATACATGGGCATCAAGTTACATTTTTTGTACAACTCTAACTCGAATAGTTTTATGGCACAAGTGTATGGAGGAACTACATATAAGTTTGCCCCTGTTTTCTTTAAAAACTGGCAATTAAGGAGACTGAAAAATGAGTACTATGGAAAGCTCAAATATTCTTACTTGCTCTCCTACATTTTTAGGTTTAATGTTTACAGTATAACATACAATTTCATACTTTCATTACAACTATTGATTGCTATTTTGACTTCTATATAGATTTACTAAAATTTTAACAAAGTTTCCCCAATATTGCAGTTGATCATTTACAGACAGTGTTGAAGTTAACTTCAGTGCTATTATAAAGTAATACAAACTCTGCAAAATGACTTTTGAAAGTGCATTTTCTGTTCTGTAGTTCGGCCTCAGAGTAGGTCAATGTTTTAAAAAAAATTAATGCATGTGAAAATAGTGTTTGAAAAGGAGAGGGGGCAGAGTGGGCTTCTTGTATTCCTTTAATGCAATGACTTTCACAGGTTCATCAGCAGTCTGCCATATACCGTCCTGAAAAATACAGACAGGGTTTTTCTTGTAGACAGTTGATAAAACAGATTTTGTCAGTATTTTCCTGTGAGCAGTTTGACTAACTATGGAAAACAGAGAAACCAGGAAGTAGTTTTCATCCATGTTTTAAGGAAAGGTAAGTATTTATGTACCACTTGTTCAACAGTTCAATGTTGTATAATATGGTGCTACAGAATATATCATATTAATTTGAATAGATAAACATGTCAGTGTCTTACCAGTGGCAAATCTCTTCTTAAGGAGGGAAAGTCGATAGCCAGTGCCTACTAGCTCTATATCTACTCCTGAAAGAGTGCTTCCTTCACTGATGAATTGCACTGCAAGTGTTGCTGGTTTACTGGGTCCTTCTGAAAGTTCAAATTTTGCCCTGAGGGATCCAGAACCTATGGAAAACAGTAAGGAAAGAAAATCTGTTTTCTAATAAAGACAAGATCTGATTAAATACATTTCCCAAAAAACTTCAGTTTATTTTTCATAGACAGTGGTGAAACTCAGTTCACTGCTGCTATACAGTAGTAATAGTTCATAATTACTTTAGTCACACTTCTGTAGAATAGCACAAGGTATTAAAAAACACTGCTATTTCTCTCTTTTTTGAGTTCTCAAGCAAGTATTTTCTTGTTCTTGCACTACCTAGTGGGGATAAAATGGCATCTGAATAATAATGGAATAGTAGAAGTCCAGCATTTTTACTTCTTTAAAATAACTTGCTATTCCTAGTCAATAGGAACTGCTAATTGATGAGGAAAGTTAGGGACCAAAATGTTACTAGGGTAAAAGCAGGAATTAATGAATGAAATTGTTTTATGCAATGTCTTGTTCTTGATAAATTTGCCTTAAAGCCCATTTCATTTCTTCAGTGATATATCATAGTTCGGGTAACTGGATACTCATATATTCAAGTATCTCAAAGTTGGCTTTGTGTTTTATACGTCTGCAATTCACAGCTCACATAATGCACTGGAGTGTAAAAAATACATATTTTACCACCATATATGCCAGAATAAAGAGTACTTGAAGCCATCTGTCCTGCAATAGTAACAGTCCTGTAACTTCTCATAGCATTACATCCTCACTGGGTTGTGAGAATAAAGTATTTATGCTGAAGAGAAAGATGTCAAGAACAGAAGGTACGGTCACAGAACCAGTGAGATATGTGCAAATCTGCTGAACACACCCAAGTTGTGATCTGCATTAATAGCAGCCCTTTTCATGCTGCTCTGAAGGTGTGGGGTAGTTTTTCATCTGGCTGCATTCATGTTTTAGTATGACTTCCTTCTTTTAAAAGATCTGGTTACGAAAAGGAAAAGGAGAAGGCTATCCCTACATAATCAAAGTGGAAGACAGATAGCAAACTACTGTGAGGTCACTGAATGATTGAAGTACACTGTCAGATCAAATTCCCTCAAATTTTCTTTGAATGGCCACCACAAATCTGCAGTCTTTGCAGCTAAAGAAGAGGCCCTCCCTTTCCAGGCTTGTGATTCCTATATGAAACCCAACATATTTAAAGCCAAATCTGTGCTTTCATAGTGCCCATCATTAAATTCTTAACACCAAAAAGCAATTTATCCACAGAGGCTTTGTGGATGAGAAGCTTCCCTTTTGTCCTTGCTTTTCTAATTCAGAAAAACATCCTATCTACAAAGGCTGTAAGGGCTGTTATATCAGCTGGTCCTCAGGGAAAGGCAGCTGGGTAGAGGATATCTACTGATTCCTTACAAAAAAATGTTATATAAATTACCACTCTGAGCAGATATGCATAGGTTTTCTTTGTTGTTGTTGTTTGTTTTTGGAGTTGTTTGCCAAAACAAAAAGCCTCAACATGTTGGTCAAGAACAATCTGTAGTTGAGCCTGTCTCAGCACACCATTTTTTTTTCCAGTTCTTCCACTTTTTCTACTTTTTCTCAATTGTCAGTTTGTGAAAAAACAGAACAATTTATTAAATATTTAACATATTTTTTTCTTTGAAAAAACTGTTCATTTTCAAATAGCATTGATGTAGTTATTTCCTTGCTCAGTTTAAAATCTATTTTAGAACTAACAACTTCCCAGGGTTTCACCAATTTTCCTTTTATAATTAACTAACTATTTATATTTTAACATAGCACTTTTAACAGAATATTTTGGAGGAATTTCACTGAGAAAAAGTTGAACTGGTCAACAGGATACAAGATGAAGTAAAGTGTATACATGCATGAGGGTGCGGAAGCTAAAATTACATTTTTACTGTTACCATTTTCCTGTAGAACAAAGAAAAGTTCAACTTGCCTCCATTCTCAGATTTCTCTGAAATGCTAGATATTTTCCAATAAGCTTTCATCTGGTCTGCATTCCTGTGAGAGAAAGATAGGTTAGTTACATGCACCAATTTTTAGAATTCTATTTCCCTAACTTTACACAGGTACTTTACAAGACCATGTGCGTATAACCTACATTTCTAAGTGGATGTTTATAAAAATACTGATCATTTCAACACAGGTTTGTGGAAAGCTACGCAAAGCAAACATGTGCACTGCACCTGAGCTTGCACCTGAGCTCAGATGTACATGCCAACTTTTTAAACAGTCACTACTGTCAGGTAATGCACAGGTATGGCTCACCTGACAGCTCCAAAACCTGTGTGGTCTCAAAGAGCACCGACAGGCCAAACACACTGGAAAAAGTTTGAAAGCTGAGTCTCTATGCTTGACAGTGATGGTATGAGTGGGAAAAATGTTGACTGCTCTCACCTATGAGATACTCTGGGCGGTATGAATGGGAATGTTCCATTTCCATTCTAATAAAACTATAGCTGGCATATGTGACACATGGTTTCTGTTTATGACACAGTTTAACTTCCGACTCTGTAGAGCGGCAAAAAAGAAAAGGGCACCAAGCACTGGAGTCTCCAAACTAGATAAACATTTGAACTCTTTGAGCACTTTGCACCGTTTCATCAATGGAAAGCCAACAACTTAAAGCTTGAAGCGGTATGAATTGCTGACAGGTCTGAAATTGTCTTTGGCAGTGGTATAGCAGGAGTGAAATGCTCATGCAAGCAGAACAGATGATAACAGTCACATGCTGGAGGCAGAATTATAAAACATTTATTCTTAAAAAAAAACCAAAAGCTCATCACCCAGCCCTCTAGGACAAAGATGTAGGATGACACAAACAATAGAGCTGTCTGGGATATGACTATTTATTTTCTTGTCAACTTGTAAAGCTCAAAATTTTAGCCTTGGGTTGTTGCCTAGGTGAAAGGCAAAACAGCTTGGCTTGAGTCTCTCACTCTGACAAATCTCCTGTGAAACTGTCACTTAGCGTTGAACCTTCCCGGCTAGCACTGGGTGTTCTGGGAGGCTGCTCCTGCTTTCAGTTAGGTTTCACAACTGAGGCTTTTGTGGAAGAAGCTTGCACAGGGGAAACTAGCTTCACCAGAAGTACTGGTCATGTTTTGCATGTGTACTGAATCTGCTGCAGTAGAACAAGGTGATCTGGTTAAGAGTTTCACGCTCTCAAAAATACAGTATCAGGAATCAACTTTGGCACATTTTTTTTCCACTTAAAATGATATCATATTACCACTTTCTCCATGTAACACAGTTAAGGGGCTTGCCTCCAGAAACATCAAAACCTATCTGATAAATGGTTTATTTTCCCTTTGAACCTTTATTTATAAGACCTTACTCCCTTCAGCTTAGTGTACTTCTCTCTCTTAACCTCCATGTCTTCCTCAGTTACTAAGAGCCTCTTGTCACTCTGGGAAATAAACAGTTCTGGAATTAAATTACAACAGGGCAAGTATATACAAGTTGCGAAACTTACAGGTGCACTGCTTGAATTCTGCTCACTTTTCACTCCATGGATGTACTTCTCTGACTGCTGCCACTACCTTCTGCTCATTTGCACAAATTTGTAGAAATCTAAGGCTTATGCCCCATTTTCAAGTGCAGCTGTAAATGGCTTGCAAGCTTAGAAGGTGGTGGCAGGTAATAATCAGGACAGTGCTCTATGTTGTAGGAATGTTAAATGTTGCAGGATGACACTGCAGAACCACTGACAGGTCATCTCCACAAGGAAGCAGCAATGGCTCAAGCTAAGCTGGTGGCTGGTATCCAGGAATCCAACATGCTGCTTTTCCTGTCCTGAGTGACCACCTTGGCATGAGGCCTAAGTGATTGTGGGTTTCCATAGATATTTTGGAATGGGAAAACAGTATCCTTATATCTATTAAGAGATGGGGAACAGTGCTAATGGGAATGTATAAATCTGTACGTTGGATGTAATGATGATCAGAGGATACAAATACAATAAGGTATGTGGAACCTGAGCATGACATAAATGTTATGGAATGAGGACTGGAAGTACTGGGTCTGGTTGGCATGGAGTCCACTCTCCCCATAGCAGCCCGTACAATTGTATACTCTGCACCTGCGGCTAGAACAGCACTGGTATCACACCAGTGTTTCGTCTACATCTGAGCAATGCTGGCACAGCACCAAGCTCACCACCCCCCCGCAAAGCCAGTAGGCTGGGGTGGGCAGGAGGCGGGGGGGGGGGGGCATATTGCCAAGGCAGCTGACCCAAACTCATATTCCAAACTCCATGCAGCTCACAAAAAACAAAAAGCAAAAAACAGGAAGGAGAAGAGGAAGGGTAGGGAGACATTTGTTATGAAGGCATTTGACTTCCTGAGCGACTGCTATGCATGCTGAGGCCCTGCTTCCCAAGACATTGCTTGCTGATGGGAAGTACAGAAAAACTGTTTTCTCCTTTGTGTTTCAGGTAGCCTGTTTTGTTTTTCTTTTCCTATAATTAAACAGTTCCTTATCTCAACCACATGCCTGTTTTCTTTACATTTTCTCCCCATTCTTTTGAGCAGGAGGAGTGAAAGAGCAGGAGCTTAGCTAGCCATCAGCTGGAAAGCACCACAAATCCATTTATGTGGATATATTTACACATACACACACACATATACAATAAACCATATGAGCTAGTCGGTGGCATCACTGCCCACTGCAGGGCATTGCAACTCGGTGACCATTAAGGTTCCTTTCAACACAAGCCATTTTATGATTCTATGATGATAACATTTTTTAACCATTAAGAAATTTTGGTTTCAAATCACACTAGTAAAAATAACTGTCCTGTCTGTTGAACCAAAAGAAAGCAAACATTGGAAATTTCACAAAGGCTGTATTGTTATACAGTTGGAATGGCTGCTTATAGTCTCATTTCAGTTTATACAAATTGGTTGCATGTGATTTGTGTTGGAACAGAAAACGTCCTGTGCATTTTCTTTGCAAAAAAGAAAAAACACAAACAGCTGTTTCCTTCGGTTAATTTTTTTCCGTGTAACTAAGGAATACACTGAAAAGAATATGAAATACTAGAAAGAAAAGTATTAACATTACCATTTTGCAGGCGGAAGTGATTGCATGTTTGTTACTCCTCCATCTACTGGTACCACAACCTGTACATTAGACAGCATACTAGGCACATTCATAGACTCTGGATTGTACTTATAATCCACTCTCACATCAGTAGTGTTAGCATTACATTTCCAGTAAGTTGCAAGATTCAAGGGAGTGGACTGGATGCCATTTGAAGATACCTTTAAAAAAACAAACCATTGAAAGCAGCTTCAGTAAAGTCTCTCCCCTTCTTGGCAGAATTATGGAATGACTGTAATAGCTATAAATTCTGACAAAAGACCAAAAGAACAACTCACATCTGAGCCTTTAACCTCAGAATTCTTAGGACTGTTGCAGCCTACAATTCCCATTCCTTTACATTTAAATTAAATTACTTAAAAAAATGAGTTAAATTCCTTCTGGCCCATGAGACTTCTTCCTGTTCTGGCTTTCTTAGGACAAAACAGTTTTGGTTTAGTCTTGTACTCTACTTCACACAAGAAAGTTGCCTGTACCAAAATTAATTAATCCTTAGCAGTTATACGGCATATCAGTTCAGATGTCCAAACAGCAAGCAGCAAAGGGCAATGCCTGTCACTGGACAGGTTGCCAGCAAAACAATTCTTACCTATTAAAAGCATTATTTTCCTGGTGCAGGAGAGCTGGCAGCTGCTGTTTCTGTAGTTGAGCTCGTGTTGCTGCCCTGCTACACAACCCTATCATCTTCCTAATTTACTTCAGGAACTTGTGCCATCCACCATGGCTTCTTTATGCTGGTGTCTCATTTTACCCCAATGGCAAAGACCTTATGTAAGTCTCCTTCTCCCACAGTGCTCATTCTGTAATCCGAAGAAAAATTACCTTCCTCCAATATTAGTCTTCGAATCTAGCATAATTTTTATAAATTCAGTCTGGCAGGATATTGGGAAGACACAGAAAGCTACAGTAGTATTAACAGCTGCATTTTTTTTTTCAGTGTAGAGACAGTTGGCTCAGGAATTCAACCATCTCAATGCAGGGGTGGGAAATCCTTGTTTTCTCTTTTAGATGAATGTACCATTCCTGAATTTCTATGAAGATTTTTCATTGACAGCCAGAACATCTTCCCACCAAATCACAAAGTAGTTGAGGTTGGAAGGGACCTCTGGAGATCATCTGGTTTTAACTCTCTGCCTCAAACAGGGCATCCTAGAACCAGTAGCCCAGAAACATTAGAAGTATGTCAAGAAGGTAGCCTCCACAAACTCTCTGTGCCACTGCTTGGTCATCCTTGCAGTAATAAACATGGTTTCCTGATAGTCAGGCACAACTTCTCATTGGTACTTGTTCAGTACCCCAGCCTTTTCCCTGTCCCATCTCTGGGCACCAAAGTATTTACTGTCCCCAGGCACAACTGAAGAGAGCCTGGCTCTGGCCTCCTTACGCTCACCCTTCAGATATTTATATACATTGATGAGATTGCCCCGAGGCTCCTATTCCCCAGGTTCAACAGTCCCAGCTCTCTCAGACTCTGCTCAGAGGAAAGGTCCTCCAGACCCTTCCCTTTTCATAATCCGGATGGCCCTTTGCTGGACTCTCTTAAATGTCTGGATGTCTCTCTCATACTGAGGAACCCAGGACTGGACTCCAGCTATAGTCACACCAGTGCTGAGCAGAAGGGGAGGATCACTTCACTCAGCCGGCTGGTAACCCCTCCTAATGCAGCCCAAGATACCATCGGCCTTCTTTTCCACAGGGACACAGTGCTGGCTCATGTTCAGTACAGTGTCCACTGGGATTCCCAGGTCTTTTCTGACAAGCTGCTTTCCAGCTGGTTGTTCCTCTCCAGATGCAGGATTTTGCAGTTCTTTCTGTTGAAGTTAATGACGTTCCTGGCACCCCTATTCTTCAGTCAAATAAGTCCCTCTGGATGGCAGCACAATCATTTAGCATATCAGCCACTCCTTCCAGTTTTGCATCATATGTAAACTTGCTGATGGTTAACTGTTCCGCATCATCCAAATCATTAATGAAGATCTGGATGCTTTCCTGTGCAACCTACTGTGAGGAACGTGCTTCATCAGAGTCGGACTAGATGATCTCCAGAGGTCCCTTCCAGCCCCTCTGATACTGTGAATCAGGGCATGATCCATGACTGATCACTGAGGTACACTACTATTTACTGGCCTCCAGCTCAACTTTGCACTACAGATCACCACATTCTGTGCTCAGCTATTCAGCCATTTAATCTACTTCACTGTTTGCTGAGCCAGATGATAATTCAACTGCTTCTCCATGATGATTTTGTGGGAAACAGTGTCAAAAACTTTACTGAAGACCAGGCAGATAATACCCACTTCTCTCCCCTCATCAACTAAGCCAGCTGTTTCATCGCAGAAAGTTACCAAGTTAGTCTGATGACTCTTCCTGATCTCTCTGTCCTTTATGTGCCTCACAATGGCTTCCAGGATGAACTGTTTCATTTTATTGTGAGGGGTGAGAAGATCATATATTCTCATGTATTGCGTCTGATCAATGACAGCATTCAAAAATTATGCAAATACAAAAGCACACACAATTGAACTACAAACTCAAACAAAAAACTGAAAATGTCTAAATTCAAGGAAAAACTTGGCTTTGCCAACAAGCACCTAAAAGTAGCACTATTCAACATTTTCACACTTGAACTGTAGAGGAGTTTGAACAAGATGAAACAGGTTATGAATGCAAGGGAATGACATAAGGCATAACAGCCTTATATAACAGGCATAACTCAGCCTGGGTAGAGCCTATGCATGGGAGACAGTGACGTATCCAGAACCAATCTAGATGCAGGATGACAATTCATCTGCATGCTATCAGGCAAAGAACAGTTCTAATTTCTGAAAAGATATGGAATTAGCCAGCATTTCTCAAAAAATTCCAAAGGGAAAAAATGTTTACCTGATACTTTAAAACATCCACATTATAATAGGATGCAGATGGATTCTGCTCTGATAATTTCTTGAGGTAGACAGTTATAGCTTGCATGTTCATCCAAAAATCCCTAGTACTGGAGTCACTTTGCGACTGATCACTACAAAGATAAAGAAAGGCAGGAATCAGCACTGAAAGCTCTTATTTTGGATGTCTAAAAATTAAGAATAGATCTTTCCCCTTCTTCACTACTTCAAGCAACTTTTTGTTCTAATGCTTTATAACACATAGTTGTGCTTTTCTTAATATTAAGGGAAATTAACGGCTTGTTTTGTCTGGTAAAAATTCTCCTTCCCATCACAGAGCAATGAGTTTTCTCCACTGATGACTGACACCCCAGGATGCAGTTAATGACAGGTTCAGATTTTAGATTTAGTAAAACCCATTCCTAATATCATCAGCTGCTGTGAGAATGTGCATGAAGTCATGTGAAAGGGGTCTTCTAAAAGAAGCATTACCCAATTTGGAATAAGACCTAAAAAATGTAATTCATTTTGGATAAAATATCACCAAGACTTGTGCTGTATGTGTTACCATATTTTCACATTCACAGAAAATGTAAGCTCTCTTAATTTTTTAACTTTAAAAACAATTTCCAAATTATTGTAAACAACTGTATTTCAGGTACTTACTGTTACATTCAATCTAAGTAGCTATATTTTTTTTTACAATTTCTGTACGTAGGTAAGAGCACAAATGACAGCACAATCAAAATCCTGATTTGGAGCTATTGGAGCATGAAAAGTATTTTTGCAGATCAAGAATAATTTGAGCTCAGGTTGCATCAGGTGAATTTTGAATAAAAATGAAAGATTCTAAGGAAACTGATTCAGAAACAAAATTCAAATCATTTATCAATTAAAAGGCTTCACTGGACATTTATGGATACGGTGAGGAACTGCAATCACTGCTAGGGAGATCTGCAGAATGCATGTGTAGACTGAAAGCTGACAATGAACACCTGAAACACAGAAAGTATGAGTGTAATTGTTTGACTCTAGTAGCCTCTTTGATTTACTTTGAGTTTGGCTCTCAGCACAGTATTGTGATTCATGCTAATTCAATCTTAAGTGAAATACAGATCAGCACTTACTTATCCCTACAGGGACCTTACACAATGAAATCTACTGTAAAATCATTCTGCTGCTTCACCATTAGGTGCAATGCAAAGCAAATTCTGATGTTTCCACAAATGCCACTCTCATAAAAGTCTGCCATTTCTATAAATACTAAGCAAATGACAGCCTAACAGTACATGATGAAAAGTCATATTATTACCATACAGTTTAAACTTCCTAAGTGTCCTTTACATGCATTCCTTCTAATTAGATGTGAGGTGTTACAACACACAGATAGGAATACTAGACATTTTCCTATTTTTACAAAATATGCTTTTTCAGTATAATTCACTCTATATGCTGAAATTATGAATGATCAAAATGAAATTAAATACAAAAGAAGTAATGCATACAGTTTAATTCTTTCGCCTATTTCAGAAATTAAAAAAAGTACCACCTATAAATGTTTAACTGTTTTTCAAATAATTTCTCCACTAAATGAAACAGAAACTGCTCAGCTGTAACAAATCTCTGCTAAATAATTAGAGTTTTTACAATTGCCCTAAATTTTGGAAAAGAAGTCACAATGCTATGATTTCAACAATTATTCTACTTACTCAGCACCATTTTTTTCTTAAGAATTCTACATAGCATGCTGCTGTACACTTGAGATACATAGATACATAATTATTTTGATCTACCATAGAAATGATACAGCTTAAGAAATAAACTTGTAACCAACAACTGAGATTAGGGGTAGCTCCTACTATTTGGCTAATGTTTCATTATTTAAAGTTATGGTTGTTACTGTATACAGAAATCCATATATCCTAGTTTTGACAGGTAATTTTTCTTCCTATCTGTAATCAGTTACATTGTTCATGTAGTTTGACAGGGAAAAAAGTTTTAAAAAATTGTTTATTAAATCATTTCATCTATAAAATGTGTGTAAAAGCACAGCTACATTTGCAAACTACTTTTTACGGTTCCTGTTATACTCAGTGTAAGTTTCAGGACCAATTAATTACTGAGAATTTTAATGGTGTCAGTAGAGAAAAAATGAAGTAAACAAGATTAATGCATGGGATTGCATCAAGTATAAACAAATGGACAAGACTGCAGAGAACTCTGACATGTATATAACAATTTACATTTTAGAAATCATGTAATTTAATACTATATGAAAAAAAATTAATACAAAACCTGTATACAAGTTGTGCATTTGGAAGAATCTGCTCTAGTTTGCTTGTGTTTTTTACCCTGAAGCAGAGCACAGCTGGAGATGGGTTGCTGGTGAAGACTTTAATAATCCCACTTGGGAATGATACTGTCATATCACCAGTGATCTTCACAATACATCTAGGAGAATGAAAATATTGTTTTTATTGCAATTCATTAACTTCCTAGTTTTAATACTGACTTTAAAGCAGTCACTATACTTTCACAATCTGATCAGCTGAATTCATAACAGAAAATCAATTTTAAATGAGGATAATGTGGCACTGTAACAATGTATTATCACTTTCAACTTGAAAGTCAGGTGAAGTAAGTGAAAATAAAAGTACAGCTGATTAAGCATACAGTAGTCTCAGTGGAGATTTTTCAGGCTTTGAAAACATGGCACAACTATGCTTAGGCAAGGCCTACATAGCATAGAAAGGGATGTGACAGAGTGACTGAGGTGCTTTTACAGCTGACCAAAATTACACATAGTACCTACAGGACTATGACAAAAACACTTGTCATTTTCAATATTCTCACTGAACACATCTTCGTAAAGCAGATATATATGAACTCCTAGCAGGATAACAGAGAGCAATGAGCCACTGCTGTCACACTAGGGGAAAACGCCTGATGAAACCCCTTACCAGTGCATACACATTCTCCCCCCAGTACATTACAAGTAAAAAGTGTATTTTCTTACTGTAACTTATTACATTCAAAATAATTAACTATTTAACTAACTTTGTGGGATCTGCTCCTTTAAAGTAGGCGTTAACAGATTCAGTAAGGGCTACTGCAACAGGCAAGGTGTCCTGGTTTCCAAGGCTGACAGGGCTGGGACCACGTGAAACACCTAGAATACATAGAGTGTATAGATTTAACCTATACAATCTTAGCAGTAGATTTCAGAATGGTTGACATCTGTCATTTTCCCAAGGCATTACTACCATCAAGGTCACAGTAGAGCCTGAAGTAGTTCTTGAACACTATTAGAGAAAAACATTGTACAGTACTACCACACCATCAAAACACTGCTTAGCAACCTAATAAAACAGGACTATCGGTATGACATACTGTCAATGGACAGACATAAGGAAATATACACGAGACACAGAAATGCTGCATTAAAATGGCTAACGAAGACATCAAAGTCAACAAATCCAAAAGACATTAGACATTAGCTACAGTACGTTAAAAAACAAAACACAAAACCTACTGTATGCTTATTGCATGGAAAAATGTGTGATAAAATGGTCAGGGAAATGCAAAGAATTCAGCCAGTTTTTATGAACTTAAATGCAAACACATTAATATTACCTCACATTAATGAATTCTTGAATATACTTCTAACTATTTCAGCCAACAAAGGTTAAAATTTCAGAGCAGAAATTACTGTAAAAATATTTTGCTACGTTTTCTAACGTTTATGGGAATACCTTGGAAATACCTAGACATACACAGCAGTTCACAAGAAAAGTAATTACCAGGCTTGTATCAACCTTCATACAGGCTGTGCATACACAACAGAGTTAAAATGCAGAGCTACAAAAACCAGCTTAGACCTCATGCTAAGGTTTTTTTTAGAACTGTGCAACTGACAAAACTGATTGTCAGGGGATTTTACTAGTGTTTTCCATGTGCAGCCAGATACTTAATATAAACCATAATACTAGAAATTTCATCTTTTTCACGAGTGCAGCAGCATACTAGAGAGCATCTTAATCATTTTTTGTACCACTACTGAATTGGTTTATATCACATAATATATATATCAAAAGAGAGGTATGGTCTTTTTCCACGTCATGAGCAAAATGAGAAATTAATTTCATATCAAAAAGTACAAACAAAATCTGTCAGTACAACATTGCCAGTGGCATACTAATCTGATGTACTCTAACCTAGCATATGTGCCTTCTGAACTCTTCCATAAACAAAAAGGAAATTGGGACCTTGTTCTTCAAAGGTCTAATATGAGATTTTATGCTTAAATTCAGAGATAAGTGAAAGACATAGTAACAACAGGATAGGAAAAGGCAGGATAATTGGTCTAATTTTGGTACTTTCATACCTTGTTCCCCATAAAGATTTGTTGCCTAAGGTATTAAAATAAATTTATATATAAGTATATAAATTTATAGGAAGTATTCCTATAAAAATAGGATTCCTATTTTTAAAATTTTTAAAATTCCTATTTTTATAGGAATACTTCCTAGCACTATGAAAAAGCATTAGAGCAACTTCAGAATGGCTTAGATGCAAAGCATTGCTCTGGTCACAAGTGTTCAAAACCAAAAATTCTTCAATGAATGAATTATTATGATGCTGGCTTTTTTTTTTTCTTTTTAATTCAAATGAACAGCAAGTCATTTTTATTTGTTCTTTCAGAGCACACATGGTTTCCACTGTTTACTTCCTCTTCC
The DNA here is from genome assembly GCF_002078875.1 of Numida meleagris. Lineage (NCBI taxonomy): Eukaryota > Metazoa > Chordata > Aves > Galliformes > Numididae > Numida > Numida meleagris. The sequence goes on from NC_034438.1 coordinate 25,491,629, forward strand.
TGAAATCTAGCAAAAAATGCTGTGATTCTCAGTAGTCTTGGGAATCCAGAAATCATGACTTCAAACAAATTACAACAACCAGATCCATTCAAGAAACTATGTTTGATGAAATACTGAACTCCAAAAGTATTCTCCATCTACGCCAAAATATGCACCTGATGGAAAACAAACAACTGTAGAGCAGTTAAGAAGGCATTATGCTGTATTAATTGTCAGATAATTTACAGATTTAACCATTCTATCTAAATCTCATAATAGTCTTGTGGATACCTTTACACTGATATTTGAAAATTACGTAGAGTAATGCAAATACTTAAATTATTTTCCTATCAGTAAAAGACAAATATTCATTTATTGACCGAATAGGGAATATCATTAGGAACAATAAGTTTATTTTTACATTTTTTTCAGGTAACACCAAAGCAAATACATACATATATGCATTTTTCTGAGATGTATCTGAGTGACAGCTTGGCTGTACAGCCCTCACTCATCATGACCATTTATGATTAATAAGAATCTAAGCACTTTTCTCAAAGCCAATAAACTGAAAGAAATATACCTGTCTAACTGAACTCTAGATGTCATTGTTTTGTTGGTTTGCAGCTGAAAATATACGCTTAACAATGTAATGCACCAATATCCTGCTTCAGTGCCTTCCATGTCTGCTGCAACCTCTCAGAGACAGGATGCCACAAAATTGTGCCATCTTGGATTGCAGCTCAAGAGTCCAGTTGTAGGACCTTCTGCAGTGCCAGGTAAGTTGGTCTTGATGCCTTGCTATGTGCCTCACCCTGGTCACCACTAACAGTCTCTCAGCTATGCTGACACATAGTGGCACTGACATGGACAAGGTTTCAGCTTGTTTTGGAGGGACAGATAGAAGATTATTATGTATTACAATGGTTATACCAAGTTTTGATGATTTTGATAATATATAATTTGTTAAGTAGTTGAGCTTTCAAGCTACTTGTATCTGCCAGACACCAGAAATGGCTGGAGAAACTTTTTTCAAAAGAAATGCAATTTTATGAGGTGCACTGTATTAGGATGATTAGTTAACATGTAAATCTGCATCTAATACAATACCTGGTGGTGTGTCACAAAGCTTTTCTATTGTAGGAAGTGTTCCAATCAAAAGATCATCCTCTATTATGTTTAAATGAAACAAAACATTGCAAGAAAACAAAATATTTCAAGCAAAAATAGATGTTAATTTACATATATAAATTCTCTGCAAATGAATACAAGACTGACGCATAAAAGAAATATGCCTATGAGTTCATGTGGAACACTCGTACATTCACCTCTCATTATTCAGAACAGAGTAAGGAAAACACTGGATTGTGCAAAAGCTGAAAGAAAATAGACAGTAGTGCAGAGCATCCTGTATCCTCACGCCCCAAAGTCATTCAGCGTTCTGCACCCAGCTCTCCAGGACTATCTAATTCACACACACTCTAAGCAGACAGAACTACGCCCATTTATTTTTGCTAGACCAGGTTAATAACCATGCCAAATCCCCGTGGCAGCACACACCTCCTTACCTTCTTCCTCACACGCACATGCACACGCAGAGAACTGGAGGTACTGACACTGCTGCCACTAACTTCTGGTTCTTTGACAATGCTGAGGCTTGAGGAAGTGAGTCTGGAGCATTTGGTAATTAGCAGACATTGAACTGTGCCACTACCACAGCAGCTACAACTGGTCAGACCTTACTAGCCTAGGTCTTGCAGAAGGAGAAAACTGTTGCACTTCCTTCAATGTGGAATACCCCCTAGGAAGCTGTGTGGATGCTCTCCAGAGATGCTGAGCCTGGCTGAGAGATCCTTGGCATCAGTAACATTCACAGATAACTGACTGTTAACTCAGAGTCTGACTTAACTCCAGACTGAAGTGCAATAGCATTCAGGAATGAAATATAACTATTCTGCTAAAGAAGCAAATTAAAATGTATTTAAAACAGCAGCAACAACAAAAGCAAACAGAACACTTCTGAAATCTCCTTACTATTTGTTATAACCAAATATAAAAACTCAAGGACTTTCCTCTAAAAACATTAGAAAATCTTCTGAAATTTGTGACAGTACGTAAAGTCTGATCTGCTTTTCATCTTAATCTTTTTCGACTATTTTCTTGTTTTTATCAGCCAGCTTTGTTTAGGTAATATACTTCAATAATTTGAAGAAAAAGATTCATGTACTTTTTTTTTTTTTTTTTTTGGAACTGCAATTACAACAATAAAAAACAAATACAAATAAACATAGAAATGCTATTTTGAACATTTATATTCATTCAAATCTATCAGCATCCCAAAATATTTCTGCACTTATAAAGTAACAAATTCCAAACAAGTACACGATAACATGCTGTGGTTGACGAACACATATACAGAAACACAAACTATGAAGTTATATGGTATTGAAAAATCTTTCACTAGAGAGCAAGTCAAAATTGGATCAATGGTCTAATCTAATCAAATGATCTGTTCTGACAGGACAGAACACTGTCCTGTCATTTAGAAGCAGGTATATTTCAAAGGATGCTTGATATACCCAGACTCACACATGGAACAACTAAATGCAAGGAATGGTTTTCCTAAGAAGCAAAACATAGTGGTAGAATTAGGCTACCACTATTAAGTTAATATGGTTAGTAAGTTAATACGGTTAATGTAACTTACCAACTGTAGGTGTATTTGCTGCACTAAGGGAAGCAGAAGAGGATATTGAAGAGATGCTCTCTGCACGTGCCAAGGGAGCTGCAGGTGGTGGACTTGAATTAGAGGTCAGTGGAGGGCTGAATGGCCTAGGCTGAACACAGGAGATCACAAGAGTATCAAACAGGCAGAAAGTCATTTTAAAAATAATTTTAGAAACATGAAAAGTACTGTAAGTAGTTCATTTTTCATTTCATTTCACAATAAATGCCTAAGTGTTTCTTAGATCTTTTAAAGCTTTGTATATCCTACTTTCCAGAGTAAAACAGAAAAGACATATTTTTCTTGGAGACCATAGAATCACAGAATGGTTTAGGCTGGAAGGGACCTTTAAGATCATCTACTTCCAATGCCCTGCTATAGGCAGGGACACCTCCCTCTAGACCAGGTTGCTCAAAGCCCCATCCAGCCTGGCCTTGAACGCCTCCAGGGAGGGGGCATCCACAACCTGTTTGGGCAACTTGTTCCAGCGTCTCACCACCTTCACAGTGAAGAATTTCTTCCTAATATCTAAATTTGTATCCTACATCTACCCTCTTCCAGTTTAAAGCCATTTCCCCTCACCCTATCACTAGATGCCCTTACAAAAAGGCCCCCCTCAGTTTTTCTGTAGGCACCCTTCAGATAATGGAAAGCCACTGCAAGGTCTCCCCAGAGCCTTCTCTTCTCTAGGCAGAAGACTCCCAACTCTCTCAGCCTGTCCCAACAGGCTTGCTAAGCCAGGTAGTATCTTGCTAACTTGAAAGACAGGAAGGGACGGATCTTACCACAGTAACATTTTTTCAAGTAAGTCAAAACCTGAAGAATCATAATATTCATAGAAGAGATCAAGCATGGCTTGGTTTGATATGTTGCCTGAGTATGTGCATTCTTTGCCACACTCGTCATCAGTAGGTGGACTTGCACTGCAGGCAGTGAACAGAGATGACCTCTCTCTATCCTGATGGGCAGCTGCTGCAATCCACTACCTCCTTTTACCACTCACCTCCACCAAGGGCAGGTGAAGTCACAGCCAGGCTACCTGTGTCAAAACATGACTGATAATGATCTACTTAATGCCACTAATTCCCCAAAGTTTTGGTGATATTCCTACATCAATGAAGCTTTGCTAATAACTTTGCTAGAATTTAGCACTGCAAATAATTTAATCCCCTACACATGCTATCCTTGCATTTTCAAGCTACTTATTTATTCAATTAAAAATGATTCACAGATGCAAAATTTATGTTATGGATCCTCCAATATCAGTTAAGAATTATTTCTGTTATCATAAGATATTTATTGCAAACAGCACCCATACCTATCTGGCAGTGGTGAAAATCTGAGTATGTGATTCCTTGAGCCCTGACTGGAAAGTAACTCCATTGTAACAGTGCACATGAGTGGTATATCTGAAACTGAGTTATAAACAAGCATTTAAAAAAAAATCAATACATACTATTTCATTAATTCCACTAAGTTTCCCTGTAGACAATTTTGTTCTTGAAGCAGGCCTTGGAGGGGGTACAATGGTGCCTACAGTAAGAGGAGTTGTGGGTCTTGCTGAAAGAAAGCAAATGTAAGAGAATCAATATTAGAAAGGTCACACTGAACATAAATATGTACTCACTTGAATAAAAGTAATGGAAGCTATGTTTCTATTAAGAGTTCCTGTTTTACAGTTCTATTTTGCAAGATTCACCACTAATCAAAAATGCTTTTAGAACAGGGCTGTGAGATACTCTGAAAAGTGACTCTAAAAATGGCATCACGCTATTTCTCATTGCTCTCAAATGATTTTCTATCAGCTAATCTCATAGCTTTGTATGTAAAAAGATGGTTTTGCCCGAGTTCATTTTTGTGTATGCTCTATATAGATCCAGAATATATGACAATCTTTCATGTCTTACCATAAATGGAAAATTCAATGGAAATTCACATTCGGTCCTGGCTGATAATGGCCTAACTGTTAATATCAAATCATGCCTTCTGTAGTTCCACTGATTTCAATAAGTAAATGCCAGTTTAACATATAGAATTCAGTAAATTACACTGTTGATTGCAAGAACACAATAGCTCCTTATTATCTCTTTTAGCCAACCTGTCAGATCTTAAAAGCAGTACAAAATACTGCCCCCATGTCCTTCTAAATCTAGCAGACACAACCAATGGATGATGGCAGCAGTACGAAGATGCCACTTTCACAGTCACTTTTCTGAAGATAACTGTATTCCAAAATAAATGTTAAATGCCATCCAATGAGTATGCCAGAACTTCAAAACAGAAACAGTTATAGCATAAATTATCAATAATAATATATAGCATATCTTATCAGCTCCCTCAAAAGAGGGCAGCTGCATCTTGACTGGGGCTGTCCCAGATGTGTACAGAAGGGATAACTCCTTGAAAGCAGTCCTGCAGAGAAGGAGTTGGAGGGTCCTGATGGACAAACAGCTGGGTATGAGTCAGCAGCGTGCGCCTTCAGGCTGGAACTCCAACAGTATCCTGGGCTGCATCAGAAGAGGAGAGGCCAGCAGTAAGAGGGGGAGGATTGTCCCCCTCTGCTCTGCCCTCATTAGGCCCCATCTGGAGTACTGTGTCCAGGCCTGGGGCCCCCAGCACAAGAAAGACGTGGAGCTGCTGGAGAGGGTCACCTCTCCTATAAACACAGACTAAGGGAGCTGGGCTTATTTAGCCTGGAGAAGAGAAGACTCCGGGGAGACCTCACTGTGGCTTTCTAGTACTAGAAGTGAACCTACAAAACTTTTTACATGGGTAGATAGTGATAGGACAAGGTGAAACGGCTTTAAACTGAAAGAGGGGAGATTTAGATTAGATGTCAAGTTTTTCACTGAGAGGGTGGGGAGGCATGGGCACAGGCTGCCCAGAGAAGCTGTGGATACCTTTGTCCCTGGAGGCGTTCGAGGCCAGGCTGGATGGGGCCCAGAGCAGCCTGACCTGGTGGGCTGCAAGCACGCCTAACGAACGCAGGGTGTTGAAACTGTATGATCTTTAAGGTCCCTTTCAATCCAAGCCATTCTATGATTATATGAAATTATTCTGGACAGTTCTTTTCTAATTAGGTAAGGTAATGTTACTTAACATTAATGTTATTAATGTTATGCAGTTTTCAAATATTGAATTTTCTCAGGCATTCAGCATAACTCTGCCCTCACTGAAATAAGGGAGTTCCACTGCTGACTTGGGAAGAAATTAGGCTAATACTGACAACATCCACCATACGCCCAGGCTAAACATCGAGTAATCTGCTTCAGTATCACAGGGATTCAGCAAATCACGGTACACTTGTCCAAATCCCTGTTGCCTTGTTCTTTCAGAATGTAGCATTATTCTAGTATGATCTACTCTTTAAAATATTGGGTTTTAAGAAGAAACTGTTCTTAGTCAAATTTATTTAACTTTATTTAATCTGATTTATAGAAAGCTGGTTCAGAATACATCTGTTTAAGAATGGAACTGTTTATGCAAAATCAAGCATTTAATCTCTGAGACTTCATTGCTCTCTGACATTCCAGAAAATTACGTGTATTTCCAGAAAAGCTAAGCTGCATACAGCTAAGAAAAAGCAGTGCCTTTAGAGTTAAATAATTTGATTTTTCTTCTTATGTCAAGCTGAATATTTATTTCAATGCCCTAAGTTTCAATGAAATTGGTGCTAACAAGCAATTTAGTACATTCTAAGTTAAGAAGTTAATTTTAACATTAGGTGAGCTAGAATAATGAAATGAAAAATCAGTCCAAAGCTTGCTTTTTGGAGTCAGTTATTAGCAAAGAGCAGTACACAATGCATGCTTGCCATACCCTTATTTGAACGAACACAAGGAGACACTAAACTATAGTCCAGTTGTGCTGAAGGTGATGTGGAAGAAATTTCGGCAGCAGTGCCAGTTTCTTCAATAAATAATTGTTCGTGGCATACAGTACTATTTGAAAGGTCTCTCTGATCCTCAGAAGCACAGCTGTTGGAAGAATTCCCAAGCAAAGCAGAAGAGGCAAGGTAGGCATTTTCAGTTTTAAAATGTAATCTTTCTTTCTCCTTCTTGTCTGTGCTTGTGTCTCTAATTGTAAAAAGTTCATCAGCAAAGGAAATCCACTGACTCTGAGACCATGAAACAGAGGATAAAGTACTGATACTCCCCGATGGTGCTTCTACACCAGATTTGCACGAAGTGCTAATTATGGAGTTGGGTGAGGATGGGCTTCCAGACCCAGAATCTGTCTGGAGTTCAAGCAAAGACTGAGACACTCTACATCCAGGAAAGTCATTGATAGATGAGGAGGAATTCCTACTGTGCTCTCTTAGAGTAGCTGAAGGAAAAGGTAAGAATTGAAACAAGACGGAATACTGAAATGATAAAAAAAATTCAATATAAATCCAGACTTAAAAGATGTATTCAATGTCCACTGCATGATTACAGCATGAAAAATAATTGCTCTACTAGGCTAAAAATCACACCACTTACAAATAAAAGAAAAAACAAAACAGCCAGATATCGTATTGACTTTGTTCCTATCAGCCATGTCACTTTCCATTCCTTATGCAAGCCAAGAAGTAATTTATGGTGCTTCTTTCCCCTTAAGGCTCAAATTCTCATGACCTTGTTTATTCCCCTAACTTCCTCTATATCATGCTAAGTTTAACTTCCTCTTGTCCTTTTATTTTCCTTTTTGGTGTCCTAATCCATTTTTATTTCCTTTCAATAGCTTTCTCCTTTCAACTTCTTTCAAAATGACTTCATCAAACCTACTCTTCTTTGTTCCTTCCAAACATTTATGCTCTTACCCTCCACACTTGTAACACAAAGGCCCAACGTAAATGGCTATTCAGTGAATGAACGATGACAATGAAGTCATGAGATCGTGCTTCTTATTCTTCTGACTGTATCAACCCATATTTAGTGAGTCATAGTATGCATGAGGTATCATCTACCCCTGTTTATTTTCTCTCTCATCTCAGAGTCTTCAACCTGCAGGAAGACAAGAGTTTTCCACATCTTCCCTGCACTTGGCTGTTGCCTTTTGCCATAGATGACATCAGAAACAGCAAATGCAATGTTAGTCAACTCTTTAATGTCTTGCAGATTGGCAGAGCTAAGAGCAACAGCAGAATGACATAGAGAATTAAAAAAAGAGCAATAAATTTAAAAGTTCACATTAGAAGCACAGGTCTCCAAAGTGTTTTGTCATGAGCAAGTACATTCTCTAAGACAAGCTAAACAGATACTTAATACAGCTTCCCCTTTCTAACATTTCTATGGATTTTATGAACTTAGGTACTTAAAATATGATTCAAAGCCTTTGAAATGCAGCCATGAATTTTATAGAAAAACTGTGGGGAAAGGTGCAGAATTATTTTTAAAATGCCTATGAAAATGGGGAAGATAAAGAAAAGAAGCATTTCTAAAATATCAGTAACTCACTAAAGACGTATGCTGTGTTTGTTCAAGATAACAAAACTAGCTTAAATGTCTAATAAAACAGGGTTACTCATGGATGACCAAAGTTTACTTCTATGCTGCATAAACCACAGCCTGCTAAAATACCACAGTGGTTTAGATGTTCAATGATTAACAGAGTTATGAAACAGTATCCTATGAAATGTTTTAATAGGAAAAAGACAAAAGTACATATGGGATGTGCTAGATCATATTTTGTATACAAAGTAAACAATTTATTATAAACTTAAGCAATTTAAGTTTTGGATTGAAATTGTCAAAACCTTTCAACAACAGCACTACCTGCATTAACATTCAAGTTGGAGATAAAACACTGATTTCTATAGGTTTCAAAAGAGAATCAGATCGAAGTTGTGTATTTTTAAAAGCTGCAGGTTGATGAGCATCAGAAGCTAACTTGATTTAAACAGTACGTACTGCAATTCAGTAAAAAAAATTCCAAACATATTACTACTTTGATATATTTTAGAACACTTTCTTTCCACTTAACTGCATGGATCATTTCACTAATGTAAACAGCTTAGTTAATTCCTATAACAACAATCCTTTTAATAATTATTTAGCAGAGAAACATTACAAAGGCAAAATATCTAGATATTTAGATATTTCTCATATCTAAAATTGACTTTCATATCTAAGTTTGACTTATGCTCACAAGGCACTCCATTCCACCAATTTCAATCAGATATAGGGCTTTGCACATAAGCCAATTTTAGGAGGTACAAGGCCATGGGCAGACTCCTCCTGAAGTCTGGCTGCTGATCCCAATGATCTGTCACTGCTCATCAGCCAGAGGCTGTTCTCTCCACAGTTCTGCTGACAGGAGGGACTTTGTGAACTTTTTCTAACCTGCTTTACTCTCCTATCCATGAGTAGCAAAAAATCAACTCATCACAGACCAAGCTGCAGATATGGCCCTCCAAGTCCCAGCCTGCAGACAGCACTTGAGGCCTCTGTCTAACACCAGGACAGATGATCCCCTCTCCTGCAGGATAGTCGTTTCCTGCCTTGGAGAAGCTATGCCACCAAGTGGAGGAGTTACAGGAGGAAATGAGCAGGCTACGTAACATCAGAGGGAAAGGACACAAGCTGGTGACTTTGGGCATTGAAAGGAAAGCTCCTGCCTCTCCTAAGGGCTTACAGTTGAGTAGGTTCACTGCCCTCACAGCTGAAGAGAAGATGCATGAGCCTACTTGCAGTGAATATGGTACTCCTTAACAATGCCACCTGGAAGACTACCTGGAAAGAAAAGGTCAAGACACTATAAAGGGTGACTCCCTGCTGCACAGAATAAAGGCATACATCTATCAACCCAAGCCATCTATTAGAGAGGTTAGCTTCCCGGTAGGGCCTCAATCCGGGAGATTGTGGAGGGACTGCTGAAGCTGTCTGACTGCTGAACTCCCTGACTACTAGCCCTTCCATTCTTCCATGTGGGGCATACATAGTACTTCTAATTAATTGTATCAGAAGTAATTACAGAGTTCTTGCTGGCAGCAGTAGTCAACAGCATGGGATGCAGGTTGTCTTCTACTCCATCTTGCTGGTGAGGGGAAAGAGTGTCAGAAAGGCGCTAACAAAACAAGTCAGGAAATGACTGCAAAACTGGTGGTGGTGACTGGGTTTGGGGTTCAGTGACCATGAAACCTTGTATATAGATCAGCATCTGCTTGGGAAAGATTGGATCCACCTCACTACATAGACCAAAGTCATTTTTACCATTAGGATAGCAGACCTCATAGGGATGATGGGGTACAGAACGAGTAACCAGCAGTCCTGCTTGGGAGTTGGTGATAGTCGTGGAGCAAACAGCAGAGGAAGAAACTACAAAACCAGCAATATGGGAATTAAGTGGGGTCATCTTCAGCACTTGCACGCAAGCAAGGAAATGTCTACGAGGCACCATCATGGAGAGATTCCCCAAACCCCTTCTACCAACTCTTCAAGCTGGGACACTTCTATAAGTGCATGTACATCAAAGCACAAAGTATGGGGAAACACAATGAGTTAGAGATTTGTGTGCAGTTACAGGGCTATGATCTACGACCAAAGCAATAATACAGCTAGAAAAGCATATTATTTTGAGTAAACGCGAAGTCTTTTTAGCTTAATTCATTCACAGACATACAATTCACTTTCAGGTGGTGCCACAAACTTTCCCCTCATTCCAGCCTCAGTCCTGCCACTTTTCTCCCACTGCCCCTCAGTTCTGCCCAAAAAACATCTTGTAATAGAATCATGGATTCATACAGAAAACAGATTCTTGACTGCAAAGTGTTATGGAAGCTTCGTACTAGATAGTTCAGCAGGCTTCTCTGGAAAGAAGAGATCTATTCCTGCTTAAAATGGATAGAATTCTAGAATCATAGAATTGCTCAGGTTGGAAAAGATCATCAAGTCCAACTGCAACCTAACCACACTACCCTAACTCTAACAACCCACTGCTAAATCATGTCCCTGAGCACCACATCCAAACGGTTTTTAAACACATTCAGGGATGGTGACTCAACCACCTGGGGAGCCTGTTCCAGTGCTTAACAACCCTTTCTGTAAAGAAGTATTTCCTGATACCCAATCTAAGCCTTCCCTGGTGCAACTTGAGGCCATTTCCCCTTGTCCTGTCACTTGTCACTAGTGAGAAGAGACCAACCCCGCTCTCACTGCAATCACCTTTCAGGTACCTGAAGAGAGCAGTAAGGTCTCCCCTCAGCCTCCTCTTCCCCAGACTAAACAGCTCCACTTCCTTTAGTCTCTCTTCGTAGGGCATATTCTCTAAGCCCTTCACGAGCCTTGTTGCCCTTCTTTGGACCTGCTCAGCTTGACTGATAGTTGTTGCAGCAACCTACATTTAATCTCTCATCCCTATTGGCAAAAAAAAAAAATGACTATATTATTCCTTCAGCACAGATGATCAATTTTGGAAAGGAAGAGGAGAGAAAAAAAACAAAAGCAAGATAGAATTTTCCAAAGGTTTCATGTGTTCCCTCTCCCTGCTCACTCCAGAGCTTGAAAGCTTGATATATCACACCTTCAGTATTACTCATAACACAGGATGCTGCTTTAAAAATTCTTTCATTTTAATGATTTAAACACATGCAGTTACTAAAAAAGTAACAGAAGAACATCCCCAAGAATATACAGAAAACACTTCCCTGCTATCAAATATCTTACCTGATGAGGATGAGGATGCCAAAGAGGCTGAAGAGGAAGATTCAAGAGAACTGCTAAAGAGTGGATCCCATGCCAGAAGGTCACTGTTCCCCTTTCTATAGTAAGTGTTACAATTAGAATATAAATGAAAGGCACACATACTCATAACAAACAAATTACAGTATTGATAGTTTATCTTTGGTACTTGTTAGTCTTTGCATCTAAAAGTAAAAACACTTACAAATTGATGCCTTTATTACCTCAGTGCAACTTTGCGTACAGACATATTTCATTATGCTAGTATGTACTCTCAGCAAGACATACATCTACAAACTGATTTGTTTCAGCACACACATATATAAGCAATGTATAACATGTCCAAATTTTGCAGTTGTGATCTTAAACACTTTGCAGTGGAACACTATGGAATGGAAACTAAGGAAAAAAAAGCAATAATTTTTGATCATGTAATTTTAAATACCAATTGAGACATCACAAAGAAGACAATGCAATAGAAAGGGAAAAGCAAGTGAACAGAAATCTTCAATGTTACATTACTCTTTAATTCTTGTAATGCAAGAGATGCTAAATATAGTAGTCATCTGAAAATTCCTATGGCTTTCTGAGTCTTGGATCAAAATAAGACCAAATCCCCAACTCAAACTTAATCTGACATAATTTTAAAAGTTGTACTTACTCATTTGTTGGAGCTGAAAGCTTCGATTTTGTTAACTCCTCACCTAAGCAAAAGACAGAGTAGAATGAGCAAAGCCATGGTACGCTAAAATAAAGATATTTCAGCTTCATTATAAAAAGACAGTAAATGTTTATGATTGCTGTTCAAAGCTAATTATGAATTATTAAAACAGAAAGGAGAAAATGTATTATTTCAGATAACATAAATTCAGATACTCCTGAAATACCTTCTGAAGGAAGGTGACTATACAGAGCAATGCATTTTGGAAGTAAGTATTGATCATTTGAAATTTCTTCCTCAAATTATGCTGCTTACATCAGTTTTATTCTTCAACAAATCTGGCTTGTTTTCTCACTGAGAAAAACTAAACAACCTAGAGGACTGGGACTGACACACTCTGCCTTCATGGTCACGTTTCGTATTTTTGATTATAAAACAGAGTACTTTGCAACTTCGTGGATCATACTCAAGATGGCGGAAGGATTTCAAGAACTCCCACAAGAGTAATCTCCATGAGGACGCCATTTGACTCTTGGACTTGTTATCCATCACAGTCATAGACACCTGATTCCCAGCACAGGGAACAGTTAAGTAGATAGAAAATGAAGAGATCTTCAGGGGTTTCTAGCTGCTTTGAAATTTTGACCAGATAAGCTAATTTAGTCCTTTGAATTGACTGTGAGTAGTTTGAAGGAAAATATCAAAATGGTATCTAGAATTGATAAGATAAATATTTTCCTTCTTAAAATGCTAATACTTAGTAAGTTTATTTCTTAAACAACAAAAAAATCTATTTTCATGCTATGTTAAAAAACTAACATGAACAGATTAGAAGTTGAGCAATCACACTTACTGGATGAATTTCGATTCATTTGTGCCTGAAACAGAAGAAAAAAAAAGATTTTTTTAAAAAAACAATTACCAAATAGAATGCTTAATAGTCTCAGGGCTCGTATTTCCACTCAACTTTCTATGAGGTATTTTGCTTTCAATGCCAGGTAGAACATTCTGGAGCTTGTAGAAAACCAGAACATGAGCTGTGACAGAGCAACCAACACGGACCCAGCACATGGGACAAGAAAAGGCAGGAAAGAAGACTGCAGAGCAGATAAAGTCAGCAGTATTACTAAACCCCTTTGCAGATTAGGCCAGTAAGACTAAACAGTTTTCATATCACACTGTACGTCTGACAGAGAAAACATTCCTAAGCTTTTCCCAATAACTCTCACACATAGTACACTCATTTGATTTTAAATTAAAAATATAAAGAAAAAGCCATTTTGTACTTACAGGACTGTGTCTCTGCTTTCAAAACATGGGGAAAAATAGAAAAATCACCATTAATATTTTTATGTTATGTATAGTAACTTCCTTGTAATCAGTCATTGTAATTCTGAACTGAATATCGTACTAGATTAATTCAAAACTATTTGTAGTACCACGGCTTGATGTGAAGGATCGTTCTGTGGTTAGGCAGAATGCATACAGTAAAGCTCCACTTTACAAATTGCATATATCCACATTATATCATCAGTTTTAAAAGGCTGAGCACTCCTAAGACTTACAGGAAATTTAAAATCTAAGGGAGAGTTATTTTACATTGCATTAAAATGCACTAAAGGAAACTTAGTGCGTAATGAAAAGAACTTGAATAGAGAATAAATTCTGGCCAGTAAATTGAATGTTTACAGTAAAGACTCCTTTCTTTTCTATTCATTAAAAATATAAAGAACAAAATTACTTTAAATTACTTTTATACAGATAAAATTACTTACGGATATTGCTGGAGAAAGAGCAATGTTCCCTATAGATACTTTTAATTCATCCAAAGAAGGCATAGTGTACTGAGAGCTGTTATTTGGCTGTACGGGTTTTATTTCTATGTGGAACCTCCTGGGTTCATCATCTTCAGAGTCAGAATCACTGGATGAATAGAAATGGTTCTCTTTGATATGTTTTTCTCAGTTAAGGTAGAAATAACAATGGAGCATCCATGGAAGCATAACTATAGAGGAAGCAGCAGCAGCCACTACAGCTTGCCATGTCTGCAGAGCAGCACTAACAATTTTACAGCAAAGGATGCCAGTTTCCCAGAAGGCTGTCCAGTAAATGAAACACTACCATCAGCCACTTAAAGCAATGCCATCCTACAAAGGAATCACAATGACAACTCAGCCTTCAAAACAAGCAGAATGTATGTAGCAGTGGTTCTTCACATGGTTCTTTATACGTATATAAATGCCACTGGGCAAAAGCTCTGAAAGGTCTATTCTAGTTCTTAAAAATGCATTTATTCTTACAAGAAACAAACTGAAAAATTTCCTGTACTTTAACACAAAAAGTTTCTTGCCGTCTGGGTGTAGAACACATAATCCATATATTGCTTCTGTTATTTTCACTTTGAAAAAAGTCAGCCATTTGAATGAAATCTCTTGAAAGTGTTCCCCAACAAACATCAAAACCCTAAACCCTAAAGACGTTCCAAATGCAATTCAACTGAAAGATTCCCTGAGATCTGGTGAAGCAATATTCAGATATCTCCACCTTAGCCTATCCATCCTCAAAAATTGATCACATCTGGAAACACAATTTTAAAGACAAGTAATTTTTTATTTCAGAAAATTGCTTTGCTTTGATAGGTTCTGAGTTTCAAGATTCATTTCCTACCCATCAGGCTGTTGTATGGAGCTCTCGTGAAGTGGCATAGGCTGACCACCAAAGTCTATTAAATAGTTACTGGCAAAGAACAGTTTAGATCTGAATGCCATGAAATGAAAGGTCATTTCATGGAAGTTTTTTCAACACTTAAGACTGGCCTTACAAAGTCTGACTGCCAACAGATCATCTTAAGAGTTCCCATATGGAGAATAAATAACCATCCCTGGATGCTATTGGAAGGAAAAGAAGAAAACTGATGACTTCCTGAATCTGGCCAGGATTTTCTGAAGCTGAGGTATTACCTAGCTGACAAGGATTGCAAATCACTGAGCTTTGTCACTAAATGTACAGACTGTTACATTTCCTAATGGATATTGGAAAGGATAATGGAGAAAAGAATGTCTGGGTGAATCATTTACAAAGAATGAATGTTATTCACTCCTGTCTCCATTTCATAACTATACGTAAAACATAAAGTAATGTCTCCCCCAGAAGTGGATAATAGTCTTTCACTTTTATACTAGTTATGTAAATAAGAAATAACATGACTGTTTTCAACAGCAAAGCAATCTTCCCAGGGGGCAACAGAAGAATATTCTGCAAAGTTGATAAGAGCAGAGAAGCTCTGATGGATTGACTCACTTCAAGGTGCTTTCAACTCAATACAAATTTTCACTATTTAAGGTAAATGCAAGGGTAAACTTACCTTTTATTTTGAGTTCCCCCCCAAAAAAGCAGAATACGTTCCCAAAAATTAGTGATCTTGCTAAGGAGGCTTGCATAGATCTATCACAAGCCAGATCCCAGATCCTGAGCACAGCTTGTTTCTGATAGGAGAAGGAGGACAAAAATCTTTTTCTTCAGAGAAAGAGCAGAAAAAATCATGAGCTTCCATGAAAAATCACTCATGGCAAAAACCTAATCTACTTATCATAACAATTATTAAAATACAATAAGAATTGGATATACCAGTTCGAAACAGCATGTGGTGGAAAGACTTTGCTAACAAATACGAATTCTATTTCTGGACTGTTGGCGCTCCTAATCCTTATGATGATGTTATAAGACTGTGGAGAGGGTGTAGGTATAGAACAGATAACTGCTTATCATGCTTAAGATAGTTCGACTTTATAAACTCTCTGACAGCTTTGCACAGAGAAAGATGTGCACAGTCACCTTAAAGTTTTTGTTCACATTTTTTGTTGTTTTTTACAGTTGGACAAAGAGCATCCTTTACCATTCCTAATACATCAGATTTAAATGTTAACATTTACACACACACAGAATCAAGGCTAGGCAAAATTCTGTATAGTTTGCAGAAACTGTGAACATAAGAGTACAAAGTTGAAGCACAAGTACAATGAAATCCTCTGCTACTTAACTGCTTATGCAGTATTCTCCCTCTTCAAAAAAGTATTACAAGATCAAATAAATTAGTACAGTAACAGTGAAAAGGATATCCTGCGTTGTTTCTGGTTTAATGCTGTATCCTTCATCATCTACATCAGGAATGTTCTAAAAACAACAAAAAAAATTATGGTATTGACAACTAAAAAAAAATGTTCTTACATTCAACTGGATTTTATATAGTTGACAAATTAAAATTTGATTATGACGGCTCATGAACTTAATCACTATTTACCATTAATTATTGCAGTTATCTCAAGTTACTCTCTCTCTATAGATCAAGAGTAGAAAATGCAACAAAACAACCTCCACATTTCCTATGAAAATTCATTAAATCTCCTGCTTTTACCAGTATGATACCACAAAAAGGTCAGAAAACAACAGGAATATGCTAGGTAAATAAGTCTACAATTCTTTTTGCCCCAAATATTTTCCCTGTTTCTACTTCTAATTCTTTCAGTTAAGCTACTGAAGGTGGCTGGTGGTGTAGGAACATAACATTTAATAAGTACTAGTCAAAGCTTCAACATGTGAGTAAAAGCATTCCAGGTTATACAGCTTGCAAATTTTCTCCCCCTTGAAAATACAGCAAGACTGTACTGGTGCTTCAGCAAACACTATCTATGTTAAGTAAAAAGTATGGATGAAACTTAAAATACATCTACAGCACTGTCCTGGATTTTAAAAGCTAATAAACAAACAGGAAATTCAGTTTTTCAGGTTTTGCAGGTTATTAAATATAAATTGAGAAAAATTACACTAAAAATTATTTAGAATGGCCAGTTGGGGACTTTGTTTCATAATAGTGCTTTGGAACAGAGAGAAACAAGTTTCTAATACGATAATCTCGATTTTGATAATATGGAAAAAAAAGCGACATTTGTGTATATTGTATATATATAAATAGATACACTTTTGTGTGTGGCTAATTACCCCATTCAGAACAGAACAATAAATAAAAAGACCATGAATGACTTTGTAAACAGAGATGCCACAGCTAAGATTATTACATAAAAAGCCACAGCCCAGACACCTTCAAGATGTACTGATTTTACCAGTTTCAGTTTTTTAATAAAAACAGCAAGATTCATTAAAAAAAAAAAAAGACACTTATTCTAATGTACCAATCAGTTTATGTATTTGAAAACAGGTAGTGGGAGGCAGTCTGAATGAAAGTGATATACATTATGGCCAAAATATATCTTTCCAATATAAGTCATGAGATATAAGAAGATAACTTATACTAGAAACTTCATGCAGAGTAGCAAATAGCCACCGCATATAAAATTTGAACATTAAAGGTTTAAAGACATTCACCGTCAACAGATTTAGATAAGCATAAAATTGCTGTCCTTCTTTAGATATCACAAATAGGGTGTCATATTTTACTGAGATATTCTCCTCTGTATATCCTTATAAACTTAGCAATTCTGAATTAAATGGAATGAATTTAAATATAGATCAAACTTTTTGCCAAAAGGATTAAGAAACACGATGCTCTATAGGACAGGTGACACCATACCTAATTAGAAAGCACATCAAACTAAAGACAGTAAAAATCTTTACACTCAAACCATTAAATAGAGAAGATTTAGATGCAATTTCTTCAAACTTTTAAGACATGGCCTTCACCACTACATGACTTAAAAAAAAAAAAAAAAAGAAGAAGAGAAAAAAAAGAGAACTGGAGAAAAAAAATGTAGTAAGAGTAGGATCACACGGTCCAGTACCTTAGCTCTACTTGCTCAAATCAGGGTTCTTAGCTACGCTTGACCTCAGGCCGACCTTGTTTATATGCCAAAAAACACTAATGAAACCTGACATCAAAGTAAACAGAACAAAAACATATAGCTAGAGGGTTCTTACATGTTCTCACTGCAACTTCTGAATTCTGAAATGATTTTAGTTGTCATAATAGTGAATTTTCAATAGATTAGGATCACTCATGGTTAAGATGAATTGAAAAACTACAAAAGTCTTTAAATGTACAACATTTAATTTTTCTTCCAGCCTGCACATATATGTAAAAGATATTATTACTGGGGACACACAGCACAAACAACAGAGGCAACAAATCTGTCTGCTTTGATTTAAAACTGAAAAAAACAGTTTGCAGAAAATGTTATCATTGCATTATTTTAATTTACTGGGTAATCTCTGGAATAAATTGCATACGTCAGAAGTATTGAAATCTGAATGTCCTTAAAGTATTTGACTTCTTAATATTTTTGCCTTAACTACTTCTGATCTAGCAAAAATGTCTGTAGCAACTGATTATCAGCAATGTCACTTCAGCACATAGCTGGCATTCATAACTTTAGGCAAAAAGTCAGTTAATATGCTCATAACAGAATTTGACTTGTAATTCTCTTTTCCTACTTTGAAATTTAAATATATAATTTAAAGTTACGGACTTTATACAGTGTAAACAGAATCAGAAACCATCAGCTTGATATTTCCAGGTTTCTCGGTGATTCAGATTGATCTTGTAAAAGTTCCTGATCATCCTTAAAACAATTTCTGCTTTCCTTAACACAATACTGAAATTGTGCTTTTGTACAAACTGTTTTAAAAAAGGGTGGGTACTTTATACTAACAAAGACCAATTGGGTGATATATGAGTAGCATGTTACCTAAAAATCTTGCAAATTAATTAATTTCAAAATACTGTTTTCATGGCAAACAGCTTTCCTTACTTTCTAAAACATGAGACTGTCATTTACTAATGTTCCATTTTTTAGCAGCAGCAGAAGACACAGCTGTTTGGGTAAACAATATAATCACAAATTTCATGTTAAGGAAGGTATTTGCATTTACTTTGCTAAGCCTCCTCCAAACTCCTACAAAGACAGAACTACATGTTAGGTGCGTCCTTTAAGTACCAGGCATACTACAGTCAAGACCTGATGTGTCTACCATGCAGAAATGAGGAAAAACCCCACAACTTCCACTTCTGAACTTCATCACCGAGAAAGATCGTCTCTGCAAACTTTGTTTTTCTATAAGAAATAGTTATTAGTATGATTACGAATTCAGGTTTAGCCCTCTACATAATAACTCTGTTTGTTTCCAGGAAAAAATAAAGCTCAGTACAGATACGACTTGAATTCTGGATGTTTGCAGATGTAACACATTACTGACTCAGGCAATACATAGTTCAAAGTATAAATATATATATATACATACATGCATACATATACAAATGTGTATATATATGTATATGTGTATATACTTACGTATATATGTACAAATAAAAACCACGTTTATAACTTTTTCTTGGCCTTAGTAACTTTCTGGGCTGATTTTTTTTTTTTTTGAAGAAATAAAAGGATATAATAAATAACAAAGTAAAACTGCACATACAAGAAATATGAGCGCTTAGAATTCTATTGCCAAAACTCATTTACAGAGTTTTGGTCAACAGTTTGTAAATTAATTAATTTTTATGTTATAGTCTAAAAACAATGGGAGAAACCAAACTGCTACCATGTTATCTATTCCTCCAAGGTACTTTGGAAGTAAAAGACAAGAACATTTGAAGTATTCTACAGTCCAGCTGCTTCCTTTGTCCCTTCATCAGCAACAGCAGTACTGCTCACAGGTCAGGCACTGGGCGAAAAACTGAAGAACCTTAACTGCACTTCAGCAAGATTTCTGCCTTTTTTCTCTTCTTGTTAATCTGTAGTGGTTATGAGAGCTCCTTATCTCATCTTCCTCAAAGTATGCATTGAATTACTGCTGAGCTGAACAGTTCACTGTTTCTTTTTTTGCCAGATGAATTTTCTGTCATTTTACTGAAGAAGACCGACCTCCTCCCGTACATTCAGATGGAGAAAACTCAAAACAAAGTAAGCAGTTGAAGCTCATAGCCTGAAAGATCAGGAAATGCCTCTTCACTTATAATATATTTGAGATGCAAATTTGACCCAGGTACACCCTCAAGTACAAAGGCTTTAATTAGATACTCAGCCTTCTCTTTTTCGGATGCCTAATAACACACACACAACACATACACACAAAAAACCACAACAACATGAAAGAAGAGAGTAGCCAGTCACTTTCTCCCACTGACAGAGATGCAAAAAGAAAAACAGGTACTCAGAGTGTTCCACCTGTACTGTGGTTAGAAAGGCTCATATGCTGTAATAGCAGCAGCTATTCTAAATAGGTCAGAACTAAACATTACAAAATGTAAGTAAAGAAAAAGATTGAATATAAAGGTTTAAATATAATTAAGGTTATACTTATTCTCCACAAATTAAGAGTATGACAGTTCCCAATCCTGACATTTCTTAGCAATAAAAAGTCTATAAATCTAGATAATTATACTATACATATGAGGTTAATGAAAAGTTTTGGATGCCTCAGTATATTTGTTTTCATTATAGTTTCCTATATAATAAAAAGGTCTGGCATTATATTCTGTGCATTTGCGACTCCCTTCTTAATTACTTTTGAACTTACTGGACAATTTCAAATGGATTTGACAGAACAGAGGACTCAAAGATAATTGCATTACTACAGTTTTCATGAAAAAGGCAGTGAAGTAGAAGAGAGAGATCTGCTAGTATTCCAAACAAGGGAAAGTCTGCAATCAAAACTCAGACCCTATGGGACACAAGTGAAATCTTGTAAATGCTTTCCCAAAAGAAGAACTTCTGCTAGAGCTTTTAACTTCCTATAGACCTAGGAACATGTCAACCCCATGGGAAACAAAACAACTAGTTCTGCCCATGTAGCAACTTGCTAGGTAATGAACAAATACATAGTCAAACTTCAGCTGTTATCTCTTTCTTGTATACACACAGTTAGCTTTCTACTTTCTTAATTATCAAAGCTAAACTTAATGGAAGTTACATGTGTAGACTGACACATAACAACACAGGAATTTTTAATCTGCATTATACATTTTGGTCTAGTGAGAAGAGCCAGATTGAACTAGCTACTTAACATATGTTCAAAGATCCATGGTATCATGTAGAACTGGTAGATAAAGTATTTCAGTCAGATCTTACTTGATCTTTAATTTCTAAAAATACAGCGTATATGTACCACAGTGTGTATAATTATAAGTAATTGCAGCGTGGTTACCGCCTGCAAATCTTCCTCTAAAAACAATTAAAATTCTGGACAAATTAACAAGTGCCTGCTTTTGGAAAAGATAACATAAATATATAAATCCAGACATTGAGATTTTTATTGAGCGACCAAAGATGAAAGTCACAATCTTAATTATAATTAAGAGGCACCTTAAGTAAGTCGAATTTTCTGAGAACTCATCCTTACATTTTTCTAGCAATCAAATTAAAAATAACAACTGCTTTTTTTTTTTTTTCAATAATACTATTCCAGGTTCAATTTCTAGAAATTCATAATCCATTGCAAATATGTATACAAAACAATTCACATAGAGATAACAATATGGATAACAGAAACTAATCTTAAGTTTGAAAAATGAAAAAGAAAAGATACCTTACCTTAAGGTAAAAGACAAAAAAAAGAGAAAATGAGTGAAATGTGACCTTCTAAATGAGGATGCCAATTCTAAGCAACAAACCACTCTGGGGACAACTTGACTGCAAGGGGTGAGATGAATCTCATCTACAGTACATTGTACCATTTTTCATAACAGTAATGGATTTTGCTATTAAAACATTCTACCACTTAGAATAATACTGTTGCTTGTAAAAAGCAAGAAGAAACGACAGATAAAATTTTAAACTCTAAATGCAATTTAAAAAGTGCATTAAAAAGAAGAGAAGGCTATGAAACTGTTAGTCTTCTTGTTAGATGCTATGGAAGATAATTTTTTAAGGTAATATACAGATTGTGTTTAGACAGAAAAATTAACTTAAATGATTGTAATGGTGCTCCTCATGCAGCCAGAAAGAACGTCAGATTCATTTACAGTTGAATTAATTATTTTCTAAAAATGTAGAGACCAAAATAAGCAAGGAAGAAACTAAACACTGCAAGTCAAACCCAGTCGTGTTTCACTCCAGTGACTCAATCCGAACTGTCAAAAGACATTATTTCCTTGAAAAGCCTGATAATTATAGGGATAATTCTAAATTTACTTAGCTTTAAACGTACCCAAGAAAAAAATTGCTTTAAATCAAGATGACCTTGTATACAATGACACAACTGTCTCATATGATGCTTACAAGGCTCTTCGTGGACAGACAGTTATATTACATGGTAAAATTAACCTTTGTTATTTAGAAGAAAGGTCATACTTGATTTTTTAAAAACCAAATTACTCAAAAAAAGAAGTTTTTATACTAGGTACTAAAACCTACAGATATTATATGCCAGGAAGAAATTTCTACAACAGGTGAATTTGGAGAGTTAAATTGCTTAATATAGTAGTCATCTCTGTAAGTGAACCAAAAAACATATAAGTCTCTAGAAAGTCACTTAAAACATTTGTAAATTACTCCCTACGATAGCTACAGGAAGCTCCAATCTCCATTACATATAATTCAAGGCAACCTACATGTTTCAATAAAAACAAAAGGCTTAATTAAGTAAATAAAAAGTATTAACATTTGCAATTATCACTTATTAAAAAAAAAAAAAAAGTAAGATTATCACTGAGAGCAATGAAACTGGAAGCAATGAAGAAGAGACCATGGAAAAAATACATCTAGAAATACTATGCTTAAAGCAATATTTTACAAAGTATACTCCTATACTCCATTGGAAGCAATCAAGCAGAATTCCATTAATTTCAGAAGGGCTGTTCAGGGAGATAGTAATAATGCAGAGGAATATGATGATGCAAAATTGGATCCTCAAGAAAACATACAAAACCTTTAACTCACTTAGAATCTATTAGTCAAGTAGTTCAAACTACCAACTTGCAAAATTATAGTAGCAAATCATTGCTGTAAAAACAACCTGTTTAAAACCTGAAATTGATAGGAAATATAAATGTATTAAAGATGAATGTCTCTATGTACTGTGAAAGATTACGTTGTGAGTGAAAGTAACACTTCAATTATGTTAGTGAAATACTAAATGCTCTATCACATAAATAACACTTTGCAGGGCCTATAGATAAATCATGTTCCATGATACCGCAGTGCTTGTTAACGTTAACATACACATTTGTGTGAAATAAGTCTACTTACAACTGAGTCTGCATCCGGACACTCTCTATTAAAAAAAATAAAGAAAATGTACAATTACAAAATATATAAATGGCTTTATTCATGCTGTCCCAGCACTTCCTTCTGTTAATAATTTCAATTAATTTGGAACATTGAGTTTGACTCATTTGTCTCTCAAAGTCTGTTAAATTTTTCACATTTTCATATTATGCACACGTGACTGAATGAGACTTTAAAAAAAAACAAACAAACAAACTAAAAATTTATGCAGAAAACTCCTCAGAAGAAAAATTCACAATAAATGCTGAAAAACCAAACTCACATCATAGTGAAGACAAAAAGAATCAGTGGAAGCCAGGAGCTCCACATTCTATTTT
Organism: Numida meleagris; assembly: GCF_002078875.1. Taxonomy (NCBI): domain Eukaryota; kingdom Metazoa; phylum Chordata; class Aves; order Galliformes; family Numididae; genus Numida; species Numida meleagris. The sequence goes on from NC_034438.1 coordinate 25,515,208, forward strand.
GGATGAATACACTTAAAGAGTCAGGTCTCTGCAAATGATGTGCACAGTAAGTAGAAGTCACCAATCCTAATGAAGCATTTGGTACCATAACCAGCTCTTAAAGCAATTAACACTATTCCTGAAGGAATTCAGATCTTTTCTCCTTAGGAATTTCATTCCTAGTTCATGTTTGTTAAGTACAGTTACACTCAAGCACCAGAAAATGCTGGAAAAAATAAAAGTATCCTCTTAAAAAACACCTGAAAAAGTGTTTGATAGAAGGCAGTGATTACAAAAGCATTATTTACACATGTTATAGTCCTCCACTCTAATTTGCATTAAAGCAGTAACCGATACACAGAAAACCGGAAGGAATTACATTTACAGTATGCAGTAATACTTTACGGGCATACAGGCCCTCTCTAATCTGCACCTTGACAAATAACTCTGTAAATGCAACTGCAATTGAAAAACAACATTTTGATACAGTCAAATAATAAAAAAAAATCTACTTAAGATAAAAAGAGAAAACAAAATTAGCAAAACAACCAGACATGCCACAGAGCATAACTAGGGGAAACAAGACACAAAAACACAGCTTTTTTTTCGTTATCGCTTTATATGCTCTCCAGCAAGAAACATGCTCATAGAGCTTACCCAAAATCATGCAACATTAATGCCAAAAATCAATGTTAACAACAGATTTTGGCAAATGAATTCCAGACTTGGAAATGACATCCCTTATGCTATAGATACTGTATGTGTGCTACACCACAAGCTTCACTTAACTAAGCATCTCAAGTTTTAGATTATTAAAATTCAAGACATATATATGAGGTTGAAGTTTTAAATGTTGTACAGCTGATTAATGTAGCAAATCTCTCTTATTTTTTGTTAGGCAATCCATTACTACTGAAGAAAAAGCTCAGCTTTCATTATTTCAATATTAGTGGTAGGTGGACGGTTGGACTAGATGACTGGAGGTCTGTTCCAACCTTGGTGATTCTATGATTCCATGACTCCCTGAAAGGTTAAATGGGTTAAATGTAAAAACTACAGTGTCTTTCAAAACAGGTATGATAACTTGCTAACATGGAAGGAAGAATATAGAATTCAGTCCAGCCTGTTAATTGTCAGTGAAATGAAGGATTTTGTCTTTTCCAAAAGGCTGCATATAAAAGAAAACGTGTAAGCAGGTCTAATCGTCCTATGTCTTATCTCCCCCTACTGGTTAAGATGAATTCAGAGCAACACAAAATGCTATTTTAAAAGATATTTTGCAGCTTGAAGAGACAAAGGTTGAAGAGACAAAGCCCTGAAGGTTCTAAGTGCTGCTGAGGTGGAAAATGAGGACATCAGGTTTTAAATGGACGTGCTTTTATGTTGCTAGATGTATGACCTTTTAAGATTAAAGGAACAGGTCATGCTTTTACTACAAGGTAATACATTTCAGAAAATGAGGACTTTGGGAGGGAATCTAAGGATTCCAGCTAATAACTAAATCAAACAAATTATGAACAGCAGTGAACTACTTGATTGAACCCGTACAGCAAAATGTAATACAGCGTACTGTGTATGACATTTACCAGAGCAAAAATACTATGAGGTACAATGCCCAGTTTAGGTGTCAACACTTCAGAGACTGATAAACCCTTCACAATACTGATAAACTGAAAAGCCTAGAAACCTAGAACCTAGAGTTACTTATTCTAGGTTTGGAAAGTGTGTTCTTCACAAGCTAAACAAGCTGTCAGTTCAATTTAATATGAGATTAGGAAAGGACTTGACCTCTGTGTGCAGAAAATTTTCTTATACAGAGTTCTATTATGCAGAGTCTGTAAGCAGATCATCAGCTGAAGATGAAATCAAGCAAAATTTAGACGAGCAATGAAGAGATGATGGAATGACTATCTTAATAATTCAAATATAATATATTTAATAGATATTATATATTAATATAATATTAATGTAACATATTACAGTAAATATAACGTTACATAATAATTCAATATTTTACTTAAGAACTTAATGGATCCTCTATAACTTAGAAATAACTTAGAAACCAAATATTAAAATACACTATGTTCTAAACATGATGTGATAAATTAGGGATTAATGCAAGGATCTTTGTAAAAATCTATGCTGTGTATTATACAGTAGGTCAGTATCATGCAGCTATACTTCTTTCTTACTAACCTCAGTTTCTGTTCATTTTTGCATTGTGAGTAAAAATAGAAACAAGAAGTATAAAACAATTCAAGTTTCACTTCAAATTGTCGCAAGTAAGGCAACTTATTTTCCCATTTCAGAGAGACTGCACTAATTCCAGCTGTCTTATGACATCACTAAGTAATGAAAAACAAAAGTTATCCCAGAAAAAGACAGACATATTATCTTTCAATGTTAAGTATAATGTATTTGGGAAGAGGTTGCTTTTATAAAAGTATTCTGAGCCAAGAAAATTTCCTTCCGTTATGGGTCAAGGATGCACCTGAGACGACTCAATCTGGAGCTTCCTGGCCTTCACTGACTCCAGAAAAGTGGCATTGAGCCTTAAATTTTCCTTAATTCATTATCTGCTAAAGAATGAATGGAAGGAGATGCTTGGTTTGCAAGCAAGTTCATTACATACACAACAAGAGATCAGCTTGTGTACTAACTTATTTAGTGGCAATTTTTTTGTTGTTGTTGGAACAGGAAAAGTACAATAACCAATCATGTAACAGTATTCAAAACTCAATATGCAGAATCACAACTTTGTAATTAAGTAAATGCAAGGAAAAAAAAGGCAAATGAATGAGCATACTGCTGCTCAAAGTTGCAAGTTTAGCATCCCAAAAACGTATAATAAATAACTTTACACAGAGATTAGCATTTCCAAAACATGCACAAAAACTATTTAAAACACTAATATAATCAAATATTTATAATATTCTAATTTAGGTATTCTAAACTAAATAATCATAAAAAAGTCATACTTTGTAACTGTATTCTCGAATTACTGCTGACCAAAATCATACTATATACATTTCTCTCAGCATTTACTTCAGCATAAGGGAACAGTGAAGAGAGTGCAGAAGCAGAATTAAATCACAGAACAGAAATATAGAAGAATGACTTAAAACAGCCTTAAGCCTTAACTGCATCTTCACAGCAAGAAGAAAAAATACAGTTTAGAAGTATATCACTGTTAATATTGAACATGAAAAGAAAAATACTTACAAGACACTTCATATGCGTAAAAAATAAGTTACTAGGTAATTAATTTTTCAGCACTATCTTAAAAAAATGATTTACTGAAAAGCTTAAATAGCTACAAAAATCGTAAATAACTATGACATTTTCATATTGTCAGCATTCTTCTAAACTTGTTGTAACACCAATTTTCATTAAATATCAGCTCATGTCCATCACCATACTTGCACAAGTTTCCATACAAGACAGAACTTCAAGCTGGAAATATACTTACACAGATTCAGTATCTTTTTCTTTTTTCATTATTCCTGATAAACCAAACGGCTTCCTCTTCCTTGGTTTTATCCCTACAGAACAAAACATTTCTCATTTAAAGATCAAGGAGATGAGTATGTACCTAGCAGCGTCAAACAGCTGTGCTTATCAGTGTCAGTGCATTTTAAACACTGCTGTAATGAGTGATACAAAAAGATAGCAATGGAAATAGTACCAAGCTAAATGAAGGAAACAGAAAATATCCGTGGTATTATTCCTGTGTGCTGTTAAGTGACACACCAATGAAAATAAATAAATCAAAATACAGTTAAGACAACACATTAATAATGTGAGTCATTATAAAACTGATTTGCATTGAACATACAATTCTCAATGTTCAGTATGCTAGATTGCCAATTCTTTTATAAAGATTGATGCACTGTTGGTTTTGAAGAAAAGGAGTCTGCTCACAGAAACTCAAGAGAAGCTATTCCTCCTGCTGAAGAGTAGAGGATCAGAACCTTGGACAGAATAGGACTTGGATCAGAAACTGAAATCTACCCCTGACAACAACTGCAGTTCAACACCCAGATCTTACTTCCCTGAATGTTCCTAGTAGCTACAAGTGACTGATTCCCCTAAGAAGTAGGATCTTCATCTAATAAAAAAGTGAACATCACTTGGTTTTCCTGCTTATGCTGACTCCATGATTACCCAGTGCTGCAGCTAGTACTGAGACTGGAATCATGCCTCCCTCTGTCTTTTTTCCCCCACTTTTAGCACGGGTGCATACAGCTAACTATACTACAGAAAAAAGATTTCTTTCATATCCATTTAACATGCTAAAATCAAAATATATTTAAATATTCCATCCCTGCCATTTCTGCTTCTCTCCCCATTTTTTTGCTGTAGCTAAGTATACCGTCCCACTTTAAACAAAACGTACAGCTAAGTGCAAACATCTAACCCAATGAGTCCACAGTTTTGTTTTGACTTAATATGACTGTCTACACCAAACTTTTGATCAGAAAAGTGGAAACAATTTCATTTTCAAAAGTTTACAACTGATAGTTCAAGCGTGTCATTAAAATAACATTATATTTTCCGTAACAGAAATACACTGCAAGGGCTGCTCTGAAAGTAAGGCCTCCTATTTTATGATATTGGCCCATGATGTCAGAGGTGGGTGTTGGTGGTATGGCAGTAGAGGTTGAAGCTTCCCACCAATATTCCATTCTGTTTTGTTGCTGTGTGACAGATGGCAGCAGAGGGGCACTCTGACAAAATGGCGCCTGACATGGAAGTGCATATGAAGCAAAGGAGTGTCACTGAATTCCTCCGTGTGGAAAAAATGGCACCCACAGTGACATTCATCGACACCTGATGAATGTTTCTGAACACCAAACAGTGGATGTGAGTACAGTGCGGCAGTGGGTGGTGCATTTTGGCAGTGGCAACAGTGGGTCACCTCCACTGATGCAGATGTTTACAAGTGCAGCAAGCAGGCTCTTGCTCATCGGTGGCAAAAATGCATAGCTGATGGGGGGTGACTCTTGAAAAACAGCCTTTTCTAGCTGAGAATTTGCTCTATCAAACAGTGCTATTGTGCTCTTTGTATCTGTTCCAATTTCCATGGAAATAAACAGGAGGCATTACTTTTGGAGGGACTCATGTACACAGCACATAAGAAATCTCTCCACTCCCGGAAATTTTCCAGGTAAAATTATTAAAAACTTCTGAAATCAGGTAGTAAACTTAGCTGTATCTTATGTTTTCACAGGGGCACAAATATCTCCAAAATTATTTTAAAATGCTAGCCTGACATTCATATCCAGCCCAAAACAACAACAAATAGAATACTGGAACGGTTTCTTGATCCCCATTATTTCCACCAAAAAATCTTTAAGTCTCAGCTGCAATCTTGGCAACTTGAGAACTGTTGGCCAGTACAGCTATTCTGTCAACTCCTCTGTTCCAAAACAAAATACATAGTGTATGGAAATAAAACAGTTCTTAACCACTTTAAACAATTCCCTAAGTAAAATAAGTTACACCAACAAAGGAATGCTTTGTGACCATAACATTGCATTAGAATTGGTACAACTAACATGGCAACAATGGAAAGAGCCTGAGCCATATTTTGACACTCGTACATTAAGTTACACAGACATAGCTGAATCAAATCCAAACCTCTCAAAACAAAAGGTCTTAGCAAAAGTACATTTATAATAAACATTAAAATTCTCTGACAATGATGCATTAGGCTTACGGACAATTAGTATAGGTCTTATTTTCTTTTAAGTTTGTTTATCAAAGAAACAACTGCTTTTTAGTCTGCTGAAATACTTTCAAGTTAAATAAATTCATGAGCTGTACACCGTTCACTACTCAGTTTCATTTACAATCCACTGCAAATAACTGTGCTAAAATAACTCACCTTCAACTGCACTGGATGTATTACATTCCTCAAATTCAATAGGACCTTAAAGAAATTAGAATGAAAATAAACATTAGATTAAAATTAATTTCAAGTAAAAGTCAAACACTAAAGTATTTTATCCATGGCTAATATTTCATGAAAGCATTAGATAATCTATTTAGGATTTTAAATGGTAAAGGAAAACCACAATGGCCCAGTCAATGGTCAAATAGCTGATAAAATCATGCATATAATGCATATCATTAAACATTTTTACTCCTTCACAGTTAATAATTATAATTCTAGAGCACACTGTCCAAATACAATTTAATATCCTATGTTATTACAACCAGGTGAAACTATTCTGTTTCCTTTTCTCAGTCCAAATCATATCTATAATATAGTATCAATATAAAGCTTTAGTTTTATCTTCTGTTGATAAAAGAAGAGCAATGTAAAGAAAAGTCAAAAAAGAAAAAAGGACAGCTATAGCCCTAATCTTGAGATTCACACTTCTCCTAACTCTATTGTTATTTCCTCTGCTTCTTCTTCATAGCTAATTACTAGGACAATTAGAAGAGATGTATAGAATCTTAAACACAGCAATAAGGAAGACAAAAACTACAAAGACATCATAAAGACTAAGCAAGACAAAACAAAATAAAATCAGTACTGCTTAAGTGCAGTATCTAGGGAAGTTCACTACTATAATTTCCTATCATATCTGACACAAGGTGAAAGACAGGTGTCATTGCAAAGGACAATTCTAACCCTCATTCCCTCAATTGAGCTAAGTCTAGAATTTGTTTAGCCCCAGTACAGACCATGTTAAGAAGTTGAGCTGGCAGGAAAAGCAATGGATTTAAAAAAGATGACGGCAGGGAGTTAAAAAGAATCCCACCAGCACTTGTGCAAGTGATAAGAAAGCAGAGAACACCAAGAATAGAATCCTTGGGCAACAACAAAACAACAGGCTGCAACTGCAGCCACAGAAGTGAAAACAACATTGAGCATAGTAACAGTGGGACACAGCGCTTATCTTCATATTTTCAGGGAGCACACACAAGTTTATAGGTACATGCATTATAGAACAATGTGCTTCCGATTCGGTAAGATGGCCAATCTTTCTTTTTCAGCCTCTCCTCTAACCTGCAATTTACCAGGGCTGCTCTGAAAGTAAGGCCTCCTATTTTATGATATTGGCCCATGAAATCAGAGGTGGATGTTGGTAGTACAGCAGTAGAGGCTGAACCTTCCCACCAATATCCCATTACACGCTGTTGCTGTGTGACAGATGACAGCAGAGGGGCACTCTGACAAAATGGCGCCTGACATGGAAGTGCATATGAAGCAAAGGAGTGTCACTGAATTCCTCCGTGTGGAAAAAATGGCACCCACAGTGACATTCATCGACACCTGATGAATGTTTCTGAACACCAAACAGTGGATGTGAGTACAGTGCGGCAGTGGGTGGTGCATTTTGGCAGTGGCAACAGTGGGTCACCTCCACTGATGCAGATGTTTACAAGTGCAGCAAGCAGGCTCTTGCTCATCGGTGGCAAAAATGCATAGCTGATGGGGGGTGACTCTTGAAAAACAGCCTTTTCTAGCTGAGAATTTGCTCTATCAAACAGTGCTATTGTGCTCTTTGTATCTGTTCCAATTTCCATGGAAATAAACAGGAGGCATTACTTTTGGAGCAACTTACATAGTCAAGTACTGCAAGGGAGGCTGAAATCTTTAAGATTTTGGTTAAAAGAACTGGAAATAAAGTAACTGTGGAAACTTTAAATACAGGAACTGTTTTCACTCCTAATCCTAAACAAATGTGACAGCAAATGCTCTAATTTATATTTTAAATGAAATTAATATTATTCCAGAACATCTACTATAAAGCCAAAGGCTGTGCAATTTTCAGGTGTTCACACATGAAATAGAAGTGCTCTCCCTGCCACTCTTTTCAAAATGAATGTGATAATTCTTAGTTTCAAAATAAGTACTTGATATAAACAGATCTTAGAAGAAAGATGAAGAAACTTGTTTTAAATAGTATAAGATAGCAAATCACTGTGCTGCGATTAGAATTGCCGCAATTAAAAAAATAATTCAGCTATGAATTAGCATGGTTAATTACACAACTGGAATTTATTTGCACTTGATTTATATGGTTAATTACCTCAAATGGTTATATTTGTAATGTAACCCCTAAAATGTACATTTAACTCTTGATGTGTAAGATTGTGTTAAAATCAGTATAAACAGTACATTTTGATAACATTTCTCAAATGAAAAAGAGTTATGTTTATATCAAACAAAAATACAGACAATTGAGAAACTGATGATGTAACTTCAAGCTCAGTAATGATAAACAAATTGAGTTATTGTAGACATATTAGCTTAAATCTGCCAGGTACTTTATTTGAAATCCCACAGATACCTAATTAATTGTATTTTAAAAGAGCTCAAAGTAATGATTCGTATTTATTGTAATAATAACTAAGTCTACAAATTTTTCCTTTACGGTTAAAAAAAAAAGTGATTGTAGAACCACCATCAGCACAAGAATCTAGGACATGAGCCCATTCGTACCCCGTTTATCATAATGTAGTTACTGAGCCTCCAAATGAAGCTTCTGAAAGCAGAATATCAAAAGGCCAATTTCAAATGTCTATCTTAACAGCTCGAGAAACACGGATTCAGAGAACCGCAGACATCTACATACCTATAATGATTTCACCAGCATTTTATTTGTATAATACATATAGCTACATTGTTCAAAACATTTGAGAAAGAAATGCAGAAAAATAGTATAAAACATAGAAGCTGAAGAACAAACCCATTACTTCTTCAGTACTACAGACGATATATTTTTCATCAGTTTGCTAGAGATTCAACTGTTTCTTCTGTACATACACCATTTGGCCAGGAATAATACAAAAGTCAAACCAACCACAAACACTCTTTCCCAAAACAAAAATAGATGGAAAAACTGTAAACAACAGAGACTTAAACATATTTTGAGAGGAAAACAATACTAAAACTTTTGCAGAATACCATCTTTCCTCTTTACCTTTCCCAGTTACTACCACTGATTCTCAGACTTTTAAGACTTCCACACTAATGATTAAAATACATGAATATTCCAAGTTCCTGCAAAGCTCATCCTTACTTCAGATATCTTTAATTTTCACACCAACACAAGCAGAAAACAAAGATTTACATGTTGAGTATGAAAACACATTGAACTTATACATGTGCCTGATGTTTGTCTTTGAAGGCAGCTTTTTTTCCCCAGGCTGTTAAGGTCTTTATTTCAAGAAACACTTGTGTTTAGTACTGAAACACCTGCCCTTGATCATATCAGTCTTTCAACAATCTGTTCTTTTCTTATACAGAAGACTGTAAAAATTGATTTGAAATATTTTTTGTTTCTTAAGAACTGTTAGAGACACTAGCGAGATAAAAGTGCAATGAATTTCAGCAAGCAGGGCTTATGATTCACGAAAATCTATACAGTTAACACGGAGATTTTAAACGCACTTTTCTTCCTAATGACACCACTTAGCTTTACGCTCCCTCAGGAAGGGCAGTTAATATAGAAATCCCTTCTCCCCACATGCTTGTTCCTTTCCCTGCATCTACTAGCTGCTTTACTGCAAGAAAGTTAAATAACAATCATGAAAACAGCTTTCTCCTACAACAGATTATGTGAACCAGTTAAAGTTCAAAAGAATCTTTTAATCCTACCTTAGTTTTTCCACTCAATGCAAATTCCTGTATAGCCCTTTATCTTTTGGAATTTCACAAGTTTACAACACTCGCAGCTATCACTGATGAATCCACAGAATAACAAATTAAGGTCATCATTTTCCTCCAGTATCCAAGGATATTTGCCATTTTTTTCAATTTGTATTTAACCAACTCCTGCCATGTTGTACTATTTGTTTGTAACAAAGGCAAGCAAGGGCAAATTCACAGATTTTGCTCTTCTGAGCAGAATACGGAATTCTGTAGTAGCTCTAAATTTTCTCAAGTTTTGTTCTGTAACTTCAGATCTCTCAACAGTTCTGTTCCCTATATGCCTACTGTAAAGAGCACATTTTGCCTGGGGTGTAGTATTTTTAAACCAAAATAACACTTCAGAAATAGACATTTTATGTGGTACTCTATGGTGAGCCAATTTAGAAAACAGAATAGCTGTGATGAGCTTTTGGTAGCCCACAAATAGCGGGAGTTTCTTGTGAGCAGATGGCTTTGTGCCCAAAGAGGTAATAACACTGTCATCCAGCTAGAAAGCAGTGTGTACTGTGGCTACGCTGTCTCCCACTACAACTAGATGCAGTCTCCCAGCCAGCCAAAAGGTCCCACGCACACATGTTGCTATGGAAGAAAAGCATCAATAAGGATATCAGACCTTTCTTAAGAAGAACCCCTCCACTGTCCACTGTATTTGTATATCTGCACACCAGAAGCATCTGTGCTACCACTGCAAAAAACTTCAAAAAACGTCTCTGAACAACCAAATCCCCTACCTTTCTAATTCCTGCTCTCTTAACATAAGATGATACACTCAAAAAATCCTAATGGATTGGCATTAATGGAGATTTCCAAGTAGGTGTAATATATAGATGCATGTCAAAGCATGAGAACTCATGTGCTGCTATGACAGTAATCTTCGTAACAGCTACACGGAGATGTGGATGCTCTACCTCTTCACTAGGAGGAAAGTAGTTTTCTTAACAGACATGTGCCCAAATATTGAAGCACAGACAATGGGTCAATTCCAACAAGGATTTCAGCTCAAAACCCATATGACTGACTTAACAGCACTGATACTTCTGTTTACAGAACCTAACACTGCACAGTCTAATCTGTGAAATTTCCAAAGCAACGATACCAACAGACTTTCCACTGCAACATCCAAAGAAAGAAAAGCTGACATTTCACATTTAACAGGTATTGGTGACGACAGGGACTGAAGCCATTCCCTGAAGCTGACATTTTTCTGGAAGTCTCTGGAGTCCTTGCCACATGATAGCCCGAAGCACTGAAAAGGGCTTTCTAGATCTTACCATACTGCAACAATAATGATAATAATCCGCAGTACTACAGTCAAAGCATTGAGATTTCCTTCGTTCTTTTTTTTTCATAAAAAGAATGTAATGTGAATTGAGAAGTAAGCCTATTCTCAAGCATAGTATTAGAACTAAAGTAAGACTGAAAATCAAATATATATTTTAAGACATTTTAAGTAAGTAAAAATTAACTGTTGAGATCTAGCCCAACTCTTATGAAACACTTTGCATTAGTGTTCTTCTTGCTTAGAAATAAGTAAATCCAGATAATTTTTTTTTTAAGTCTAGTCTGCCTGTTGCTACATTGCCAAATAGAATGGTAATTCAGTGACTTAAGTATCTGAAATACCTGTTCATAAACTTTAAAATTAATAGGCTTACTTGATATGGTACATGCAGAGGGTAGAAAAAATAATATGTATTGTTTAAATATAGGTCAGCCTTTACAACAGAGATATGAATATCTTGTGGGATTTCAGTCACTTAAGTATACATAACTATCTAGCAGCATGCTAATGAGAACTTGGTTCCTACAATGGAGGGGGCCACAAAATTCAGCAAGCTACTCTAATTGTACATGCACATTCCCACCAAGCGTCATCCTAAAATATTTTCAAATTCAAGCTGCTACAGTTCACAGCATGCCACCAACAGGAACAGACATAGATAGGAAGGAAAGGCAAATGGGCAATGGTTCTACAGACACATGGAAACAGACAGCTGCTACTTGACAAGAAACTGAAGCAAATAAATCAGCAGTGGATCAGTTTATGGTTCCTGAAAATTAGGAGGCTACAGTTCGCTAAAAAGATAAATTTGAATAAAAGGACAGTTTCCATTTTAATTAACAGCTTACAGCAAGTGATACTAATATAAATTAAGTAACAGTCTGTAGCTTGGGATGCATCTCCTAGTCTATTTGGAAAATACAGGTACAACTTTTCTTGTTACAGGAGGCATGTGAGTACATGGAGTTTTCATGAAACTAAAAAGAAAAGTGGATGGCATACTCTACAAAGATACTGATGTTATCCAAAGACAAATGAAGAAAACGTAATAGTGCTGATACAACTGCACTGTTAAGTACAATGCAGCACCTGCTCCATATTCGGCCTCTATCTGTGGGAACAGTATTCTCAAAGTATACACAAGGCAACAACAGAAGAGGGTTTGTAATTAACAACCTTTACACCTTCTACTAGATTTAGCTACAAAGTAATGCTGTTTTGAATACAGTCATGTTCTTTGATAACTACCTTGAAAACAGTCCTAACACCTATCTCTAGCATAGGAGGAAGTAAACATTGGAAAAATAAAGGCTTTGCTAAGATCAAACAAATGAAATCATTGGTAATTTGCTTAACAGAGGGGAAAAATGAAACAAGGAAAAGAAAAAAAGAAGCGTTATTGTTTGGATTCTTAAATAAACAACGCAGGTAAAAAAGCCAACTAGTATAATCACTAGGAAGGCAAACAATATTATGTCATCCTCTGGTAAAGAGCCCACAGTAAGTATGCCAATGAACTGGAAAATCCTGCCAAGCTAAAAAGATAAACAAATCAAGAAGTCAACAAATCACTTAAAAACTGTTTTATGTTGGTATCTGATTTTGAAAACAGTCTCCTTTCTAGCTAAAGGAGGCTATGCCTGACACGAAGAAAAGCTCTCCCATCGAAGCATGTATTTTTATTAACTACATTTAATTTTCAGTAACTCAAAACACTCAGGCACTTAAGAAAGTAAAAAATAAATTCTGCCCTTCCCCCCATTCCAAGGAATCAGTTTATACACATGCAAGTACACATATAAATATTAACATATCTCTTTCAATCAAAAGCTTTTTAAAAAAATATGTAAACTTACTGTTGTAGTTACAAATATAGTAGCAAACAATACTTTTGTTTCTGATAAAAACAAAAGTTTTTCTCTTTGGCAGTAAATCATGCATGAAGGGAGCACAATTTTTTTTAAACTGCATATGCTTCACATACTGCTTCAAATGGCAAAGCTTTGCGTGCCTGGCCCAGTGCCAGTTGACAGCTCAGCTGGATATCAATGCACATTCTGACCCCCCTTGCAGCGTGTCACTTCTGAATTGTTTCCTCAGTAGAAAGTTTATTCAACCTCTCTCTCAAATTCAGTGGACCAACCATCATTCTGCTATTTAATCATAGCAGAACAGGTTATTTTTCTGACAGCACTAAAGCCAGAGAGCAATTCCTAATGAACAGCTTGATACAAGTGGAATTTCAACTGTTTTAGCCTCAATTAATTCTGCTGTCAAAACAAATGACTGCTTTTAGTGTTTAGATGTTAAGCCGCATCACAAAGGTCAATTTTGTATGTACACAAACACATAAGCAATCTTTTTCTTGCCATCATCTGATCCTGATCCAAGCTTTCAAATTTAGAAACCGGGAAACCAAAAAATATTTTTTTAACATTACAGTTTCTAACACCAACTTCCCATTTTTACTGCCCTTTCCAGAAAGAGAAGCATTTTCTTTTCTGAGAAGGAGAATTTTATTTTTCTGCAGAAAGTAACCTCTTATTCTATAATTGAAAAAAAAAAAAAAAGAAGTAAAGGAATAAAACTAAATTAAACATTGCCTATTTGTAAGAATGCACTATATAAAGATGAATGGTCTTTGAGGTAAACACCTATGTACAGGCGAAAGCAATGCCTCCTACTTACTTCCATGGAAACTATAGCAGACACAAAGCGCACACTAACACATATCTATTTGATAGAGCAAATTCTCAGCTAGAAAACATTTGGTTTCAACACAGTCACCACCATTAGCTGTGCATTTTCACCAGTGATGAACAAGAGCCTGCATGCTGTGCTTGTACAAACCTGCACCAGCAGAGGTGGCCCACTGTCACTGCCACCACTGGTGGAGATGCTCTTCATTTTGTGCTGACAGCTGTACATGGTCATCTAGAATGTGGCTTGCTTTTCATGTCACTGTTACCACCGCTGAAATGCACCGCCTACCACCTCACTGTGCTCACATTCACTGTTTGGTCTTCAGAAACATTCAGAAAGCATTGATTAATGTCAGTGGATGCCATTTTTTCCACATGGAGAAAATCAGTGACACACCTTTGCTTCATACACACTTCCATGTCAGACACCGTTTTGTCCGAGTGCCCCTCTGCTGCCATCTGTCACACGGCAACAACATGTACTGGAATACTGGTACGAAGGTTCAGCCTCTACCGCCGTACCACCAACATCTGCCTCTGATGCAGTGGGCCAACATCATAAAATAGGAGGCATTACTTTCAGAGCAGCCCTAGTATTTATTGTACTAGGAAGTCTCAAGCAAATATTCATTCACAGATTTGGACAGCTATACCTTGCAAATGAGGATAAATGACTTAAAATAGAAAAAAAGGCCCGAAAGCAGGCCAGACTGAGAGAAATTATTGAAATAACGGTGGTATAACTGCATCCTTAAATCTAATTCTATAAATAATTTATACATAGTTTTCACTACAATCACTGAATGCTTTACTAGTCTTTTTTATCTCCTCAGGCTTATGTATCACCTTAGCTTTCTACTTAACACTTGACTGTTCTCTATTTTTTCAATTGAAAACAGAAACAATAGCTGTCAATGACAGTGCAGATAACTACACTCATAAGTAGTAGCAACACGGGTAGCACTTCAAAACGATGTATCTTTAGATGAAGAGATTAATAGAAAAGGAGAGCAAACTTTGGCTGCACTCACTGAGCAAGCAGTCTGTTCTTACCCTGATTCTGCTGCAAGGCTTTCAGCCCTGCACCCTGTTCACTGTATCAAAGGAAAGACCGTTCATCTCAGGCTCTTAAGGTACTGTGAATACAACTCCACAAACACATTAAGCACACTGCTCTCAAGGGGCAAGATCTCCCTGTGGCTTACACAGAAAAAAACAAACAAGAAAAGAGTCATTACCTTCATAGTTTTAAAACAATTACTATCGATTAAGATGTTTACCAGCAGCAAGAAGAGAGCACATTTTTTTTCTCTAAACTAAGACGACAAACATCTTCAGTTATAAAGAAAATCATTTTTACTGTTCAGATAACACAAGAATTTTCAACAAGAGACACTAAGCACACCCCCAAAGCAGTTTAAAGTTTGAGATCCAAATACCTTGCAACACCTGAATACAAAAACAACAAACACAAGAAATTTCAGCAGCTTTATAAAACTCATCAAATGAGCAGAAAAACTAACAGGAGCCAGGAGAGCGATCAGCAGAATGCAATGCTCTCAAGTCCCTTTCTTGACAGCACTCACACCTTCTTTCTCACCCTCTTCTCCCCTCTTGCTTTACTTTGCTTCTGCATTCATGCTTCTTCCTTTATTTTCTTCTTGGCTTGATAAACAACTGGATGTGAGATGTGCTTGGCCAACAGACAGACAAACATACACTCACTGTTTGCTGACACTCAGTGAGTGACCAACATTGTTACTACTGACACTCAATTAAATGGCAGGACTAACTTGGTTACCTCTTCACCTGTATCTTCATTTTTATCAAATCTTTGCAACATGTACTTTTCCATCAAATTGGGTTGAAAGTGGCAACATCTTGTGAAAACAAAATGGCAGGACTGCACGTACCTAGTCTATAATGTTGAGTATCTGCAACACACAGCATTGTGCCTTCAGGTTGCAGGCCGAGCGTGCAGGTATGCAGAGATGAAAGAAACAGATACATCCAAATACTATTTTTCTTAAGAGTCAACTAAGGTTCTGCAACACCAGACATTAAGTACATTAAATTGTATCTCTCATCTTTAAAGTATCACTTATTTCTAACTGTGGCACACTGCATTGTACCTGCAAACCAAGAAGCCCATGGCTTCTTGCTGAAGTCCTGAAATCAAACCTGTGAAATCATAGGAGGTTTAAGACTGGATCTGTTTGCAAAAGAGGAAAAAAAAATGGATAATATATTGTATAGTATACAGATTTCTTTTTTCCTGACAGAAAAATGTTTTTTTTTTTTTCAGGTAAAGAAAATAATTTTCATTGTAAATATACAACATTTTCCTGCATTGTAGGATTTACTAAAAAGTGCTTTCCTATTTGCTTGTACGGAAGAGTTAGCTACTGGGGCAAGAAAGAAAAGAAGGCCAGTTTAACCACCTCTCCACCCCAACCATAAAATGAGAAGTATTGATTAGTGCATGACAGTTTCCATACATGTGCCAACAATAAGCAAAAAAAGCAGTGGTAAAATTCTTCCGAGTGTGGCTTTTTTTTCTGCAGCTCAAGGGAAGTACATGAAACTTTTTTTGGGGGGAAAAAATTTTAAAAAAATTGAATCCACAGGAACAAGAGAAACAGTATTATGGATGTCATGGCAACAACCCTCTTCCCTCCATTTATGCCCAAAGGCATAAATGAGCTACTTGAAGTGGGGTAAGTTCGACCCTAAAGTATGTCTCATTGCTCAAAAACACAAAACATGCATAACATCAACTTTTTGATCCTTGTATTGGACACTGAAACAGTCTGAGAGATATCATGCAAGTGTGCCAGTATCCAAGTGGGTGGTTGCAAAAAGGGACAAATGCTTTAACATCCTGATTCTCCACTCCTATCTATAAAAAATGATACAGCACTACTCAATCCTCTGAACCGTATCAGCTGCAACAGCAGGATTGAGGCACACTGTGAACTAAATTCACAGAGTGTAGGAAGTTTAATGAGTAACAGAATTTCTTATACTTTTTTAAATAGAAATCCTTTCCCCTCCAGAAATGCTAAGCTACTGGGGAAAATTCTTCAAAACAAATCCATAAAGAATTTAAACTACAAACACTATTAACAGAAGACAGGATTTCAAATGTTTACTGGTACAGTTAAACTTGGGTTTAGCTACAAAGAATGCAGGTCTAAAAGTCACTCAAGGAAAGAAGTAGATAGAAACAAGCATGTGTTAAATAGACACACCTGTAAGAAAACATGCAGAAGTTTCCATTTTTGTAGTATTCAGAAATTTCATACATATGAATTTCGCCTGATAGCTACAGAAGAGGGCAAATGTCTATGCAACTAGCTCCGTTTGCTACTGCTTCGACATTTTTTCTATGATCAAATAATAGGTAAAGGGGTACCCCTACTGTACACTGCCAACATGCAGAAAAATCAATATCCATCATCTAAAATGGAACTGTTCATGCAGAAAACCACTGGACGCAGAAGATGATGTATGACCATTAAGATGACAATTAGAAGATTCTGAAGATGAAGCAGACAAGATTCTGCACTTTCTGAGAACTACCATGGGGGCAAAAGGTCAAACATAAGCAGTGAGAATTCATTTTCAAATGCCAAATGATTTTCTTGATCAAGAAAAAGTATACAGACATAGTTGACTTGGACAGTCAATTCACTGCAGAAATTGTCCAGTGGTAGTTTGTACTGGTATAAAGCACTTCCATGCTGCACAATGACCAACAATGAAATTGTGAGTTAATTAGAAGCATGATTGTGCAGCATAGCTTACTGATCAGTGGAAAGATACTACATGCACAGCTTAGGATTTATTTCCATTTTATTAGAAAGTTAATATAGACAAAGACTTTAAGTCTACTTGAGCTTGCCCTGTTTGCTTCCCTACAATGAAACTTATTTTGAAACAAGAAGTTAGTTTTAAAAGATTCAAGCTGTTGTTCTTTAACGTTACAGTTTACTAAAAATGAACTACACCACAGATGTTTATAAAAAGGTTTCTAAATTCTTTTAGATTTCAGAAAGTTTCTTTTTTTTTTTCCTTTTTTTTTTTTTTGGTAAACTTTATCTTCTGAAAGAAAAAAAAAATCAGAGGGTGTAATTCTTTCAATTTTGCTTGCTATGAAAATTACATATTTGAAAAGGCTACTTAGTTGACATTTGTGTCCAGAGAACTTGTTATACCTTAAAAGAGAAATGTCTCAAACAAACAAAGAAACAAACAAAAACACTTAATTCCCTCAGTATTAATTCCATATAATATTGTACTATTTACATGACTAGTATTACTGTTTCAGCACAAAACATGTCTCACAACACTATTTCTACTCTCAGATGTTTAAAAGCTCTTCAATAATATTTTTTTATTATCTTAGTAATAGCTATCCTGCACATTACTTCATTTTCTGAGGACTCTATCACCTACTTAGTACATTTTTCATACTTAACTTACTGCAATGAACATTGCTTTGTTCCCACAGCCCAAAAATATCTGCCTCTGTCAGCAGCTGTTTTTGTTTGTGGTAGGAAAATTCAAGTAAACATGACACTTCTTCATCTTAAAGAATCCAAGCTTTTCCATGTTGCATCTATAGTTGTATAACAGTTTCTGAGGTGCTCTTCATTTTCTTTACACCCCACCTACTGCTGAACATATTTACATTTCATTTCAGCGCTCTAGCTAGATCTGTGGAAGAAATGACAGAACTGTAGAGAAGTCCAGAGAACTCTGACAACCGAATGATCCCAGATGGAGTGGCAAAAGCATTTTTAAATATTATTCTTAGGTAACCTCTTCCTGTCATCACTAGGTTCTTTTTGACACATCAATGAAGTACACTCATTTATGCTCTTCTACTGCTCTTTGCATTGACTGCAGCTGAGCCTGTGGTTGTTCCACATGTTTTTTTTTTTGAATTTTCAAGTTCTTGATTTTCCTTAGTACTTCAGGACAAGGGGATATTCATCCAACTGGATCAACTCCTCTTTCTTAGATAGAATGGGTACAATTTTCCACACAGCTGGAAAGGATCACCTAACTTTCAAATTCAGATGCACAAGTGATGAGAAGATTGTATATCCAATGAGGATGCTACAACAGGAATAATTTCTGGTTTTGATATGAATTGTTCTTGATACTACTTAAAACAGAATCACCCTAAAGCAAAAAGCTTAACTAACTTCCTCAGAGTACCGTATTTCTAGCGCAGCCTGTCAAATGATGTTAGATTTCCAGTTGGTTGACAAATTTATGGCAATACTACCAATCTTCCACAGGCACTGAGAGAATTTCACAACAAAACCTGTACATTCATAACTCACCAGACAGACCATTTAAAATAAATAATTTATTCTCTTTCAATTAAAACAAATTATCAAGTAAAGTATACATAATTATTAAAAATCTATGTGGGTAGATGAGGCTTCCTAAAGTCCACAGCAGCAGTGGCAGATTTTTTGTCAAAGAAAGGACATAGTTTTAGCAGGCAAATCAAAGACAGCCCTAGGACAGAAACAAAGACATGCTGCACTTGCACCTATTCCTTGAAAACAATCCTCTAGAGCTTAAAAATGCATATACTTGAAAAAAAAAAATCACTCCGAGCTTTTTAGAGAAATCCTAAAAGATACCCACACTTTATTTCTTCCATTAACTTCTGAAATAAAGCAAAGGACCGCCTCCTTTACAGAGAATACGTTTCTGAATCTCTTGGATAGCATCACTGCTGAAAACTAAAGTGATTCTTCTCTTAGCCTTCTGCGTAGAATTATGTGTGGACACAGGCTCTGAAACACCAAGACACTTCTGGCCATTTATGCATCTATTCACAACTGTTCTCGGCACTAAGATATTCACAATATTTACAGAAAATATAAGGAAAATAAATTTTAAGAGCATAAAAGAAATACTTGCATTGTTATAATTCCTTGTGGAAAAGAAGCTCAAAGATGTCATGCAGAGCTGTTCAAAAATTAGTTTTGTCATATTCCATTTCATTTCCATGTACTTTGTTGTTGTTTAGTTTCCGAGAAAAGTGTTTTTCTAAAACCTATAAACTATTACGTTATCAAGCAAACCTACGGAAAACACCAGTGCCACACCCAGAAGCGTTTCAAGTCTTTCTCTCAAAGCAGAGTTTATTATTCAAGAACAAAAAAGCTAGCAGCTTTAATCAATGAAAGCTTCAATGTTCCACAACTCTTGTTTTGCTTCTCAATCTCTGGACACAGAATTGTTTCTGAAATTTTGTAGAAGTAATACAGTTGTTCCTAATGTTTTTTTTGTCTACTCTGCTCTCAGTATCTTGTTCACTTCTTCACTAGATGCAGTATGTAGTTTAACACAAAATACTACCTTAATGTTAATATGAAGTTAGCAGAACTGTGCATTTATATGTTTTATTTATAATGTTCATTACTTTGCACTAGCTTTGTAGCTGTGGTGCAACTCACTTCGATGCCTTTACATTCACTGTGGAAAAAAATAACTAAGTAGTGCTTCACAGGCATTTGGTTTAAAATGTCCACATAAGCAATTGCTGAAGGCCTAATAGCATGTCCTAAACTCCCACTTGAGCTTTGCACTAACCCCCACCACAGCCAATAGACAGCCACATAAAACATCAAATGATCTACAACTCAGCTGAGTTAACTGAATCAACTGAATTAAAGCCTAGGTAAAATCTGTTTTTAAAATGTTTACTATATTGAAGCTTTGATGCTTTACAATTCTGTAACAGGCAATGCTGGCAGCAATAATGAGCTTGTAAGGAATCCAGATTAAACTGCTTTGATTACAATCCAAACAGTAAACATAATGGTTTGTCAACAGTTTTGTAGTCTCTGAAATTCCCACGTTGATTTCAGCAGGAACAGCATACCCAAATAAATCATTATTTTTTAAGACTTTAAGATACAAACTTGGCTAGCATCAGAGCTCCCAGGTCAGGCAAGGATCACCAGCACACTGACAAGGACATTTACGTACATTTTTCTGACATTCTCCGCCTTTAGAGGTATTGAAGGATCTTGCCATGATAGCTGTTATAAGTCACTCTAGACTACTTGAAAGCCTTCCCCGAGAGGCAATTTCAAAATGATTTTTAAAAATGTATATATCCTGAATTAAAGTCTACTTTTGCCACCCATGACCTTAAACTTTCTGATGATTGGAGTAACCAGGAACCTTGAGACCACTTTTTTCCAAACTGGTAAATAGAGCAAAATAGGTTTCCAGCTCTAAAAAGACACAGATCAAACATTTATTTACTATAAAGATTACTATTAGATTACTGTCCAAATTTTGAACTTCTGGCACTGTTGAAGGAAGAAAAAGGAGCAAGGACAATACATCTGTCCTTTCTGAATCTCATTATCTATGGAAGCATCATTTAATTAAAAGAACTCATACTGTTATTCCCAGTATCTAAAAGATGAGTGGGACAAGGAAAATGGGCAAGAGCCAGTGATGGCTGATGCAATCAGCACATCAGCAGCAATTGTGGACAGGAAATATTCTCAGTTGCTTCTGTTGAAAGAGTGTAGGCACCAATTGCAGGCATCAGTTTTACAATACTTCAGCAAATGCAGATTTCTAACCTCTCCTACAGTTCAAGTTTATTGGGTGAATAGTAAGTGAAAGGAGAAGTATTTTTACAGATAAGAAGTATTTTTATAGAATTTTGCTTTTCAAAGAATAAATTCTAGACTTTTATGCTGGAAGAGTTAGAATACAATGTGTAAGTGGCTGATTCCTCTGTCAGATTTCCACTATTTACATGGGTAAGGACTCAGAGCTGGAAAGAAAGTCACGTTCTAGCTAATTCTGATTGTGCAAGATGGCCTAAACTAGTACAAGACCAATTAATATTTCTTTATTATAGTGAAGAGATGATCCAGCACCTCTCTCACACTAAATAACAGCACAGAATATGTAGTAATTGCCATCTGCGGATAATTGTTTTACTTGGATGGATACGCAGCCAGCAAGGATTTTGGCTTTTCATTGTTGTCTGCATTACAATACAATTCTTGTTTTCCACTTTATTCAGTTTTTAAGATAATTGCAAAAATAAGAACAATAACTTAATAAACTACCAACAACCACTTACAATAAGATCTGAACGGATTAACGAAAGAAGGCTAAATTTAGCTTTTGTTTGGACAATGCAGTACAGCTGTCTTCTTTTTTGGTTTTCTAAGCCAGTTTCTGAGTAAAATATGTAGTGGGCAAAAACTAATACAAGCACAAACACATACAGTCAGTTCTATACAAATGAGAAGAGAGCAGTATAAGAATGGAAAAACATCCATGACTAGCTACAGCTATACAGGCTGTGTCTTTACACACAGTATGTATTATCAGGACAATTTCGGACATAAAATCTTAGAAGAACATGAGCTCATGCTTTCTAGCAGTTTGATTCTGGAACAAACCAAATTTTTTTATAGAAGATTTGCACATTAAGTAAATAAGTCAATGATACGTCACAAATCTGGCACAATAAAAAATATTATTTGTGGAATAAATACATTCCACAAATATGGTGTTTATATAAACTCCAGTATCAATTTAACACTTACTTGTGTGGAAGAAAAGCAAATATTTTTCTGACATGTAACAGAACATAAACATTCTGACATAAACAAATTTTCTGAAGAACAGGAACCAGCAGTTTATCTCAAATGGAAAACAGATTCATCTGAAGTGGCTAGCAATGGTTTTGATAAACACTGCAAGACAGAAGTATCTTCCAACTGAGTTCAACTTCAAATCTGCCATTAGGCCTAATAACAGGAACAAATAAACTTCAGAAAATGGTTCAGAGAATGTATTAAATTCTGAACACAACTCTGACTGTTTATTGAAGGCCCTGACACCTCTCTTTCTCTTCATCAAGGTTTTACATTTAAGCAATTTTTCTTTCAGTTTAAATTAAAAAATGTGCCACTCAACATATGTGGCTATTTTTTAACACTGAATAAGAGTAGAAAACAAATAATGAATAGAACTTCAAATACTGTGCTCTTTTTAAAATAAATTTGAAGTAAATCCAGAAAGAATTAGGTGATAAAGATCTCTGGACAAGTTACTTAAGTAACAGTTAAAAAAAGCCCTCATAAGGAAGTCCATAAATAAGTTTAAAAAACTTACAAAGTACTATTGTTTGAGAGGAATTATGTTTGGGCTAGAAAACCAGTGAATTAAACTCTTCTAGCTCCTGTATATTAAGACTTCGGGTAACAGAAATCAGCCACCAGAGGGAGCCCATATAATCCAGTTTAAGGGACATCACTGCACAGAGAGAAATTACACATATGCAGATGAGAATTTAAGAAAATAATTGTCAGGAAAAAAAAGATTGTAAGTAGTTTATAATTCACTCAGTAAAACAGCTGGCCAGTATTTCCTTTTAGATTCATATTTATACTTGAATCTGTAGGAATAGGAAAGTGAACTCTGCCATAAGGTATTATAATTACAATTCAATATTTTGTTATGCAGAATCCTTTATTTTATTCTAATATTCAGTATTTCAGAATGTGTCTCACCAATTAACTCAGTATATCGGCCTCAAAATAATATAGGATAGAAAAGTCCTACATACTACTGATGATTATTAAATTATTCCTTTCAACAATACTCAGGACTGGAATCTTAAGAGCAACAGTCATAAGACTTCTATTCTACATTTGTTTTGTACTCCAAGTCTTTATCATTTTTATACAGTGAATGCTTTAATTTATCTGAGAAGCTATCTTCTTTTCCAGGGCAATTAGTTAAGTTCACATCACAGAAAGGCTTCTAGCATTTGCACCATGGGTTAAAATACCTTTCTACACAGAAAGCACTAACTTGTGTTAAAGAATGTTTTGAATCAAGAAAAAGCTTTCCCTCCCACACTGGATGTTTCTCTTTCATTCTCTGAGTTACATGACTATAATTAAGAGCATTAGTGGCCTGTGTTTCCAGTCTCCTATCCTTGACATCTCATAGCTTCTTCTGAATTTGTATTCTTCAGATATTTTCCCTCTGCACCAAAGTTGGTATAAATAAAATAATTTCACTCTGTAAAAAAAAATTTAAGATGCATACAAATAGTTCCACACTAAAAATATGCTCCTTCCTTAAAATACTGATTAAAAAATGAAATTTACCACGGTAATTGATTTTATTTGACTCAAGAGAATACAAATGGCATTTGATGAAATCTGTAAAGCAGCATAAGCCACACAGCATGTGCAACTTCTCCCACTAATTTAAAAACTGAAGTTCTACGTTGCTTATGATTATTATGCTGTCCTACAAAAAACCACACTAGTAACATGTATGGTCTGAAATGCACAGTGCTCTGGAATACATTAGCACAGGTCTTTATAACCCAGGGACTCAGGATTCTGAATGCAAGACAGAGATCCCCAGTCATGATGTCACTACAGCTAGTCAAACAGACTTCAATACCGAACATTCACCTTTATCTTAACCTCAGTCCAACTGAACGTGAACCCCTGAAGCTCATATTTTTTCTTTCTTATTCTTTATCTAAAAATTACAAGACACACCGAAACATTTGACAATTGCTCCACACACAATCTTACCTCAGCCCACTGGGGTATCAGCATCACAGAATGAATATGAAACACTGTTACATCTGGTCACCATATTTAACAACTCAGTAGAAGCGCTCAAGATCTACTCTGCTGTGTCCATCCGTGCTCTGAAAAAACCTTAAGATGCCAGACAGGACTCTCAACACTACAAAACCGAATTCCTGTGCTCACACAACTAGTGACATATACTCATGTCTGACTACCAAACAGAACTCTGTGTTTTTCCTGTAATGTTAGATGCACCGTCTGGAGAGATTGTCTTTTTATGCCAGCTGAGGAAAGCCTTACATAACACATCCAAAAAGTAACATTTTCAGAAAGTACTACTCAATTTTATACTAGGTAAAGAAAGAAATCATGAAAGTATAATAAATTAAAAAGCATGATTTTATAAGCTAACCAAATAAACAAGTGCAACTGTTTCAAAGTTTTACAACCAGCTTCACACACATCTGTTCTGAATATATCAGTAAATTTGGATTACTTTTTGGAAATAAAATTTATGCAGAATCATACAGCACAAAGAAGTTTGCATCAAGGAACAGTGTATTTTAAAAGCTTCCACAAAGATCAACATAGAGAGACTCAGAGCTGCAAATTGTTATATTTTATGAACACAAGCCCTACAAATGCACAATACATTCTGTTATCAAATTTCTCAGAAACATTTAACATCAAAGTGAATCAATTCTGAGAATTCAAAATATATTACAACGATAACACTTTACAAATGGAGTTTGACCTTTTGTTAGGGATGGAAATCTACAGTTTTTGAATTAACATTTCCTCCTCTGTTATATTTAATCTCTTACCTGGTCTTTCCTTGCCAGTTCCTTTTGACTCAGCAAATTTTTGTATTAAACTCTCAACTGTAGTATTTGTCATGTTATTAATAAACTCTTCGTGTACCTTAAAAAAAAAAGCAAAACCAACAAACTCTTCACGTACCTTAAAAAAAAACCAAAACAACAGAACACCACACACAATGGGAGTTTTAATTACATCATTTTAATTACTGTAATTTTTTACTCTAAGAAGTGTTTAGTTTTAACACGAGAGTTAATGTCATAATATTTCCCTATAAAATACAATAAAGAACTTCCAGAAATTAACAGGCATGTTACCAAGGAAATCACCTTATTGTCTTAGGAGTTGCAAATGCGTGTGCAATACAGACACCAATGGGGAATGAAAGAATATAGTCAGATGGCAGGTATAGGATTTGCTTCTACCTCTTCTAAGCTACTTTTCTACATACCATTTTCTGAATTTGTCAACAACATGCTCCATACAATGTCAGGAAGACAAGATGTCCCTTAAACCAGCACCAGTTGAGGGTGTGAACAGTTACTGCTGTATTATCACACGTCCCACCTGCTTCAGTAAAAGCACTACTGTTTTAATGTTTTTGGTCTGGCAAAGGAACAACCACATGCTGTTAATAAGAAGTTTTTCAAACAAGGCAGTACATATTTGCCTTAGAAATAAATAGCATGACCCTTGCGACTACCATTCACGAGCAGAAAACTTGAATTCTGAGAAAAACAGTGACTCAAACAAACCTGCACTTCAATCCATAAAAAAGTAGGGTTTTTTTTTTAAGGATTATTAGGTAAACAAATTTGCATCTAAAGAGAAAATAATACAAAGCTTCTTTTAAAACCAAAGACCTTTTGCACACAAAACCCAAAGCGTACAAAACATTTTGGAGCTCTTGATTGATACAATTTAAAGTTCTAGATAAAGAAAAGCATAAGTATCCCTACCCTGTGTGAAATAATTGCTGATTTAGTATCTAGTGAGCAGGACTTTGAAATACACCAAACATTCTTCAAATTGACAAAATCCATTCTGTTTTGTTAGCACAAAACTTAATGATTGATTATTCACCCTAATAAGTTTTTACAGAGTAATGTAAAAATTTGTGACCCCAAACTTGTAAATGAAACAGAAAGCTGTAAAATTTTTGGTTCATGTTGAATTTAGATATTAAATAGATTTCCAGTACAATAAACAAAACCAGAGGTGATCCACTCAGTAAGCAATTTCAGAAATGGTTGAGTAAGAAAATACAAATATCTCAAAAGATCTAAATGGCTATTTGACAGACATTCAAATTTCCTTCAAACAGCTAAAAAACAACTTCAGCACACATTCAGTGTTTTATATATTTGATAAAAAGAACCCAAACTGCTTGAAAGTATTTTAAATCCTCTGGTTTATTATTACTTATCTTCTTTTGTTTTAAAAGGTTACTGTTGTTTTAAAGATGTGATCCACAACACAGGGAGGAATGTTCTAGTTAGTAGCTAAGAAAAAATACATAGCTTAATCCAAATAAACAAATGATAATTTAAAAATTACCTCTCCTATTTGTAAATGAATATCCTTTATGGTATTTGACAATGATTCTATGATCTCTTTCATATGAAGAAGATGTGTTTCTTCAATGTCTTGAAACTTCTGTGAACCAATACAAGTCATTATTGATAATAATTCTTGAAATGCTAAGCCTTAAACTGTAATAATTAAATATTTTAAACAGAAAAAAAATCAACGATTTTTTCAGATCATTATCACAGTGATTACGGTGTTTAACAAAGGAAGGTGCAAAATCCAAATAATTATAAAATAAAATAACATGTTTCTTAATATAACCTTTTGGAACCACTACCAAGCTTTTTCACCGTCTTTTTAAACTTTCAACTATGTTGGTCTTTCAAAAAATTTGACCTATTTTTATGAAGAAGAAATAGGGTTAAAGATTGTTTTTAAAAAAAATCTATTTTCTCTGTTGCTTGCATTACTGAAAAGTTTAATCTGCTTTTTCATCTAATTCCAGAGATTCTATTTCCAGATCTGTTTTGCACCTCCTCAGCACCCTTACTCTTCTCCTGCTCACAACAGATATGTATTTGTTTTTTTTTTCCTTAACTCTAACTTCTACTTTCCTTTATTCATTTGATCTTTAAATTGACTATATATAACCTTTGCAGTTTGTATGGAATTTTTTGTACTGTTCCACCATAACCAGATTTCTATCTGATACTCATTTTAAAAGCACTTCAAACATTTTCTTTCTGAGGACTATCAAAAAGGACTTCAAAGGACTGGGGTGGTTAGTGGACGGAGCAGATGTATATGTCATATTTTCTTCTGTCCCTCCAGTGGCAAGGAGCAATACTGAGAGGAGCAGGAAAAACGTTTTTTTTTTTTTTTTAAACCATGGGCAGTTTACTCAGCACCTGGCCTGATAGCTGGTAATGGGTCTCACCTGTCTCAAAGGGGGAAAACAGATCCTCGCCCAGGACTTGGCAGGACTTGCTGAGAAGGGTTTGAACTAGGTATGAGGAGGAAGAGAACAAAACCAGGCCTGTTAGAGATGAGCACAGAGGAATGATGATGGGAATGGGGGGTGAGGCAAGGGGCTCAGCAGAGGTGCACCTACACCAGTGCAGGCAGCATGGGCAACAAACAGGAGGAGCTGGAAGCTATTGCGTGGCAGGCAAACCATTAGTTAGTTGCCATTATGGAAACATGGTGGGATTGCTCCTATGAGTGGAGTGCTGCAGTAGATGGCCATAAGCTCTTCAGAAGGGATAGGTAAGGAAGGAGGAGAGGTTGTGTGGCTCTCTGTGTTTGGGAGTGTTTCAATGCTGTTGATCCTGGGGCTGTGAATGATAAGGTTGAGTCTCTATGGGTAAGGATCAGGGGGAAGGCCAACAACAAGGCAGACATCCTGGTGGGGGTCTGTTATAGACCAGCTAACCAGGATGAAGAGATGGAGGAGACGTTCTACGAGCAGCTGACAGAAGCTGTGCGATCACCAGACCTTGTCCTCTTGGGGGACTTCAACTTCCCTGATATATGCGGAAATACAATGCAGCGCAGAAGAAGCAATCTAGAAGGTTTCTAGAATGCATGGAAGATAAATTTCTGATTCAGCTGGTGAGAGAGACTAGCAGGGGAGGTGTCCTGCTAGATGTGCTGTTCACAAACAGAGAAGGACTGGTGGGAGGTGTGGAGGTAGGGAGCTGTCTTGGACAGAATGACCACTAAATGGTAGAGTTCTCGTCTCTTGGTGAAGTCAGGAGGGGAGGGGCAGCAAAACTGCTACCTTGGACTTCCGGAGGGCAGACTTTGAACTGTTCAGGACACTTGTAGGGAGGGTCCCTTGGGATTCAGTCCTGAAGGGTAAAGGGGTTCTGGAAGGCTGGTCACTCCTCAAGAAGGAAGTCTTAAAGGCACAGGAGCAGGCTATCTCCCTGTGCCACAAGATGAGCCGGCAGGAAGAAGACTGGTGTGGATGAACAGGGAGCTTTTCTTGTGGCTCCAGAGGAAAAAGAGAATGTATCTCCTATGGAAGAAGGGACAGGCAACTTGGGAAGAGTACAAAGAAGTTGTTAGGATGTGCAGGGAGAAAATTAGAAAGGCAAAAGCCAAGCTTGAGTTCAACTTGGCTGCTGGGGTAAAAGAGAACAAAAAACCTTTTTACAAATATATTAACAGTAAGAGAAGGGCTAAGGAGAATGTCTGTCCCTTACTGGATGCAGCAGTGAACAAGGCCACTGAGGATAAGGAAAAGGCTGAGCTTCTCAATGCCTTCTTTGTATCAGTCTCTAAAAGTCAGACCAGTTATTCTCAGGCTACTCTACCCACTGACCTGGAAGTCTGGGATGGGGAGCAGAATAAATGTCCCATGATTCAGGTGGAAACAGTTGGAGACCTACTACTTCAACAACTCCATGGGACTGGTTGTGATCCAGCCAAGGGTGCTGAGGGAGCTGGCAGTGGAGACTTGCCAGTGTGACTCCCATCTACAAGAAGAGTTGTAAGGAGCATCTGGAGAACTAGAGGACTATTAGCCTGACCTCAGTGACAGGGAAGATTATGGAGCAGATCATCTTGAGGGAGATCACACAGCATATGTGAGAAAACCAGGAGATGAGGCCTAGCCAGCATGGGTTTGTGAAAGACAGGTTCTGCTTGACCAACCTGATCTCCTTCTATGATTGAGTGACCCTCTTGGTAGATGAGGGAAGGGCTGTTGATGTGGTCTACCTAGACTTCAGTAAAGCCTTTGACACTGTCTCCCACAGTATTCTCCTGGAGGAGCCAGCAGCCTGTGGCTTGGACAGGTACACTCTTTGCTGGTTAAAGAACTGGCTGGAGGGCCAGGCGCAGAGAGTGGTGGTGAATGGAGTTAAATCCAGCTGGTGAGCAGTCACGAGTTTCCCCAGGGGTTTGTAATGGGGCCTGTCCTGTTCAATATCTTTATTGATGACCTGGATAAGGGCATTGAGTGCACCCTCAGTAAGTTCGGAGATGACATCAAGTTGGGAGGAAGTTTCAATCTGCCTGAGGGTAGGAAGGTCCATCAGGGGGATCTGGACAGGCTGGATCACTGGGCTGAGGCCAATGGGATGAAGTTTAACAAGACCAAATGCCAGGTCCTGCACTTTCGCCACAACAACCCCAGGCAACACTACAGGCTTGGGGCAGAATGGCTGGAAGACTGTGTGGAAGAAATGAACCTGGGAGCGGTGGTCGACACTTGGCCGAATACGAGACAGCAGCATGCCCAGGTGGCCAAGAAGAACAATGGCATCATGGCTTGTATCAAAAGAAGTGTTGTCAGCTGGAGCAGGGAAGCAATCATCCCTTTGCACTCAGCTCTGGTGAGGCCGCACTTCAAGTACTGTGTTCAGTTCTGGGTCCCTCACTACAAGGAAGACACTGAGGCCCTGAAGTGTGTCCAGAGAAGGGCAATGAAGCTAGTGAAGAGTCTGGAGCACAGATCTTATGAGGAGTAGCTGAGGGAACTGGGATTGTTCAGTCTGGAGAAGAGGAGATTGAGGGGAGATCTTATCACTGTCTTCAACTACCTGAAGAGAAGTTGTGGCAAGGTGGGGTTGGCCTCCTCTCCTGTGTAACTAGCAATAGGACTAGAGAGAATGGCCTCAAGTTGCACCAGGGGAGCTTCAGATTGAACATTAGGAAAAACCTCTTCCCAAAAGAGTGGTCAGGTTCTGGAATGAGAGAATCCTTAGAGCTGGAAGGGGCTTTAAAGGCCATCTAGTCCAACTCCCCTGCAGTGGATAGGGAAATGCACAGCTAGATCAGGTTGCCCAGGGCCTTATCCAGTCTTGCCTTGAAAGTCTCCAGGGACAGGTCATCAACCTCATCTCTAGGCAATCTGTTCTAGTGCCTCACCACCCTCACAGCGAAAGGCATTTTCCTTATGTCCAGCCTAATTCTCAGCTCTTTGAGCTTGAAGCCATTTCCACTTGTTCTTCACAACAGATCCTGCTAAAAACTCTGTCCCCTTTCTTCCTGCAGCTCCCCTTTAGATATTGAAAGGCAGCTATCAGGTCACCTCAAAGCATTCTCTTCTCCAGGCTGAAGAGCCCCAGCTCTTTCAGCCTACCCTTGTGGATGTGTTCCATCCACTGGATCATTTTTGTGGCCCCACTCTGGACATGTTCCAACAGGTCCATGTCCCTCCTGTACTGAGGTGGTGGAGTCACTGCCCCTGCTCGAGAAACATTTAGATGTTGTACTGAGGGACACGATTTAGTGGGAAATACTGGTGATAGGTGGACAGCTGGACTGGATGATCTGGGAGGTCTTTTCCAAGTTTGGTGATTCCATGATCTCTAATGGCCCATTCCTAGCTACAGGTCAAAAAGAAAAATGTTCTCATCCTTCCTAATCGTGAACCATAATCATCTTTAAATCTTTCTTCCCTCCTGATCACTACTCTACTGATTTCCTTCCTATTTCCATAACTGTCTTTTCAAGCACACCCAAACTTTGAGCACCTTTAATTCCTCTCTCCAATTTTACAGGGTTCTCTGAAGATAATCTCTTTACATTTCCTACCTCCTTGCACTCTAATTTACAATGTAAGCACAACTCTATACAGACAAATTATATATCTCTATCTTCTAAACACTCAGTTTTTCTTTTGCCACACTCATGTGCCTCTCTAGCCATCAGTGAAGCAGATTAAAATATATGCATTTTTTTTTCCAGCAGCCTTCCTTCTGTATTATAGAGGGCATGGTCATCCTCTGTAGCCCATTCTATGATGCCACTACTTTTGCTGATTGCCTAATTAGATAAACTATATTATTTTGCTTTCCAAGCTATCCATGGCCTGTGTCTATAATATCTATTCTCAGTCATGATCAAGGTATCAACAGTTGAATATAACATGATTTTCCAGCATGCTCCTATGCCTAATACTTACCTAAACTCAAAGTGAATTTTTGAGATTATGTCAATGCTGCTTCCTTCGTATTTGCTTAAAGATCCACACGACATTCGGCAAAACTGACTACCATTCTCCTTTAAACACTTCTCTATGATGCATATCAAAACAACAGGCCATTCAGAGATCTTCACCTATTATGTCAGTGGATAGTACTTTCTCCTGCCTGCTCTCCACCTCTCAAAGTTCCCTTATTTCTTTTTTACTGTTCTATACTTAATAATTCATGTCTTTGAAGGAGAAGCTATCTTAGACTTGTAGATTACTTAACACAAATGTTCTGTTCAAGGACTATCCAAACACCGTAAGATGACTATATAATTCATATCACAGGTAGAACCATTAACAGTCATTAACCAAATTGTTTATTTGCACTTTTGAAAGATCAGTCTGTTCTGAAAGGATACAGTGAAACACATCTGTAATGCAAGAGTCAAGTAGAAGTCACTTATGCTACAATAAAAATGAAAAAATCTTAGTATCTGTAATTGTCCATTTCAGCGTACAGTTTTCCTAAGCTGTAAACATTATTTTCCTTTATGTTTTACAATATGAAGAATACTTATTCTTGAACTTTATTTACATGCAGACTGCTCAACATTGAAGTTGTTTAAACAATCAACTGTATTGAATTCTAGGTAATAAAGAAGGCTGTCAAAGAAAAATGACTTAGCACTCTCAGCTATTTCTATCGTTTCCAATAGACTATGTAATGTGATATTTAAAAAAAAAAAAGCTTCTAACAAGGTAGCAGGTGAGATGTCATTTTTTCTTAGCAATTGCAGAGCAATTGTATAGTACAACTACAGTTTTACTCAGAAAAAAAATCTTTAAACATGAAGAATTTCTGTAAAATCCAATTTCTAAACAACAAACCAAACAATATTCTTATCCTTCTGTAACTGCAATACAATCTTCCATGTTTATTCCAGCAAAAAATATAACTTGCAATTCAACATCTCAAAATCATACAGTACTAGATATTTCACCTTAACACTTTTAACTGAGAAAAGATAACAAATGACACAAGGGAAAAATAAATAAAATTTATACAAGGGGTTCAGTGGAGATTAACTAAGAGAAGAGGACATCTAAGTGAGGACATTACCACCTGATCACCTAGAACAAAGCCACAGCAGTTCAAGATGCTGGTGCCTTCAGAATAATTTTATCTGAACAGCCTAAGACAATTTAAGTTAACTGATTTTGCACTGGAACACCAGAGAATGACTCATTTCTCATTTACTTTTTCTAGACTGTTGGTTGTAGTGAACAATTCTGGTCTATTTGGTATCCTTTCTTTAACACCTGTGTTGAGTAACTATTTAGAGATCAGTAAGACCAAGTTCTAGTAAAATTTTCAAAGCAACAAAGCAGTTTATTGTTTAGAAGAGTACAGCTTTTGATATGTCAGGCTACACATATCATCTTATTGTAAAATCTTCCTTTCCAAGAAGTTAAGGAACATACTAACACTCTTCTACTTCCACATTTGTAATGCAGTATGACTTAACTTCCCTCATACTTCCATTTTTAAAATTAAACTTTGAAACTAAGGAGAGGAACAAAGAATTTCTGACCAAAAGTAAAATTCTATCTCGTGAAAGCTTTCTGAATAAAAAAAAACCCAAAACCAAACAAACAAAAAACCCAACTCCAAACATGTAAATATGTCAAATAAATATAACTAAGAACAGAAATGGTAAGTTATGCTTCTTGAAATCTGGGACAGTGAAAAAATGTCTGCTATCAAGAGATTTGGAAAAGAAATTTTAACACGAACAAGCAAGAGCAAATATACAGAGAACTCTATATCCTCTGTAATACAGTGAAACACCTTAAAATTCCAGATATTTCTTCGACATTTGAATAACGTAAGGGTTTTTGACCACCTCAGATAAGCCCCCAAGGGAAAACACTTTATCAAGCAGTTACTGAAATGTTTTGTCAGAATGATTATGAGAAAAACAGAATGGATCCCAATATTATAACTCCTATGAATGAATTCTGGCTCACCAGTAATTGAAATGATTTTCTGTGTGATCACAATGCACTTACAATAGTTTCAGAAGTTTATTTTGTTTTCTCACTAAACATTTATTCAGAAATTCTCTCTGGGGTGCTAGTATTCCAGCATGTCACTCAATGACACTTCCATCAAAATACACATTGTCAGTGTTTGTCTTTCAATTCTATTACTTGTGACAGTACAGCTTACATCAATTTCCAGAGGATATCACTCTGTTTTTAAACAATTTTTCATAAGCTTTTTTTTCAGACATCTTCAGAGAGATAAAACAGAACATATGAATCTATTTGATATGCACCTAATTTAATATAACACTTACTTGTGCAGTTTCTGTCATTTTCTGTTCAAAATCAGATTTAACTGCAGCATATTTCTCCACATACAGTTTGTAGGTATCTGTAGCTTTCTTCGATTTAACTGTTGCCTATAGATCAGTACAAAAAATGTCAAATGTCACACACACAATTTGATCCAAGGTTTATAAATCTACTATTAAGAGAAAGCCTAGGATGATCTAAGAAAATATCGAGGTGTATTAAAACAGTAAAATATCATTTAAAATCAGTATTTCAAAGCATGTATTGCTGAAATTAACTATTTACCTGACATGTCAAATACATAGATATTCAACAGAAAAACAGGAAGAAAGCCAGGATAAAATTCAGATTAAACAGTTACTAGTGCAATTCTGATAGAATCAAACGTTTTTGTTTTCGTTTCTTTAAAAAATACAGTTCTCTGTTAGAAGTAAAAGAAATAAAATATGAAATGTGGAAAAAAATAATGAAAACTGATTAAGAGAAGATATTTCAAAGTGAAATTTATGTACAGCATACTGATGGGACAGATTCATGCAGCTCAGATTTGTTTGCAGTAGTCCTTTTTGAGTTTTTGAGGGTTAAATGTTATGTTAAAAAAAAGTTTGAGTTGAAAGTACTGATTTTTTTCATTATTTGTTGTTAATAAACCCATTTTTTTCTGTGAATGTTATATTTTTAAAAAACAAAAGGAAATATAGGGGAATATTACATGGACAGGAAAGCAACAAAATTATTCTTTCTGCTAAAGAAGAAGTTATTTTCAAAGTTTATAGTACAATATGAGATTAAGTTTTTTTGAACCTTTGAAACCGCTATTTCCAAGTTAAAAGCCAAATATCATTCTCATCACATTTTTGCTGGCTTCCTCTTTCAGAACACCTTTTTTGCATTAAGATTTCCCACTAATTTTAACAATTCAGAAATCACTTTCAGTTAATGACATCAGTAAAGACTGTTTGTTTACTATTCCAGTTTAGAAACCCTCTTTCAAATGAATTTTATTGGTTCCAGAGTAAAAACAGCAACTACTACTCACTTGCAGTGAGTTGCAGAGCTGACCACCAGCTATAATTTCCAAATGAATTAATAGCAGGATGCCCTCCAGAAGGAGATTATTCTATTCTGCAACTTCCAATGAAAAATAACTGAAAATCTTAAGTATAGAATTAGCATTTGTTCACCTGGGGAAACATTAAAGTTTCTTCTATAAAGTACTACGTAATTGAACTCTGTATGCATGAGATTTTGACACAAGCAAAACATTCTCTGCCTCTGGTAATCATGTTTGACTATGAACAGAATCATGAATGCTGTGTGCTTAAGCGCACCTACAGAAAACTGTTATTCAGCAAGGCAGACAAAATGATGAAACAGGTGAACACTGCATGATTAGCTACTAATGTCTCCTGAAAACAGGATGTGTCTATTCTAAGGTACAGCATTCGCTAGACTTCTATTTAGAAGATTAACAGCAACTGAAAGAATAAGGATCAGTCAAGAATTTTTTGTCAAGTCACTATAAACAGAGAAGTTAACAGACCAGAGAACAACAGGAAGTTATTACACAAGCTAGCATTACCAGCTGCAGCAAAAATTGCAAGCTTTCATACTTCCTTAGATTCTTCAATAAAGTATCTCTCTGAATGTTAAGCTTTATGATAAGCTCTTAGTGTACCAGCATGGATTCCCTGCTCTGTGATAAAGTGACTATTGTATAATTTTGATAAAAACATCTTGCATGTTCTGCTAACCATAATAAAACCATTCTCTGCCTAAAGAAAAATAAAGAAAAATAAATGAAACAATCCTCATAGTGTTATTGACACTACAAGTGTAAATTTGAATAATGACGTGACAGAAACGATGTGATAGTCACAGTTGCTGGTTTACCAGCAGAAACTTTTTTTGAAGCATTACCTGAGTATCAATCACGCCCTAACTGTCTGGAAAAAAAAAAAAACCCTCAGGGAAGAGGTATAAAGCAGTAGAAAACTGCCTTCATCCTGTGATGCTGTGATACTTCCTCTCTTTCTTCTGCAGCTAAACAGACACTAGTGAGGCAGTTTTTTTTGTTTGTTTCTGACTGGACAAAGGATTGCAGTGTTACATCTCAAGAGCAAGCCTTCCATCAAGTCAACTTTGCCTACTGAAAAATTTCAGTTTCTTTGCAAGAGTTCAGAAAAACATTTCCAATAGACTGGCAAGAAAACATCAGCAGTCCTACGCAATCCTTACTCATATCTAGAGTCCTATATGGATTGTCATTTGAAATACAAACCAGGAGAAAAAATAGGTTTATATTAGAGATAAAAACAATCAGAACATGGTCAACAGGATAATTTTTGTCATCAATGGAGCCAACGTTATCTGCTCCACCAAGACAGCAGAAAAAACGCGCTAAGACTGTTCAAGTAAGAACAGATTCCTATACATATCAGATAAGTGAAACAGAAAAAGGCAGAGGTATCAAGATTAAAAAAGAGAGACACAGAGACAGGGAAACATAACCACTTTCTTCTACTGCTACCTTGTCTCCTTAAAAGAGAAAAAAGTTTCAGTGTTCCCTGCAGGTGCTCCCTACGCTCTGCTTGGCACTGGTGAGGCTGCATCTGAAACGCTGTGTTCAGTGCTGGGCCTTTCAGTGCAAGACATACTGGGGAGAACGAAGCTAAGGATTCCTTCCATCCTCAGCCATTCCGTTATTCTATGATAGGATGACAGAGACGTGGCTGCTCAGCCTGCAGAAGAGAAAGCTCAGGGAGATCTCATCAGCGTATATGAAGGAAGGGTTCAGACAGAGCCAGGCTCTTTTCAGTGGTGCCCAGCCACAGGGCAAGAAGCAATGGGCACAAACTGGAACACAGAAAACAACTCTGTACTGTGTGAGTGACAGACTGTCAGCATAGGTTGCCCAGAGAGGTTGTGGAACCCCCTGCTTGCAGATCTTCAAAAGCCATCTGGACATGATCCTGGCCTACTCGGTCCGGGTGTCCCTGCTTGAACAGGAGGGTTGGACCAGATAACTTCAGAGGTCCCTTCGAATCTCAACCACTCAGTGATTCTGTGAACGGATCAAACTCTCCCATGACACAAGGACAATGCTAAATACAGCATCAAGATACTCCTCCCTCGGGGTTTTGGTCCATGTAACTGGCACCTCTTAAATTAGTTCTGAAAGTAATGTTAGCTTGTTTTTCTTTTCAATGGAACAGACTTCAAATATTCCTATAATTAGCTACTTTATTGAAAGGACAACACAAAAGTTCGGACATTGAGCATTGGAATATTTATCTAAGAAAATGTGTCCAAGAATGTAATAGATGCTGAAACAACTATACACCATTTCTGTAAAAGCTACTAAGAAAAATTATTATATGATGCAGGTAATCATAGAATAAAGAATGAGAACTGCAGTAAGTTAGAACAGATAAGGAAGTAAGTGTAAACAAAACATAAAAAGACATTCAAAGTATCATTTACATTATAAAATAACCACAGTTTACCTATTTTTAACCCTTTCAGAGCATTTAACTTGCTAATATAACATGAATGTATTAGACTGACAACACAATGAATTTTAAAAAAGATGTCACCTTATCAATTTCTCTTGGTGTTGCTCCTTCCTTTTTCAAACGCTCTTGTTCAAGACATTTTGCATTGTAGTTTTCCTTTGACTTCTGTAATGCCTGAGTGATACTTTGAATGTTTTGCACTGCTTCCAATGTTCCTGAAACTTCTTCTTTAGTCTGTCAAATATTACACAGTTGTCAAAAACAAGTAACTTGAATTTCAATGTTAGTAAGACTTTGGACATGCACAAGGAAAAAAAATCAATAACCTTTTTATAAGCTTTAATTTGTTCATCTCCATACTTGTGAACTTCTTTTATTAGCTCTTGTAATCTCCGCACAAGATCCAAGTGGCAGCTTGCTA
This sequence comes from Numida meleagris, assembly GCF_002078875.1. Classification (NCBI taxonomy): domain Eukaryota; kingdom Metazoa; phylum Chordata; class Aves; order Galliformes; family Numididae; genus Numida; species Numida meleagris. The sequence goes on from NC_034438.1 coordinate 25,553,039, forward strand.
GTTTTTCTGTTGAGGTTTTAAAAACATCCCAAACTGGTGCAAATGTCCTAGGTTGAGGAAAAAAAAATTAATGTTCATCTGGATTTCTTCCTTTATATCTGCTAGCTTTTTTTTAATAGTGCTAAGGCATAATTAATATCTTTACAGAAATTAAGCTGTTTTCCTAAACTGAAACAAACAAAGCCACCAACAACTGCTATAAACTATGTAGTTATTAAATCTTACAGTACAGTACAGTAGGTCACTCAGAAAGTAACACCTCCTATTCGTTTCCACAGAAACTGCAACAGACACAAGGAGCGCAATAACATCTTTTGAGAAGGCAAATTACAAAACACTATCTTTCAACACAGTCACAACAATAAGCTATGCATTTTCACCAGTGATGAAAAAGAGCCTGAATAACGCACTTGCAAAGATCTGCACCACTGGAGGTGACCCACAGTCACTACTGCTGAAAGACACCACTCATCACCTTACTGTGCTCACATCCACTGTTTGGTCTCCAGAAACATTCAGTAAGTGTTGATGAACATCAGCGGGCACGTGTTGCGTGGCAACAACGTGTAATGGAATATTGGTGGGAAGGTTCAACCTCTGCTGCCATACTACCAACACCTGCCTCTGATGTCATGGACCAACGTCATAAAACGGGAGGCATTACTTTTGGTGGATCCTGCATATTATCTAATAACTTCAGTACTTTCTGTTTTTCACTCATTATACTCAATACAGGTAAAACGTAAAAGTCGATTCACTCTTCTCAATCATCAAAACAATAAATGATATTCCTAAAGATGCAAGAACAGCTCAAAAATTTAATATAGAATCATAGAATTGCTCAGGTTGGAAAGGACCTTCAAGATCACCAAGTCCAACCGCAACATGTGTAAGTATTTTTATATGCATACTGTAACCATGCAAAGAAACTTAACATTACTTGACTAGTTAAATTTCTGGTTGTTGTAAATTATTATAGCTCCAAGATGCAGGAAAAAATGTACTGGCAAAGATGGTCTGCCACTAGAAGAAATCTACTGATCAACAGAGAATAACCATATGGTAAAGGAAAATGGGGGACAGGTCATTGCTCAAATTCAGATTTCTTGAATTCATTTATTGATCTGAAGATACACTCCTACCTGTTTTCTGATTGAAGCTGCTGAGAAATTGATACAATTTTATAGCCTTTAAAACACTAACGTTCCTACTCACATGCAGATATAGACCCTTAAAAGAGCAGCAACAACTCTTCAAGCTATCCACTGGCAACTCCATATTCTAGCTGTGATTACTAAAAATAAAAAGAAACCTCATCTCCTCTAGAAAGTCTGAGCTCTTGCCCTGATCTAACAACAACAACAAAAAAAACAACAAAACAAACAAACAAACAAACAAAAAAAACCTCTCATCCATTATTCATTCTATTTTTTACGAAACATAACCCAAATATAAAATTTTATCTCCTCAGAACTATTAGGTTTGGAAGCATATAATAGCATGTCAAATTCTTTATTATGTCTGAAAATAGCTCAATCTTGTAACAAACCTTGAACACAGAGGAGCAAACAGCCCCCCTGTGACTGGTGGTTTTTTGCTGTTGTTTTTTTATCCTCTGTGAATAAACAACCATACTGTCTTTTGTTCTTGTCATAACTGCACAATATTTTGCATGACTGCATGTAGCTGAAGGACTAACAATGATTTTTAAAGGCAAAAAAGTTATGCTACCTTCGACATCATCAATAAAATATTCAGAATCAAACTGGCATCTTACCATGAACACAGTTGATTATTTTTTTTTCCACATACACTTACTTACCCAAGTTGTGTGTAATTGCTTGCTGATTTGGCAAGTTTTGTCATTGATCTTGAATACGCTTCCTCTATTGTAGCCCTGTCAAAGAAAATGATCAAAAGCATAATTTAAATTTTGAAGGTATCTGGAGACAGACTAAAATGGACTCTAAAGATGCAAAGCACAGGACTTTCTCTTTCAGTTGAAAAGTTCTCCATTTTAACAATCCCCAAAAAACTATAAGGAAAAACACCTAAGTATGTAAACAAACTAACAAAAATAAATCTGAGAACACTGTGATAGAATGTTGATGGGAACTGAAATAAGTAAAACTGAAGGTCCCGAGATGTGCAAAATATAACATTTTCCTTCTTATATCCTCTGCTTTTCCCTCTGTCCTTAACATTCTTTGATAGCAGTTAGAACAAAATCACATAACGATCACCTGCCTAACACTAGAGATCTACAGAACAAAAAGATCAAATACATTTGTAGCAGAAACATTAAACAAACTGAATGCTTACTGCGCAATCATATTTGATCATCATAAATAACATGAGGTCTTACCTAGTCTTTACAGTTTCAGGGTTTTTTTTTTGTTTGTTTGTTTTGTATTTTTAGGTTCTTTGCAGAGTGGTATTTGAGTTTGAAAAGCAGAAATTTAACACACAGCAAAATGTATTGTGTTACACTGTTTATGCTTACTTTTTAAAGAAGGAGCTCTCAATATGCTCTGGTATCTTCAGGACAACCTCTTCCCTACATAATGCTTCATTACATTTTCCTGCACTCGTAACCATATTTTTACTTGTCTTTTGGAGGTTCAAAATCCAGGAGTCGCCATTTCCTCCTTTACTGGCGCAATTGCCATGGAGTGCAGTCAACAACATATAATAGCTGTGACTCCTTTCAAGTCTTCCTCCCATCAGCTTTCCTCACCATCCTATTAACTGAGGTTAAGATCCACACTATTTAAATTTTCCACCTGAAATCAATATTCTGTAATTATGAACACATGAAACAAAGCAGTAACAGTCGTCTGAAAATCAGTGATGTATTTAAATCTACTGAACTTTAAAATGACAAGCTGAATCTTCAACCACTGTGAAGTTGTAAAATGCAGCAACTCAATTACATTTTCAATCTCACTCACAAATAACTACAAATTTATCCACCATATGAAATTAAATAATATCTTCCTCCTGTAAGTAGGTGTAAGTATTCTTGATGATCTGAAAAAGTTGGGAAATTTCATTCACTGTAACAAGCAGTGACACAGACACAAATGAAGCACTGATGTTCCTTTAATTACCACAATTAACTTTTTTTTTTAAAACACAAGATGTCTGACCAAAATCCACAGCTGTTTTTTTCAGAACAATTTACCAAATACTTCATCAAAAAATCCTCAAAGCTAGGAGTTATGAAATTTGCTACGTGTGATCAGCGTATAACAAACACTAACAACCAAAAGATGCTGCTGACTAATTGGGCACATTTATCTTCAGTTGTTGTATCCACTGACTTCCTAGAGCTCTCTGATGAACTAGTGACATAGTATGAATGCCTGTTGAAATTAATTTTCACTTGCTTAAAGATCTGTCTTTGCTTGGGATATGTAAAACATTTAAACCGAAATGGGAATAGAAGCACTGCCAATTTCTTCCAATTAAGGAGTTTCTTTTTACGTTTACAGACAGCTGGTGCAGAAAAACGTTTGAAAGACTTCTGAAGAAAACCCAGCACAATACCCATCCAATCCTTAGTTGAGCACAGTTACATGTAAACATCTTAGGTGATAAATACACACAAACACAATTGGTAATTGACCTACCAAATCTTTCCTGTATGTAAAGTCTGTATTTTTAAATAAGAGAAAGCTGTGGGCCAACACAATCTTTAAATGTTTTCAATCCTTTAAAAGCAAAACTCTTATGCACTTTTTCAAGAATAAAGCAAAGATATTTATCTTTCAACAGAAAGATAGATATCCTGCTCCATCCAAGATTTTGCAGCAGTGAGCAGACTGCCTGCCACACAGTTTACTCTGTCAGACATACTTCTGAATCTCCTCAAAAGAAGTTACTAGTAATTAAGTAAGTCTTTCCCATTCACATTGGCAGAATATCTGGACAAAATGCAGTAAAGAATTGTCCAAAGATCCAATTGACCCTCAGTTCTTCAACAACTTTATCATTAATAAATACTAAAAAGGAAAAATGAAACCATGAAACAACAGTGTTGAGAAGTGAATTAGTATAGATAAACTAAACACAGCCTAGAAAAATTATCGAACTCTAGCAAGCCTAGAGTTACATTTGCAATGAAGAATGACATGCCCACATCGAGGAGGTCTGAGGACCACATAGGTCTTAGTAGTTTCCAGTGTGTCTCACCAGATCAGGACCCAGCCAAGGGGGAAACTTTTTGTTCCTAGGAATGTACACAGTTTTAACAGCAGATACAGTACATATTCACTACATTATTTCAAATGAGCACATTTCAAACATGTATACAATAGTCAAGTACTTTACTTTTTATAAGTATTATCAGTAATTCACAATCTGTCTCATCTACCTATCCAGGAATTTTCAGTTTTCACACTCCTGTCTCTTCACATTTGAATAAAACTGGCTAATATGTTCAAAAGGAAGGACAGAGTACAAGCATATAATCACAGTTTTCACAAGGAACAGACCAGAAAATCAGGTACAGGCAGGGCATAAAAACACTGCATGTAGGAGGCATCTAATGATTCTTGCTCATCCACCTCCATATTTTTGGCAGAAAAGTGCAGAGCAAAGTAATATTGTATACTCTGCAGAGGAACGGAGGGAATAGATAATTCTGAGCAATATCTCTTAATTACTTTGCAAAAAACAAAGACTTGGAATATAAGCAAGGTGAGAAGTTTTGTGAGAAAATATTATTTATAGTAAATTCACAGGAAAAACATTTAACATTTGTACACTGAAGATGTCATAAATTTCAGTTTCAGGAGCCCTAAGCATTTAATACCAAGCATCAGTGGGTAATGGAAGAGCAACTGATGTCATCTACCTGGACTTGTGCAAAGTGTTTGACACTGTTGCGCACAACATCCTGGTTGCTGAATTGGAAAAAAACGGATTTGATGAACAGACCACTTGCTGGATAAGGAACTGGCTGGATGATCAAACTCAATGAGCTGTGGTCAATGGCTCAAGGTCCAAATGCAGACTGGTGATGAGTGGTGCTCCTTAGGGATCAGATAGGATCTGGGACCAGATCCTATTTACATCTTTTAGGCAACATTGAGTGCATCTTCAGCAAGTTTGCAGATGACACCAAGCTTAGTGGTACAGCTGACACACTAGAGGGAAGGAATGACAGCCAGAGGGACCTGGATAGGCTTGAGAAGTGGGCCCATGACAACCTCATGAAGCTCAACAAGGCCAAGTGCAAGGTCCTGCACCTGGGATGGGGCAACCTCAAGCACAGATACAGGGTGGGCAGAGAATGGCTTAAGAGCAGCCCTGAGGAGAAGGATTTGGGGGTGTCGGATGATGAAAGCTTCAAAACGAGCCAGCAATGTGCTTCTGCAGCCCAGAAAGTCAACTGTATCCTGGGTTGCATCAAGAGAAGCATGACCAGCAGATTGAGGGAGGTGATCCTGCCCCTCTGCTCCGCTCTCATGAGATCCCACCTGGAGTACTGCATCCAGTTCTGGGGCCCCCAATACAAGAAGGACAGGGAGCTGTTGAAGCAGGTCAAGAGAAGGGCCACGAAGATGATCAGAGGGCTGGAGCACCTCCCCTACGAGGACAGCCTGAGAGAGTTAGGGTTCTTCATCCAGAAAAGAGAAGACTCTAAGGAAGCCTTATAGCAGCCTTCCAGTACCTCAGGGGGGCCTACAGGAAAGCTGGGGAGGCACTTTCCGTAAGGGCATGCAGCAACATGACAAGGGGAAATGACTTTAAACTGGAAGAGGGGAGGTATAGACTAGATATCAGGAAGAAATTCTTTACTGTGAGGGTGGCGAGACACTGGAACAGGTTGCCCAGTGAGGCTGTGGATGCCCCCTCCCTGGAAGCATTCAAGGCCAGGCTGGATGGGGCTTTGAGCAACCTGGTCTAGAGAGGTGTCCCTGCCTATAGCAGGGGGATGGAACTAGATGATCTTAAAGGCCCCTTCCAACCCAGAACATTCTATGATGATTCTATGATCAACACAGTTTGACATCTCTCTATAGCAGGGTTGCACCACAACCCTGCTTGGCTTTATAATGTATTTTCTGGATGAAGAGATTCTCAAAACACAGAATTCCTTGGTTTGTGTTTGTCCAGCTTTGGACAGGAACTTTTTCATCACAAAGGGGCTCTGGAGTTCACTTGTGTCTACTTAGCAGAAAGATTTTTGTCATTTCCTCCACTACAAGTCACTGTGAAACTATGCAAATATCAGTGTCACTAAGTACCTGCCAGATCCATAGTGGTGACATTTTGTTGCGGTCACTTCAGGCAGAAAACAGAATTTTGATGACAAATTCCAGAAAACAAAGGCTGTATTTTGGACAGCTCTTACTGCAAGAAACCTTTACTAAAAGAGGTTCTCAGCTAGCCTCTTACATGATTTTTCCATGTGTCATCTGGTGTCAGTAACTGAATAAGACAAAATTCGGAACCAGACAGATTAATTTCATCCAGAATGGAAATTTTTGAATCCTAAGCAGCAGCAGTTAGTCTTTTTTATAAAATAAGACTGAAAACAGCACTAGGTCATCTGTTTAGGAAGTTGTCACACAGGCATTCCTGTCCCTTTGGTCCCAGAAAGAATACTCTGTCTCATTTTCTCCATATTATTTTTCTTATCCCAACACAACTCCACTTTGAAAAAAGAGGAAAAAAAAGAAAAGAAAAAAAAGAGAATTTATTTTCTTAACACTTCAATCCTGAAAGGAACATTTTTTAAGATCATACTGGCAGCTGCTAAAATGCTAGTTCTAATATCCACAGTAATGATAAACTGAATTAAACACCACAAACCACATACTAAAGACCCAGAATCAGCAAGGATAAATACCTACCTTTCTCTAATAAAGTCGGCTAATTCTTTTGTTGACAAATGTCCGTGCTTCATGTTATGATAGAGAACGTCAAAGCCATTGTTCCTTTCCCCCTAAAGATTAATAAAAAGAAAGCAGAACCATGCATCATAAAATGCTAAAGCAATCACAGAATACAAGTATAGAACCTATGCATTTTAATAACTAAGCATGTTTCATGAACAAAATGACTTCTAATGGTTCAGCTTTTTACCCATTGTTAGTTCTTTTCAATCCCTTACATGTAAAATCAACTAAATTCACCTCAGCAGCCACTACCACCCTTCTAATGACAACTCTTTTATCCCATATTTCTAGGCTACATTCAAAGCCATTTCTCAATTTCTACAGCTCTTGTATTCTTTTGATTCCCAAATTATCGAACACATATGTGTGCATTAACACTGCACACCCTCTTCATTCTCCCATATCTTTCATTATTTCCCAAGAACTAGAATTCAGAATTTGGGATCACAGGATATTCCACCTATTCAATTCTTCACACATCAGAGGTATTTTTTTGTTTGTTTGTTTTGTAAAATGAGTAAAAATAATGAATTTCTTCAATTTTAGGGGTATCTTTTTCTTTTTGTCTTACGTTTAGTTTTAACACTTAGATTATTTTCCACTCAGTAAGACGTTCTCACTGTTAAAACTGAGACACTGTGTTGAACACTTATTAATAAACAGAGCCAGCTTATCACCTTTGGCACTATAGTGAACTTCCTCTGAGCAGGAGAAAGCAACAATAGGAATTAAAAGGAAGGCGAGGCAAGGCATGGTAAAATAGCACAGCAACTATAAGACTTTTCCTGTCAGCTAGCATTTTCCTCCTCCCTTCCAAATGCTTCAGATCCGTACCACTGCTGCTGCTGCTAAAAACACAGTCGTATGCCCTTGGGAATGCTGCATGGATGTTTAGAGTGGAAAGATGGACTAAAGCAAAACCCTGGACTTTTCTCAACAGCAGCACTACATTTCCAGTGAGAGGAACCCATGATCTGGTCACAAACCTCTCCAATCTTTTCTGTACTGTTTGTTCAGAAACAACATTTGTTTGTACGGCCTTAAGGCACACTTGATCAGGGAAGTTATGTAGCTGAAAAACAAAGCTGGCAAATAAAGGTTGGTGATGCAGATTGTGATGAGGTTGCAAACAGCTGCACTGTCCAGCAGAAGAGGTGGGAGTGAGGAGGCAGCAGTGGGGAGCTGGCAGCCTGAGCAAGTGGCAGCAGCCACAGGCGGATGAAGGAGACTCGCAGCAGCAGGCCCACATCTGAGAAGCCTTAATAGCACTGGATCAGACATCAGTCTTATTAACACAGCAGGTTCCCATAAAGGATACATACATTTACACAAATAGATTTACAAATAACAAATGACTAAAAGGCAGTTTCATTCAGATTACTAGTCGGAATTCCTTGCTTTACTTCTTCCAAGCACTGGGAAAAACAAGCAAAAACCAAGGAAGCAACAAGAATGAACACGTATCAAACGACTGTTCCTAAGGTTTCAGTAAGTTGTAACCTGAAAACGTCCATCAAAATGCAGATCAGTGTAGCATAAATGCAATTACAGAGAAGTCTGTGAAAAGTGCAATCAGAAGAGATCACACCAAAATACAGCTCAACAATGTCTTTTTTAAGTTTGAAAAGGATAGGAACACCTACTAGTAGGAAAAGTAACATTTTTAAAGATGTGCTCTAACTATTTCAAGTACCAGCCTAACCACAGCAATTTATTAAACAGTTTGGAGTAACTAATGATAAGAGATACAATGCTACACAAACAAGTTTTTAAATACTTGGTGCTTGTGGAATGCAACTGAAAGCTAGCTAATTAGTTTTGAGGAAGCCAGATATCCGCACACGCAAGAAGTAAACAGTTTCACCCTTATCTAACTATTTTTTCTTGCAGTTTGAAGCTCAGAATAATTCTGATTACTGGCACACTCGTATGTACCTTATAACCTTCGAGCATTTATAAAATGTAAATCCCAATGAACACCATTATGTTACAAAAATACTATAATAGCTCTATAATTAAGATCTTGTCAATATTTTCAATTGGAATACAAAATAAAACTCTAATTTAACAGTTATCGTGCCAAATTTGGAGGTAAGCATTTATAAGTAAGTATTAAGCATGTTTCCCAGAGGACATCATGCAGGAATTTCTCTTTGATTGCATGCTTTCTCTTTCCTTTGCTTTAATGCTTTCCTCCTACCTAAAGCAATAAGTTGAACAAAATGTGCTGCACAGACTGCTTCTGAACATTTAAGCATGGCTGTTCATAATGTTTTTAAACTTTCCTATACTGCAGCTCCATAAATTTCCTGCCAGTTTAGAAATACAGGAAGGGTAGCATAGCCATGACCCTACCTCCGGCTGCAGCCTTCCCGAGTGCTGACAATCTATCAGAAATAAAACTTTGCAACCTTTGCAGAATTGCATGATTCAGAACAACCAATTCCCATCAAGAACTTGCTCCCTAAATGTAAACAAAGTTTAGACTGTAAACGTGAGAAAACTATATGTTCCACTTAAATAAAGGTTTCTAATCAGTCCTAGTTTTGTTCCTGCTCTTATGCTGAATAGCAGACAGCACAACAGAAAAAAACAATAGTTTCCTAAATAAAAAGAAAAGCCCTATGAAAGCCACATCTTTTATACATTATAACTAGTCACCAGAGGCTTAGAGTCAATATAAAAAATACACTATGGTTTAAATGAAGCAGCAAGTCCAAAGCAGGCTCTTAGACTTGGTCCTATGTGGTTTAAGTCAAACAGAGCAAAAAAATGTTTTCACCTGCAAATGCAAGCGCAGCCAGTCTTACCGATATCAGGCTCCGCCTAGAAGCACACATGCCTAGACTTTGGAACTGCTGGATTAATGACAAGTTATATAAGATTTCCAATAGTTAACCTGAGGACAGTCCTCTAAATTATGTTATCTTCTAACCATGTCTGCAGACATACGCTTATCAATGTGAAATAAAGCACGCTGTCTCAGTAAAGAGAGAAGACATTGTTCTGCTTAGGAAAGCTGTAAGGCCTACCCACAACCACTTCATTTAGTGGCTATTTTTAAGAACAGTAGCTCAAATATTCATGTACTGAGCATCAGAGATAAAGTTCTGTATTTAGGATGGAGGTGTACGCTGTCGCTAACAGGAAACAAACGTATCTCAATTAACAAAAATGTAAATACATATGCTCTACGTGCAACATACATACACACACATATGCCATCAACAGAGTTTCCACTTTGCTTGCTTTTCCTCAACACCATGCACAGATGTTGCATAAAACTGTATATATAGCCAACTCTTCTTCATTAAATGTTTCCACCTGCTCCTTCCTGATGCCAACAGTAGCAGCTAGGGTCAGCAGAAGTGCAGCATGATCTGTCTTGAAAACAAATAAATGCAGCAGACAGCAGAAGGAATCGTGACTCCTGCTCAGAAGCAGTGACCACCCACTGCTATGACAGACTGCCCATCAAGTCAGAGGCAGGCTCCTCTATGAACTAGACTTTGAAGAAAGAGGAACCTGTTTTATCATGTGTAATATATCAGACCGCGTGCAAAAGAGAAAAGAGTTCCAGATTAGTTTGAAAATTATTCTGAATTTCATTCTGGAAGTAAAATACCATCTGTTGAGGATGATCCCATCATTTCTCAACAGAAGACAACTGCAAAACTGCGTAGGAGAATGCGAAATTGAAGTCGTCCTCTATCTGCATAGACCCCACTTAATTACTCTCAAGTTTATTAGTAGTTTTCTCCTTTCACCTCTGAGCTAACAGAACTCCCTCCTCAGAAGCTGGCATTCTTGTTGGTTTCTCGTTTTACGCTGCCATAAGAGAGCTCTCTTTTAGAGAGAGCATAGCTGTCTCTTCACAGCAAGCTATAAGAGAAAGCAAGACTTCACATACAAGCAAACACTTTGCTTAAGTCCATAAGGAAGTATTACTGAGCAACTGTATGCAAAGCAAACTGCGGCCACAGAACACCAGGGCAGACAACCATCCCATTTCCCTCCACAGAGCACTATCTGCAACAATTTTCTCATGGAAATGAAAGTAACCCTGTCAGCAATTGTGAAGTCAGAATTCAGCATTTCCAGGACTTGTACATAACAGGAAACACATTACAGGATCTCCCTTTTACTAAGCTGCCCAATAGACTTAGAAAAAAATCTTAAGAATAAATTATTCACTGCACATAAGGGCAATCCTTAATTTGAAGTCTTCCTTTCATAAAGTACCTAGAAATTTCTGAGCCATCTGCAGCTCTATTTAATTCCCACATTTCTAATCAAATTGTTTAAGAGCAAGCTTTGTCTTCTTTGGACTCAAAGTGTTCAATGTTAATGTGTATAATTATATCAGTGTAAAAAGCTAATACACTTTATTATAACACCCTCTTTTTACCTAATGTAAACAAATGTTTCCGAACTACTAATGTCATAACATTTTCACAATTAGTCAGATATTTACTACCGGTTAAGCTAGTGTGAGAAGTAAGAAGAGGATGGCTGCAAACACTGCCGTCATAGCAATACTGAATAGGTAAGACAATAAAAGGCACATACAGTACTTCTTCATTTAGATCAGTAATCATTAGTAATGTCTCCTATTTATTTCCATGGAAAATACAGCAGATACTAAGAACACAATAACACTATTTGATAGAAAAATTCTCAGCTACAAAACTACTTTTTCAACACATTCACCACCATTATCTATGCATTTTCACCAGCAATGAACAACAGCCAGCATGCCATTCCCAAACAGATGGAAGTTAGAAGCACCAAACCCAAACTGTATGGTGGGTGTAGGAGGACAGTCCAGCCAAGACAGGCAATGCGCTCCACTGCCTTCAAACTGGTGTAGGGCATTATCGTGTTGCAAGAGAAAGCTGCCTTCTTCTCTGGCCTGACTCTGGAAGTTCGAGCCTTCAGCTTAGTCTGCGTTGTGACGTAGCGGTCAGAGCTGATGGTTTGTTCAAGTTTCAGGAAATCCAGAAGGACCAGCACTTTCCTATCCTAAAGACAGTGCACATTACTTTACCCACTGAGGGCTTCAGCCTGATCTTACTCTTTGATGGAGAATTCACATGTTGCCACACCACAGAATGTCATTTTGACTCTGGTTCATGGTCATGACATCACATCTCATCACTAGTAATGATAAAACCCAGGAAACTGTCACCGTCAGCCTCATATTGGTTCAATAGGTCCTGACAAACTTGCATATGGAGCTCCTGTGTGACAATTCGTGGGACATAACTGGCACAAACTTTGTGAGATTACAGCTTTACCACTGTTTCCAACACACTGGAAACAATAGTCAGCTCTGTATATGGTGCCCTGGCCATAATCTGCTGGTTCACGCGGGTGAGCTGATCGAGACGCTCTTCCTTCTGTGGTACGACAGCTGCGCATGGGCATCTGGAACATGACTTGTCTTTCATGTTGCTGTGGCCACAGCTGTAACACACCACCACTGCCTCACTGTGCTCACATCCACTGCTTAGTCTCCACAAACACTAAGCAAGCATCAATGAATGTCAACAGGTGCCATTTTTTCTGCACGGAGGAATTCCATGATGAGCCTTTGCTTCATACACACTTCCATATCGGATGCCATTCTGTCAGACTGTGCACCTCTGCTGCCATCTGTCACATGGCAACAACATGGGATACTGTCAGGAAGGTTCCACCTCTACTGCCATACCACCAACACCCGCCTCTGATGGCATGGGCCAACATAATGAAATAGGCTGCATTACTTTTGGAGCAGCCCTCGTATTTGCTGAAACTAGACACAACTTTCACAAGTCTTCAACTACTAGATATGACTTAAACAGCTTACAAGATACTCCATTTAGCAATTAATTTACATATTTTATTGCAACAAAAGAGACTGTTCATTGCTCTAATTCTAAACTGAAAATTCCAAATATTAACAAAAAAAAATCCTGCTCTTTCTCCACCAACTTAGATATACGCCACTTATTATGGTTTGCCCATTTATACTGTTGACTTCACTCACTAATAAAAGCATAAGACTCTAAGGAAACAGAGCAACAGCATAAAGCAACCTAATTCCAGGTAAATTTAAACTAATTTTAGATGCTCTGATAAATACTTGTATATTTTTTAGCAGCTTCCTCCTGGTGCAGTTTCAAATAATTAACATGTTTCACACAGTCCATGTAGGGAACTACTTAGTTTAATGGACCAAGTATACACAAAAATATTCCTCTGATTAATGTGATGGCAATACATTTCTGAAAGCCAGCTACTGAGACTGAGTGTCTGACAGAGCTACACAGAATTGAGTGCACTGAAACATCCAAAGAGCAGTCACCTAGTGTTGATACAGGTGGCCTATCTCCCTCAGTTGTAAAAGTTCTGAGAAGTTTTAACACAAAAGCAACCTGGCAATTTCAATTTCATTCTTCCAGTTTCAACAAATCGCAGGAAGACCAGCCCCAGAGAAGCTCTATGCATAGGACAGAGGACACATATTTTTCTCTACATCTAGGTAATTAAAAATACTTCTGGGACAACAAGATGGAGAATTGCCAACTCATGCTAAATGCACTACACACAAAGAGGGAAGACACTGCACAAATATTGCACAACAGCACTCCTGAAAACTGAGCATACAACTGCATGCCAAGCATAAACATATGAATGGGACTGCAGATGGAAGCATGACAAGTCTCAGTGTCAATCATAGCCTGTAAACGCACAAGAAAATACGTCTTGCATTTATAAGAGCAAGACTCTTCACAAAGCTGAGATTACTAACCCTGCACAGAGCCAGCCCTTACGTGTTGCAAGAGCTCCTGAAAAGAATCTTCCTCACAATCATTCTCAAAAGCTACAGGTAACACAAGCAATTGAAAAAAGTAACAAAAAAAGAATGTCAAAGCCAATTTAAACATGTATTTTTATGTCACAAAGCTTCCCAAACATTTAATATGTACAGCATTACACAGAGACCAGCTTCAGCTGCACATAAAGCTTCCAAAAGTTTAATCAATTTAAGGCAATTACTGGATTTGTATGACTGGCTTAAATATGGCTTATTTTGGTTGACTTGGAATGGTTTAAGTCTCACAATTAATAAGAGTATAGTCTGAACCAGGTGATTTAAAATCAAACTTACGCTGAAGCTTACATGACACTTCCTACATAGTGTTAAGAAAACAGCAAGTCAGTTCTAACGAATGCTTTTTATGCTCCTGTACCAGCATAAGGGTATTCAAAGTGACAAAACCTAGTTATTTATAAAGGAAATATTGCAGGAAAGTGTTCCCTCTATATTACATCACTGTTTTGATACCGAACATACTCAGCAGCAAGCACCCAATGTTTTATGACAACATCCTATTACGAGTTGGGAACGTTTGGCCATGTGACTTGAATGCCTGAAACTCAGTCATAAGAATCAAAGCCATTTATAGTCTGTACTACTCGTTTATAATTTCTGACACAAACTAACTAGCCCTCCCAACCTCCAAAACTGTACCTGATACTGAAAATGCCAGAGTGCAGCACTCTGCTAGCACAGCTCTATATTTTCCCAGCAACAGTACAGGTCTCTGAACTTCACATCCTGAAAATAATCTCTTAGTGACCAGCAGTCACCTGCAGCTAGCACATGACAAGCCCAAAAACACCACAGAGGAAGTACATTTTTCTTATGCTCCCTACTAAAAAATTAAACTACAGCTATTCATTTGAGACTCATCACTCAATATCCACAAACCTGTATTTATGCTTGTTTCTGACAATATCAATACTTTCTAACATTAAAACAGGTACGTGTTTAGACACTACTGTTTTTTTCTTGGAAGATATTTGGCCATATCAGCAAGGAAGCAGAAGTCCCTGCTCCTTTTTATTTTATTTCTACACAAAACAAGTGTCCACAGCATTACAAAGATTCCTCAGTCAAGTTTTGCAAGTTTAAGATCCTGTCTACTGTCCTTGCCATCACTGCAAAACAAACAAGAAGAATACACTTCTTGTCCTGCCTTATGTCATTTTTTGGAGGCGGGAAAAAAAACTGTGCCAGCAGAAGAAAACCTTCTTTTTTTGACACTGCTTTCTAAACCCACAGTAGGAGCCTGGCCAGCACTGTAAGGCAGAGGCCTCACAAGGCAGAAAGAGAATGGGAAACTGCAAGCAGATGTCACCTGCCTCGCGTTTGCTGGCAACATTTGCAAAGGTACTAAGAGGAAAAGAATGTATAGGAATGGCACTTTCTTCACTGATTTAACACTATTACTTACTGCCAAAGCGAGCCACTGCCGATGAAACAGTTAAAAAACTTAAAATTTGTAGCATATATTTTATTTCAGTGGGGAGAACTGAATAAAAACCTGTAGTTTACTTTATTCTCAGGAGGAAATGCTGGCTTTTCAAATGAAAAGTTGGCTTCTTACATTAACTTGAATATCACTTTTATGCAAGATGAAAATATGTCACATATTTGTTTAATATTCATCTGCCACACCAAAACATCAAATCTAGCATGCTCGTATACCGAGAGAACAAATCTAGGATCGTTTAATTGAATTTTAACATCCCACTGAAAACAAAACTCAGAGTCAGAATTAAACAACTCTGCAAACAAAAACACGAGATCAGGCTGCAGTTCTGTTTTATTTCCACACAGAGTATACTCGGTGAAGTCAGCATTCTCCAAACACTAAGAATAACCATTGTTTATGCAGAACCAGATGGATCTACAAGACTTTTTTTTTTTTTTTGTCTCGACAAGTATTTGCTGTTACGTTTCCCCCAGTAGTCAGGAGAGACGCACGGTAAACTCCGAGGCACAGCGGAGCAGCAGCCCCGTACGCAGCCTGATGGCTTACAAGAACGGTTGCCGCGACGTTTCAGACCCATTCCACAATGAATTCGGATTGACCGAGCTTCGTACGAGGGCTCCGCAACAATCCGAATTCATCGTTTCACGTTTTTTCCGCGTTCTCTCCGCGTACCCACGGCCCTAAGTACACAGACAGAGAAGAGTGACAAACTGTGTCACGCACAGGGCCGGCCGCTGCCCGCCGTCCCTCCGGACACGCCGCGGACTCGGTACAAAGGCAGCAGGCTGGAGGCGCAGCCCGCGCCACCGCCGGGGCATTGTCCGGGGCGGCCGTGCGCGGACGGACGCCGGAGCTGGGGCCGCCGCCCGGGGTCTCTCGCACAGCCCCTCGGCCCCGCCTGGCAGCCCCCCAGCACGGAACGAGGAGGAGCTCGGCTCGGCGCCCTCCGCCCCGCCGCGCTCCCCGCGCCCCGCTCCCGCGCCGCCCGCCGGTACCCGCCTCCCCCGCGCCCGGGCCGCCCGCCAGGCCCGACCACCGTCCCCGAGGCAGCCCCGCAGCCCAGCCTAACGCGGCGCCGGCCACCCCGCCTGCAGCTTGCCGTGCCCAGCGCCCTCCCACCCACTTCGCCGCGCGAACGGTTCGCGGCGCTCCCCTACCCAGAAGCTCTCCACGAAGTACGCCATCATCATCCCACCGCCGCCGCCCCGGCCCCAGCTCGCCCGGCCCGGCCCCAACCGCCGAGACGCGACGGAAGAAGCAGGCGCCTTGGCCACGCGCCGCCCTTCCCGTCACGGCGCACCACCTCCCTCCGCACAGCGGCTCCGCCCCGCCGCGCATGCGTGTGGGTGCGGCGAGCCGATGGGGCTTCTGCGCAGGTGCCGCCAGGACCACGCCCGAGATGGGGTGGTGCGTGGCGTGCGCATGCGTAGAACGCGGCATGGGCCTCGAAGTTGTGGCAGTTGGGCTCCACCGGGTAGCGTAACGTCTCTGGAGCGGTCGTACGAACGTGGCTCAGAGCAGAGCGAAACGCTGCGAGGCCTCAAGTAAGGGCAGTGTCCACACTCGTACTGTCAGGCAGCACGCCTTCAGCACTCCCCCCCAACCGCCTGAGGTCATGAGGTCTCACCTATGTCTTACTATCCTCTGTCCAGAAGTACAGCCAAATGCTGAGCTTCCTCAGGAGCCCATGTATCCACAATGGTGTGGATAGTCTTTCTGAACGCCTTTCTGTTGATTAAAGACCCCCATCAAATCCAAATGGTTAGGAAAAATATAGCACAGAAGATTACAGAACCATAGGCTTTAATTATGCAAAAAAAAATACACAAGGGCAAACAGAACAGCCACATTAGTATCACTTGTACCTGTACAAGTCACTGTAACTCATTCCGCCTTACAAAATTTCAGCTCCTTTTGCCAAGAGCAACATCATCCTCAGCTGATGTAACTATCCCTGGTAACTGTAGCTTTCATACATCCCTCCCTGCAGCTCCACTGAGTGCCTGTTCTTCCAGCAGCACCCTCCTAAACTTTCAGCATATGCAAAGTTCCCAGAGTTGCCAGTGTCAAGACTGAAAACCTCTGGACCCTTTTTGTAGTCAAAACTTCTCCAAAAGTCTCAAGGCTGTTAGCTTGGGATATCTCCATAATATCTCCACATGCTGTACTAAGCATGTACATTGTAATTCTAAAGAATAGGAACATGATACATCTAAGAAAAACTATCTGTTGATAGAAGCAAGCCGTCTTCATTAGAAGGCCACTTTCATAAGGCTAAAGTAGTTCAGGATCAATGTTTATGTTCTTAAGGCACCCTGAAATTCTCCACAACAAAATTGATTTCTTTAAAAGTGAACTTTCTCTTGAACTCCATATACAAATTATAAAATGAGCTATAGCAGCAACAAAGGGCTGTTTTCAAAATTTACCAACTTACCAGCAGACCTTGTCTCTTATCGTGTATTTAAAGTAGCATGTTCTGAAAAATGCTTGCTGAGGCCTGTTAGACATGCCACTTGTTTGGAGACAAGGCTGGATAAGAGAATCCAAGATTCCTGCTTATTTTTCTTAATGAGCTGCTGAGTATTATGTTGTGAAACTGACTGAAGAATCAGCTCATGCACTACCATGTCAATATCCAGTCAGTCTCTACAGTTTTTCAGACAAGCTTCTTGCCTAACACCTAGCAGCAAGAAAGCTAATAGCACATGCATGCACTCACTGTCTTGCAAATTCAATTACAAATTCGGTATAAAAACGCATACAGTGGGGTGGTGGGAAGTGGATTTTATGTGCTGTTTCAGTAACTAGCCAATTTATTGATACCTTTGTGCAAAGTAACTGGGCAGATTTTCAAGGTTTCTCAGAGAAATCCATTATGGGTTACTGACTACAGAACCT
This sequence comes from Numida meleagris, assembly GCF_002078875.1. Lineage (NCBI taxonomy): Eukaryota > Metazoa > Chordata > Aves > Galliformes > Numididae > Numida > Numida meleagris. The sequence continues at coordinate 25,571,175 of NC_034438.1, forward strand.
AATACTGTCACTCAATTCTGAAAGCCTGTGAAAAAACTTTGCAAAAATATTGCTTATAGTTCTTATCTCTTCCCTAGGTATTGGTTTACAGTGGTTACCAAGGAATGGGTTAAGTTAGCTGCTGTTCTGGTACAATTGTTCTTTTGTTCTTATAGCATAATGGGAGTGGACAGAAAAGAATGCTATTCTGATAGCCATAACTATATGTGAGTATTGCAAAATAAAACAAACATCCCCATTGCATATTATCACAAGTTCTCATGGAAGATTCAAGAAATCTTCTGGATTAATATTATCTATGTATTTATAGTTCAGAGTTTAAAAAGCACTTCCTTTCCCATTTTTGCCATCTATATAAGGTTGAAGAACCATAAAAATATGCCTCAAAGTACAGGTGTGAAGAGGTGAACAGATTTCTTGGCTACAAGACAGTCCATCATGGGGATCTGGACAGGCTGGATCACTGGGCTGAGGCCAATGGGATGAAGTTCAACAGGACCAAGTGCCAGGTCCTGCACTTTGGCTACAACAAACCCCAGCAACACTACAGGCTGGGGGCAGAGTGGCTGGAAGACTGAGCGGAAAAATGGAGCTGAGGGTGCTGGTCCATGCTTGGCTGAACATGAGCCAGCAGTGTGCCCAGGTGGCCAAGTCAGACAACGGCATCCTGGCTTGTATCAGAAATAGCATTGCCAGCAGGAGCAGAGAGGTGATCAGCCTCTGTACTTAGCAGTGGTGAGGCCGTACCTTGAGTACTGTGTTCAGTTCTGGGTCCCTCACTACAAGGAAGACACTGAGGCCATGGACTGTGTCCAGAGAAGTGCAATGAAGCTGGTGAGGGGTCTGGAGCACAAGACTTATGACAGGTGGCTGAAGGAACTCAGATTGTTCAGTCAGGAGAAGAGGAGGCTCAGGGGAGACCTTACAGCTCTCTACAATGACCTGAAAGGAGGCTGTGGTGTGGTGGGAATTGGCCTCTTCTCCCGCATAACTAGTGATAGGACTAGAGGGAATGGCCTCAAGTTGCGCCAGGGGAGGTTAATTAGCTTTATGTGTAAGCCATTTGAAAATGGATTATGAATTCCAGGCGGAATAACTGCATACAATTATTGGGTATACCATTGATACATGAACCAACAAGTGAAGATGAAAACAGAATGAAGAAACCAAATAACTAAAATTAAATTTGTCATATGTTACATTACTTGATATCATAATGAAATGCCAAAGAGATAGCTGATATTTAAAACTATTTGTACATCAAAAATTACTAAGAAATTGACACAGGTAAAATACATTATCTCACACTGCACTACTATTTAAAGAGAATGTGAAGATGGAGTTGGAGCTTCTTATCCCTCTCAAATACACAGCAGATTGACATACACATTTAGAATGCATTTGCCTTTCTTTTCTAAGAAAATTCCACACAGAATCTTCTTATGAAACAAGAATTTATACTACGAGTTCAGAGAGATTACAAAAGAATATGAGGAACAGAAGGAGACATAAAAATGTCAGAGCTGTTTTTACCACTGTAATGGAAAACAAAAGACAAGGAAAGAGGAAGACAGTGAATTGCTAGGAAAATCTCAAGGGTCATTTAACTGTGGTAAGAATTAAGTTATGTTGTTGGATTTCAAAATCAGCAGGACTATATTCTAGCCACACAATTGTACCTGGCTGACTGCAGATATTACCTGGAAGCTTAATAATTCACTTGCTTATGACCTAACAGCTACTTTCATGACTAAAGATTGATTGTAGCCTGTTGTTTTTTTTTTTTTTTTTTTTAAAGTACAAAAATTGCAATGAAATTCCATAGAGAGTAGTTAAAGCTAGAAAAAGCTGAAAAATAAAAATAAAAAATCTGGTCAGGGTAAGTTACTCAAGGAGTATTGGAAATTCTCCAACACAGTCTTAATATATACCCAGTCCTTCTCTGAAATGTATGCATGAACTGAAGTTTTGGTCTGATGAGCAATCACAAGTGAGATTATGGCATAGATTACAATTCTGGGCAGAGTGGATGTTTCTGTTATTTCTGAACTTAAGAGTAGTTGTGCATGAAGAGCTATAGATAATCACACATTACAGTAAGAAATCAGCTCTTTTTTTTTTCCCCCCAACTTGTGGTAATGGCTCTTTCAAAGCTAATGATGACTCTTTGTACTCTGTTGAACCATTCACTAGTGAGTTTCAGCTGCACTGTTTTCAGTGTCCCTAGAATGATGTATTCCATTAGGCTGCATCATCTGACTCACTGTATACTTAAAAGTGCAACTCTATTGATCTAGTCATCAAGCTTGATCACATCCCATTTGTTACTTCAATTACTTGAATTATGAACCCAACAGCATTGTTTCAGAGTGAGTCACTTAGTGCCAATACTCTGCCTTTATTAGTCTTCTGCTTGCGTTGCCAAAATCTTATTTCATCAAATCAGCTAAACCTGACAGAAGCATTGTTTAACACCAGTTACTATAAACTGCAGTTCAAAGGCCATAAATTTCATTTTGACTCTCTCCAGAAATTCTTTAGCCCTGAATGAAAAAAGTTGAGTGATTCAGGAGATGCATTACTACAGATTCACCACACTGAGTTTTCTCATCTATACTCTCAGCAATGTGGGGCAATAACACGATGGACTATTATGCTGTGATACTGTTGAGTACGTGATATTGCATACGTACATTTTAAGCACTTACCTGGAAAATATGTTAATCAATGAACTTGAAGCAGCTTGTGATCCAATGAAAAATGATCTAAACGAAAAGAAAACTTAATTGTTTAAAAGATTTGAATTAAACGTAAAGCAAACAAATCTGAAACACTTAGTGGAGCAAGTTCTGTGTAACCTCACTTCGTACCAAAATGTTCTATTGTACCTACAACACAAGCAAGCTGTGATCTTCAACTCAAAGATCTTCTCCAATCTGATTATGAAATATAACAGAAGTAGAAAAGAAAACTTGTGGTAGAAAGCCTGAAACTCTACTAATATTACATGTTATCTCAGGAAAGTGTTCTCAATACAATATAGTGGAATATGCAGCTTTTCTTTTTTAATTAAACCAAATACAGCCCATAATTATTACTGTACTAACAAAACAGGAAATGTAAAGTCTTGGATGAGTTTCATGAAATACAGTAAATGAAATAATGAAGAAATATTAATCTGGATGGAATTTTCTGCTGTCTAGTAAGAATTCATTGAGAATGCTTTGAAAGAGATAAAATTAAACAAGTACAAGTACAAGTACAGGTACTGAAGTAGGGCTGCATGCTAAAAATCTGAGCAGCAGTAATGGGCAGGATAGGCAGCAAACAGGTTGCATTTAGGAAGAAGTCATGCTATGTGTAATTTAACCCTTGATTTTTTTATAGCATCCATAGACAGACATCTCAGCACTTACTAATGGAAGGTACCAACATGATCATCTGGAAGACAGACTTGAACTTCATAGCATTCTTACCAACTTGATTAAAAATCCTATAGCCTAAATGCTTATGAGTACGTGCAGACTGGTATTAGTAATAATTCACAGGGCCTCCTGTCTCCACACACATTGCATAACATCCTGTTGTCATTTTTAAAATTAAGATTATGAAGAGGCTTTTTGGTGTGTTTGCCTAAGAGCAAAGAGATGCCTACGGCTGTTAATTAGACAAAGCTCTGAGTTATACCAGTGGCCAATTACTTGCTTCTGGCCTCTTCAAATCTCCCCACACCCCTTTTAAATACTGCCATTTCACAGACTGAGGAAGTGACACAAACACAGCTGAATGAATGCTTGCAGCAAGTGAGAGCTGTGGTCCAAGGTCCCAGCTAGCTTATAGATGGTTTTCACCCAAGACAACAGTTTTAATGTAGAAAATGATGAATGACTTCAAGAGTCAAGAGGATTGGAATAAAGAAAACTAACATTGGCTACTTTTTCCTCTGGAAGAGTAGTGGAGAAAAGAACACAGCTTTCTTGTGCGAAGGCATGTAAAGAATCAAAGAAACTTGAATTCTTATTTTGTCAGGTAGTTCATCTGCTCTTCCAAAGTATTTCTGACACTATAGTGTGTAGGTATTAACAGATTGGGGATTATTTTGGATACAGATCCAAATGTTTACTTCAGCATGCACATTTCAGAGGGAAAATGACCAGAAATACGAAAAATTATGGAAATTTTCTTTTCAGTTACCATCAAGTTGAAAGAGAGCAGTGCAACATGTCTTGTATCAAGATGCATTTCTAGGAAGAAAAACAGAAAAACTCAGAATTATAATATTTAAGTATTTTTCAATTTTAAGGTCTCATTCTGAGTTTTGAAACTGAGGAATCCTTCAGTTTCATTATCTGAAAGTCACAGAATCATCTAAACAAGCTAATGTGAATGTAACTCCAGTAAGTATCTTGACAAAACTTAAAGTTTAACACATGGGGCATTCCTTGACAATCATTTCAAGGTAAAAAGGGCTAACTCAATGCCATTGCTTCTCATTGCTTCTCACTGTGTACAGTGATATAATTGGCATCTGCAGTAAGTTTTGGGGGAGCAGACGGAAATAATGAACAGCTAAATACAACTTAATGACAGTATTAGTGCAATAGTTAAACATTAAAGTTAACGTGTATGCTGGAAGCAAAGAGGAGGACTAAGTTCTCAGGTATGTTCAGTAGTGGAATTTTATGGCTATCCCTTTTTAACCAGGGGCAATAGGAAAAAGACAAAAAAAATTGTCAACATAGCACCTTCATAGTTAAAATATGGAAATAAAACATGTCAACTAAGATTTGAAAAAATTATGTGTACCTGAAGCTACAAAACTGAATGCTTAAATGCTCACTTTCACAATTCAAACATAAGCGTAGCAAAAACAAAATCCAACCAACCAAAAAAAAAAACCCAAAAATAAAGCCCCTTAAATCTTAAGAATTTGAAATACTGTATGATTCCAAAGTAATTCCTTGTATGTTATCATTTATATATACTAAAACAAGCATACAGCATAATTACATCTATTTTCCTTGAAGTAGACTGACAGTGAAAAAGGCATCAAGTCTACCATTATACAGATTAATACCTGAGAGTCTCTTGGAAGGTTTCAAAAGTATATATTGCTCATTTTTTGTAGAAAAAGGGTAAATGCCTCTGAAAAAAATAGGCCTCACATGTTAGTAACTTATACCAGCAGCATGCTTCATTCTGAGTCATGCTGGGATAACAAAAGCTAACATCATCTATTCTGTGAGCATTTAACATACTTGAGAAAATATTTTACGAATGAAATATTCCTACTGAAATGCTTCATTTTTCACTTAAAAGAAAAGGAATAGCATGACAGGTATTGAAAGGAAAATCCTTTGCACTATTGCAATCTGACTGCAAACATAGTCATTTCTTCATTATGCTAGTACTTACTCTACTCATCTCTTGTACGTGTAAAGAAGTAGTCATTAAGCCCAGACTCAAAATTAGAGGACACAGCTAAATATCATGCTCTGAGTCAATGGAGCTGAATACTTTGTGCACGTACCTTGATGGCAAGCAGGGTTCTATTAGAGGTACCCTACAACAAAAGGAGAGGAGGGGCTATTTGAAAGGAAACACTCTTCTGTCCCATCAACTCAAAAATGTCGTAAGTGCATCAAGTCTTACAGCTGGAAGGAATTCATCTCTCTAATCAAATGGACACTAAAACTGCTGTTAATAGCTATTCCATGGCTTTCTTCTCTCTTTGGAGGCAGAAATCTAAATCCCTATGTTAAATAGTTTTAATAGAAATTAATTGCTGCAGACTAAGCTAATCTTTTTTTTAATGTCAAGACAACACGTTTTTATTGAACGTAATCATTAGACTATCAAAGCTGTTTGTCCTAAACATGCATAATTAAATAGTCAATATGTAAACTGTTAAATATTGAGCATGAATTGTTCAAATCAACCTAGATGGATTTTGCCCCATTAAATATCACCATTAGTCTTACACTTTCTTTTTAGACTCCCATATCAAGAAGTTATAGGTGTGGATGATGAGATCTTCAAATTGTTTGTATGATCGCATTCCTACAAAAGCTAGACAAGTTAGATTAAGACCAATGCAAGGTTTGAGAATTAAGACCTATGCAAAGTCAAAAGCATTGATTAACTTTTATTAATTTTCACTTTTCTGCTATTTTTATTCAGATTATTGGTAACATGAGTCATGAAATCTGTTCCTCCCCCCACTCCCCCCTTCCTTAGCATCTGCTATTTCAAATAAAAGTGCATTCACCATTTAATTTCTCAACATTAAAGCAATTAACTCTTATGACCCAGAAGATACTAATTCAAGCATGTAAATCTCTTACGTCTACACTGATCTGCCTCTAAGCAGCATGAAGCATTTAAACTGAATTGACTAAAACTTATTGAAAAGAGTGGATAAACTGAAAATGCACCTAATTATAGAACAAATTTCAGAACTGACATATCTCAACCAGGAGAGTGCACTAATGGCTCAGGAAATATATAATGAAACACGAAATTTTCATTTTTCATTAAAAATTGGAATGCAAGATCTATATTTAAACAACTTTATTAACATAGTCAAGCAGTGATTAACATTCACATCTATTATGTCACATCATACAAACGTAAATACAAAATTACTACAGTACAATATATATATTCTCTGCATGATCCAAAATATTTGGTGGCCCCAAAAACTCTTTAAAATTCAGCAGCTTATCAAAAATTAAAACCATATTCTATTCAAAATGAAGTTTTGTTAGCACAGAGGCAGACTTCAAGAAAGATCACTCAATTTAGTACAGTTTGAGAAGTTGCAGGATATGTTTGAAGGAAACATTCCAACATTGTGGCTGATACAGAAACATCAGATTTAAAGCTTTCAAGCAAAACATACAACCTAAGTTGTCAGCAGAAAGATCCAGTCATCTTTCACTTTAAACTGTTCATATACTGCATCCAATTTAAAATTTTGGAAGTGTTTAGTATTAGCAAGTCAGACAGCGTACAACATACCTACCTACCTATTCCCATGAAAAAAGATAATATTACACTAAAGACTTCACCAGCCAAATATACCTAGTGATACTAATATTTTTAAATATCCCCATAAAAATCACCCAGGCCTTCTCTGTTTTGTTTCTCACCTAAAGTAAGTAAAGAGATACCTAAGGTGAAAGTAGCACAATAGAATTGATTATAGAAAAACGATACTATAAGTGCTGAATTCTTAGAGATGTGGATTTGGCTTACTTAAAAAGTATACTGTAACACCACAAAGGGATACATATTTTATAGAGCCATTTTAACTTCCCTCACATACATACATTCAAGTGAGTAAGCATCCTTATTATTTTAACAGAATATACTCCATAAGGCAAGCAACAAGAGTACTCACCCCAGAGTTTCCCCATTTAAAATAATCTAAAACTGGCTTGCTCCAACCGTAAGTGCAAAGAACAAGCATCAGTGACAGACATAAAACAGCTTCTATTGGAGAAGAACACTTACTAGACTGATGGATGCAAGTCATCTGGAGAATGCATAGGTGAGTGCAATACACAGCTACTGATCAAGCTTCATTTACTCAAGATGAGGTTACTGGAAATATTTATGTAATATATAACAAATATGTATGCAAATTACATCAGCATCTATGTGAGATAACTGCAAGATTTTTTCTTTTTCTTATTTTTTAATTTATGGCAGTCATTTCACTGCTGAGCTTAACCTTTATCTGAGATAAAAAGTTACTCTTCAGACCCTATATAGAAGCTTTATGCATCTATTATCCCCATGAAAGTACTGAAGCAATTAGTGTTAAGTTGCAACTTCTTTCCTTGACAAAATCTGAAACAAAAGATTTCCAATACAATGTTGCATTTAAAGCATTTTTCAAGAAATATTTCAGTTGTTTTAATATGGATGTATTCTCCTCAAGGGAAGAATGTTTTTGCACCTTTACCTGTTAATACATTCAATATGAATAAAATAGGTGAAGCAGAAGTCATTATTGTCCCACAGTAGAAGGTTAATTTAGAGTAAGTTTAAGACAGAGAAGCTGCCTACTACGAAATACATGAACTGATATAATTAAGACACATTTTTATAAGCATGTGTTCTGAACAAAAAGGGTAAAAGAGTATTCACCTGAGATAAAGCTAGTATTTGAGTGTTCCTAAGTAGCAATGAGTTTCGCTTGAGGAAAGCCACTTGAAGTTTTAAAATATACATTTTACTATTATACAATATATGCAGTTTAAGTAATTAAGATTGATGCTAACACAAAAGTCCTAACAACAAAAAAATCACAGTGTGTATCAATATTGTTAGTTACAAAATTTATGCTACTTCTTAACTTTAAAAAATTATGATTATAAATTTTAAATCCATTCTCCTAGAAGTGTATCTTCTGAGTACAAGCATTAACGAGCAATAACCTAAAGCGTAAGAATTAGCTCATTACAATTTAACTATATACATATTCACTGATTTAGAAAATAATCAAGCTTTGGAAAAAAATTACAAAATTGATTATTTTTGCTTGCACTGGTTAAAGTAATGAACTATTATAATCTTTCTTTCCTAAATGAAAAGAGCAGTTTCCTGAATGTGTAATGTCAAAAATTTAGTACTGAACTTCACTTAAGAATAATTTAATATCAATTTAGAACTGCCAAAATTGCATTTATAAGGATTTTAAATATACTTTCTGTTACCAACTTAGGTTGATCAGCAGCTTTTGTTCATTCTCAGAATCCTTCAAAAAGGGAAACTCAAAACAGGAGAAAGGCATATATAAAAACAGTAAACACTGACCTCCTGAGGTTTCTACAACAAAAATATTCAAGTAGAAAATCTACACCATCACTTAGCAGCGGCTATTTCTGTAGTTTAGCACACTAACAGCACTTTATTCAGTGTGTAAGGAGCAAATGAAGTAAGCCGTGCTTTTAGCATGCCAAGAGGCAGAAAACACTGGAATGTAACAAAGACAAACTCACAATTCTACCAGTATAAACATTCAGTCAACATTCAAAAACTGTCAAGACTACACCACAAGAATTAAGATGCTTTTTATATATCCCATGATGCAATAATGGAATTATAACTGTTAATGCAGATTCAGAACTTTTCTTACCTCACATTATACCTTAAATGGCTTCTGCGAATTTCTGCACTATATTATGCATAAGGAATATGGTTTATTTGTTTTAAAACATACCATGAGAGAACTTACTGATACAAAAGACTACTTTGCCAGTAATGTTAATTTCTGCCTTATTTTAATTTCTTTACTTGCTGTTCTGCCAGATCAGCTCGCATCTGCACAAATACCTATCAATATATGTATGTACAAAAGTGGTATTCTAAATGAATCTGAGATGAGGTGGTTTTATTTGGTTAAAGGGGCTTTCTGAAATTTAAGAAGATTAGTTAAACTCAAATTCCAGTCGTAAGAGTACGTATTACTTAGTTGTTTTTTATTTTATGAAATTTCCATTCTCATTTCTCTGAAATTCGTACCTAATGCTTAAACACACTTAAAGCAAGTTTGGGTCTAAAATAATACCCCATCTTGCTACATTCTTATTCTAGAATTGGGTTTTTAATTGCTTTCAGTGACTAAAGCTATTTCTAATTTACTTCAGTTATTAGTTCAGAAGAAATTTAGTATTTGCTACCAAAGCAATGTAATTCAAAAGCAATTTATCACATGCAATTTTTTTAAAAATACTACGTACTAGCATCATTGAATGTACTTCATACAGTACATGTCCAAACTATTATTCAAGCATAAAAAAAACAAAGTGGGGGTGGAGGTGCATGTAAAATGTTCATGCTATCATGCATAAAATAAAAAAAAAATTCCTCTTTTAAACATTATTTTTAAGTTCACACTCACACAGCTCAAGCTTCAGTGCAACAGCTAAATCATTCAGCACTCAGAATAGAACCATGCAAAGAAGAGCAATTTAAAAAAAAAAAAAGAACAAAAGAAAACAAAAATGAAAACAAAACTGTTATCCAGTATCCATTCTGCAATGCAAAGGTGAGAAACTAAATCTATAAAAAGGCTGTTATGGCTTAATTTTGTTTTGCGGATTAATTATGCAGCACTTGAAAAATGGAAAGGTGTGGCTTCACCTCTGACCAGCAGAGTTAAAAATCTCTCCATTTTCCTTTATCATCATGGGATACTCTTTAGGCAATCTAAATTAACAAAGACTTGCCACTTTCAGATGGACACAAGATCAAGTGTACCAGTTAGAATTTCACATTCACAGTACATAAGAAAATACACATGGAAGGAAAAGTAAAGGGTTAACTTAACGAGGATTTATTCACAGGAATACATGTAAGTAGAGAAAAAAACACAACAGAAAAGCTAAACAAATGAAATGAAGAGGATCCAAACCAACTTTCACTCTGTAGCTTTAAACTTGCACCCTTGTGCATTTAACTACATCACAAAGGGCCACCAACATGCGCCGATACAGTGTAGATACCCTGCATTATTACATCCATTAACTTAAACATCTCATTAAGATCATGCTTTGAACAAAAAGAAAGCATAGAAGATAATATGTTGAGTGGGAATAAACACAAATATAGCAGTCATGTCATCAACTTCTACAACTGTCTTTACGTGCCAACTAACATTTATGCAGCCTTTAACAGGTCTTACCATGTAACTCATTTTCAGAGATTCTGATAAAATCACTAGTATATAACCATGCAGAAAGCACATCACACTGACAGCACAGAGGCAAGTATTTTGCACAGCTATATCAGCTTTCCACATTGTGCAGGTTACACACAATACAATATCAATCTTACTCTTAACAGATCCTAAAAGGTATTTCAAGGCCTAATTGTTAACTACAGTACTTTATATCTATATTCTTAATAAAAATAAAATCCACAGAATCTTAGAAAAGGAACTTTAAATGCAGGGCTATACTGAATTGGTAAACTGCAACACAAAACTGGCGCAACATAGGTAAATGTATACCAATTTCACTCTATGTGATGCAAGCATGCTACTTTCCCACTAATTTAAATTACTTCTGATCACTATGAGCCAGAACGCATGCCTGAACCTTAAACTGCACGTTAAGAATAATGCCTTACTCTAGAAATTAAATCTAATGAAGTACAATAATCAAATCATATCCACTACCTTAAATTCTTTTTAATGTAAAAATTAAGATGTCAATCTCTCCTTTGAAGTGTCCCTCCCTTTACCCCAAAAATGAAAGGAGTGACTCATTTGGCAGCTTGCAGGTTGTTTCATTTTGCCCAAGTTAACCCTTAGTAATTTATGATGTTTCTACATCATACACTGCAAGTGCCTGTTCCTAATACAGACACAAGCTGCATTTTAACTGTACTAACTTCATTTGTGTAGTTCTTCATTAACATGCAAAGACCTAGGAATCCCATCAAGCAGGATGAAATAATGTAGAAAATCCTTACTTAAAAAAAAAACAAAAAAAAAAAAGAAAGCCTTTTACTGTTTGTGACCCCCATCCTTAGGTTTCCTTTATTGTGCGCAAAATAGTTTTCCTCTTTACGTATCACTATGGTTCAATTATATGGTTCTTATTTTGGTACAAATCCCCACAATATTCCAGAATGTGCTGTTTTGTGAATAGATTCTTTTTTTCTTCTTCACATCCAGTGCAGAGTTGTAATAGGAGACAGATTTCCACCCACAAAGGCTCCAGATGTTAAAACATTTCCCAACATCGACTTAATACAGTGACGGCAACACCTCCCTCCCGCCCCTCCCAGTAGGGTTGGGATTGTACTGTATTCCCTACTGGTTTACCCTTCCCCCCAGTAAAGGGTAACATTTTCCCTGGGTGCAGAGGCTCCCTCATAGTCTCCCAGACTGAAGGACCTGTAAAGGAAAAGATAAAGGTGTAGTCAAACCTTACTTTGAAACTTGAATTACAGACTTGTGCATAAAAGAGAGCTTTTTTGCCCTTTTTTTTTTTTTAAAGCAGTAGATATCAACCTAAGCTTAAAAGAGAATTTGCATCTAGCTTTTCCCTTTATAAGTCTGTTTAAGCAAAGAGTCAGTTTTTAACAGGAAGGCTATTATTCCTGACAACAGTGTATACTTCAAATCTACACTGACATTTCCAATGTTGCAGCCAAGCTTAGATTTAAGTTTTAAAAGAACTTTGGAAGAAATCTTTAAGAAGATTTTGCCCTTTCAGTACAAAATTATGAGGCAGTCACGATGTTCAAGAAGTATTAAACTTATATTCTACCAGCATAACAATTTCACTTTTAGCTAGATTAAACAAGGTAGCCATACTGTCTCCTCCATAGAAATGGAGAGTAAATGAGACTTATTTTTCAACTTTGCATTACTCTTCATTAGATGGAAAAAAAAAAAAATCAACCTTACATCAAAAATAAATGCCCTCATTCTCATTGATTAATGTGTTTGAAGTTTCCTTATTTTTAATCAATTGTTCAGAAGAAACATAGAATTCAGAGAGAATTTATTATGCCACTCTGAAAAACATGAAGCTGATTTTTAAATAGATGTTCATTCAACAACACTACTGAATTACATAATACACTCCTATAATTTCTGTACAAATATTCTACAGCAATTACCAAATTTATATAACGACTCAATGAAGGAACTTAACTTGCCTTCTTTTTTGGGTGGTATAATAAATTCTTCACAGCATCACACTACTTTATACACAGGTACTTTGTGTATTCAGTCTGCACAAAATGCATACAAAGCAAGGTGGTACACTATAGTCATTCTAGAATCCACAGTCACTGTTCTTTAATTAAGTTGAAGTAGTCTCTGAGAGAACGGTAACCACTCTGAATTGGTGCGTAAAGTGGAATATCACATAATAAACACATCATCCTGCCCAAAACATCAATCTCTATGAACAGCTGAGCTGCAGATTATGGTAATATTCTTGACTAAGAACCAAAACCATCCAACATGTACATAGGAATGTGTTGGATTACACATGGATATAGTGTCTTAGGCTCACCTTCCTCTTCTAGAAAAATATTCACCTTCGATTACATCTGTTATCCCCTAATCCATAAGACACACAGGGAATCTGTGTCTAGTATGCTGCTTTGAGGATCACACTAATTACTTGGCTTATTAAACCTGAACAGCACTGTTACACCTAGCCTTCTAACCTTATCTTTATACATGACCACGCATACTGCATACTCTTTTATAGAGAGACAATTGCTTTTGCTACAGCTACCAGGATTTTGGTACAACTTTATCCCTTTCTTTTTTCTCAGAAGGAATGATACCTGATACAGTGCATCTCAAAGTTTTAATCTAGTCAATATTTTTTATAAAGCAGAAATAGGAAGGAAGTATGCTATGTAACTCCATTATTGAAGGAAGATTCACGTGTTTACCTCTAATTATGGGACTGCAGCTACAATGCACAAGGTTAAACTCCATAGTAAGCTGCAAGGCGCTCTTTTAAGGGAAGAGGAAACTGGTCTGAGAAACGCCTCCAATTCTCATCCCCAACTTGATTTTTAAACCCATGAAGAATCTAAAAGCAATGAGAGGTAAGTAAAAATAATCACTTAACAGAAGATGCAAGTTAATTATTCACAAGCAACATATGCAATAGCCTTCAATCCTCTAGACTGCTCAGTTGTACAGCTGAATTGTCCAATTTACTAGATTTCCTTTGTTTAACATTTAATGTCTCCCTTAAAAGAAAAAAAAGACTTTCTTTTTAAAAGAAAAACAACTTACGGAATATAGCTACCCATTCAAATTAATATTAATTATTATTTATTGAGTAACATGACTTACATCTCAGAGCTACGGCATGTCAGAATGCTAAATGTTTTGTCAAACTACACAGCTTCTGTGTTACAATTATTTATTATATATTTGATTATAATATAAATTATATATTGTTATATACATGGTTATATAATAATATATTTATATTATATACATTTGTAAACGCGTTATAGGTTCTGGAAGAAAAATTGATCCAGAACCATAGACAGCACTTTAGAGAATTAATGCCTGTTCATTTACAGCACAAATTAAAAACAATCCTATAAAAGCTGTGTTTTCCCAAGGAACCTGTAGACAACTGTGACTAAAACAGAAGTTGTTAAAATCTTTGAAACAACAGGAACCCACAGCAGTAAAAAAGTCAGCAAAAGAGACAGGAAAAAAAAAAACCACCAACTGGTTTCAGTCTAGACCCTTTAATATAGTAAATTAACTGAAAACCATGAAAATTAAATGATTATATGAAAAGGGTCTTAGTATTTTTGCTCTGAAAACAGTAGATTAAAAGGTAAACATAAGAAAGAACAAACGCAGGTGGAAAGGCTCTTCCTCACAAGAAAACCACTGCAGAGAATCTCAATGTTTTTTTAATTTCCTTTTTTAAACTCATGGATACCCAATTGTGGAACGTCCTGGCATGAAAACATGCTCATAGAAAAGGCACTATCAAATTTAAAGCTCATAGTATCAAGTTCACTCTTGATAAAACATTTTCAAAAAGAGCTGTCCTTAAACCAGATGTAACAGTAAAGACATTACAATTAATTTAACCATTTTTCTCCATTAAGGAGCCCTTCCAAAAACAGGTTAACCTTTCTTTCCTTACGCCATCAGATTAGCCAGCTACCAAAACTACAAAAGAAATCTAAAAATGTTTTGGTATGATAAAAGGAACATTTAAAAAAATAGTAATTAAATAAATCCTCTTCCAGTATTGTTTTAGATGAACTTCAGCTAGTGTCTTCAGATGTCTCGCCTTTAAAAAAAAAAAAGTGATAAAATTTTTAAGAGTATGTGAGAGATTTCAACACTGACAGCTGCCTTACCCATGCTCTTGGAAGGATTATTTCCTCTATCAGCTCTGATGCCAATTAACAAAAAAAAAAAAATCACACAAAAAGACTTCAGGGGACTACGAAAAAGGTTTTTTCCATTGTTACTAAATGGCACAATCTGTTATTCAGTTGGCAAAAGGATTCAGTCAAATGAGAAGATAATCTAAAACATTCATATGCTATCACTTGAGGAAAGCTTTGCCTCCACTCTTGCACGGAAGAAGACAACTTGGCATTAGTTCAAGAGAAAGTGCAACACTGGCCCACGATCCTAACTCATTCTTGGAAATATACTCTATTTCAGCTTTAGGAGGAAATTTCATTAACTTCTGACACATATCTCTCCTAAAACAAAGATGCTTACTGAACAGGTAGAATAATCTGCACAAGAAACTGAAATAAGGGGTTTTATTTGTTTATTTTTCCTAACTTAAGACATTAATTAAAACAATTTCAGGGTGGTGTTTTTTTTTTTTTTTTGTTTGTTGCTTATTTTACATAAAGCAGTCAGTTCTTTTGTTTAAGTTCTGTTGACAAGTTGTCTAGGATATATATCCTATATTCAGTGTACATGAGTTCCCTGAAGATCTGTTCATCCAAGAAGCAAGACAAACAGAACAGGATAGCACTGTAATATTTTTCATTTGCAATCTTCTAGACATTTCCGTAAAATAAAGTGGACTTTTTCATGGCAAAAGAAAAACATCTTGAACTATACATATATCATTTTCTAGAGCAAAGACAACTTAAATGTGGTATAAAAAATCCTGTTTTTCAAAATGCAGTCAAAATGCTGTAGACTGGCATTATGAAAAGCCCTCTGAGGATGATTATATTTTCAACTAAAATCCTAAGTGAACTTTCCAACACCATTATAAAGAAGTTTGTAATAACTTGCATGCACTTAAGTAAATATAGGCAAAAAAAACCCTTCAGATTGTTTTTGATGTTTTGTCTGAAAGCTTATGACTTTACAAAGAAACTTCCATAATCTCAAATACAGGAAGTACTGACTGAAATACGCAGCAAGAAAGAAACAGGATCCCGAGCCATAATCAGGATATACTGTCATATGAGAAACATTACCTTACAGAACATGTCTCGGAGATCATCTTTTGGGCTAATCCACGATGCAACAGCATCACAAAAAAAAATAAAATCCTATAAGATTAAACAATCACACAGGTTAGAAACCCCAATTTATAGGTCTGGAAACAGTGCTCAACTCATTCTACTAATGGTACAAGTTTTTCTGATCCTAATTCAAAAACTTATTTTATTTCCAGTTAATGCAGGCAATAATGGTAAATTATTCATGCTTAGTTGTACAGAAATATAAATATATATATTTTAATAGTGGGGGTATCTTTGTTTAATGAGGTTTTACACAACAACAAAAAAGGGCAAACTGAAACCACAACACCTTCCGCTCTCACAACACAACTCGTTAACCTGAATTTGAATTTCAGTTCAATCATTCAAATTCCAAAACAAACCATTTTAAACAACAAGCAACAAATAAGACCACACTCATAACTTCGTCTCATAAATCCCCAGTTGGAAAAAAGCAGCTGTATTTTTTCAAGCAGAGAGAATTCATTTTAGGAACACACAGGATGTTCAAAACCAAAGCTATATCATAATCCTTGCAACATAGTTCATCTGCTGTTATGCGTTTCATTTCTTATTATATTGCTAAGATACCACTCTTCAATAATTAAGTTGACATTGCACGTGTATTTTGATAAGAACCAAAGATAACTATTGCATAGGAGAGATGGGAAAATGAGAGTAGTGTTTAATTTTCTGCTCCCCTTAGGTTGTGTGAAAGGATAAATGGACAGCAGAAAAGAAGGGAAATAACAAGTACAGAACAAGACATAAGTGAAATCACCTGAAACATTCAGAACAAGAAAGAGGCTCAATTCTTGTGTCTCATGGAGAGGGATTTCAGGCAGAGAAGGAAATTCACCTTCATTTTCCTCTCACAAAATATTACATTGGCATAGCTTAACTTTGGAGCTGTGGAGACTAAAGAACAAGTAACATTCTATTCTTGACACGTACATTTATTTTGAAGAGCATCTTCCTTGTCATGTCAACTTTAGATATATTGCTTAAATAGTTAAAACAAAATCTTCCCTTCTCAAGTTTTAAGAATGAAGGGGTAGTTATTATTTGTGTTCTTTTATTTTTTTAAAGCCTAGATTACACCTGAACAATAGGATTTAATACATCAGATTTTGCCTTATATTTTCATACAGATCCTCCTCACAAAACACTGACAGAAATATTGCAACATTCACAATGTTAGTCAGAGTTCATTATTTACATATTCTTTTTAAGTAGAAGACAAAAACTGACTTTTAACATCTCTTCTCCTCCTTTCCACCGAAGAAGAAATCCAGAAGTATCATGATACATATCACTGCAATGTAAACATTTTGGTCTTCTTGACCTCAAAGTAAAGCCACATCATGTTCTGAACCGAATCAACATCAAACTGAACTTGTCAATATTCCTTTTACATCTTTTAATACATTTTACATGAGTAAATGAAAAAAAATAAGATCTATTCATGCATCTTACTTGGAATACGCCATTGGGGTTGACTGTGATCATGGTACATATCCCACGGAATGCTGAGTCCTTTTCCTCATTGTCTCTTATGTTCCGGAGAGAGGTGCACCTAGTAAGTTAGAGAAAATCTTAGCTACTTTTATCACTCTGTCATTCAATCAAGTCAGATCTAGATGACAGTATTTGATGGAATAAGCCACACAGATAAAATGATTTTAAACACTATTGTAAACAGTTAGGAAAACAGTTATTGCAGTGTTTACTAGCATATTTCCATTATCTATCATCTCCAGAACCTTGTTCTCCTGTTGCACCATTTATGAAGTGTGACCTGTATTCCATTAAATACAAAAGAAACATGTATCTGAAATATTTATAGTAACTATCATTATTAGAAGCAGAACATATAATACTATCACAGTATGAATTATGTCAGATACCACTTACAGAACAGTTATTTAACTTTTACAGCAGCAAGCAAGCTATTTTATACATAAAACAGGTCCATAAACATATATTCCTTACAGCATTTCAAGCCTTGGACTGATTTTTTTAAGTGAAGTAATGCACAGTTTAAATTTTACAGTATTGGCATGCATTGTATTACCATTCTGGTGGATTTTAAAACGCTCTTTCATAGTCAAGCTTTAACACAGCAAGCATGTGACAATCTTATCCCATGCATAAATTAGTCGTTAGCCACAACATAAAAAAATACATGACGGTGCTACTGAAAACTCACAAACCTGATAGGACAAGATTAGTCACATGGTTGGCAATGATTAAGGATTGAGATTTTGTAACCAACTGAAAATATATCTAAAAGTGAGATAGAGAGAAGAAAGAAAGAAAGAGAGTGAAGAAAAATGAATTAAAAAAAAAAAGATTGAATAATACACACCAGGGTCTTATAAACTGCTGTAGCATGGGGGCCACCTCTTGAGGACAAACGTAACCAAGACGACCAATTGTTATTGCTAAGGTAACGCAATCACGGTTATACACCACCAAACGCCAACCAAGACATGAGCAAATGAGGGGGGAGGAGAAAAAATAAAGAAAAAACAACAAATAACTCAGAAACAGAAACCAACAGAATCTGTGTATGATAATAAACATAAGATTTCACCAGTGCTGTTTATTACCACCCCCTAAAATAAGAGGCAGCAACATATATGGTATACTTTCCAGGGTAAAAGAAAAATTAAAGAAGTAAATGAGAGAACACCAAAAACACAATTTAAAAAACAAAAGGCTTTCTGATGTATGCAGTCATTCTGCCCCCTTCACTTCCTTTATGTTAAATTTACCTGCCATGCACTACTGAGATTTTATTCAAATGTATTATTATGGATTCTCTTAATAAAAGGAATTTTTGACTTTATTATAAAGTACCCTAAACATGTCTTCAATATTTAGAATTCAAGTTTTTAATATAACTATCTATGACTAATGATATGTTTAGAAGTATGTTTACATTAAATATACTGTGATCTGGCTATGAATGCTAAATAGATGAAAATTCTTTAGGAAAACCAAACATTTGTTCTCTTTATAATCTTGTAGATAATTTAAATTGCTTGCTAACTCAAAGAATTAACTTCGCAGTTATTTGCTCTAATACCAATTTATTCTTCTTACAACAGTCTTCCTCATAAAAGTCATATAATAATCTGACTTCTGATGCAAAGGCATAAGTACACATGAAAAGCAAAACTGCTTCTTCATATGATTTGGTAGGTGAGTCCTTTATAGAGGGACAGACTGAAGAAAATATTTTACAACTGTGTTTTAATGGTGTTTGCTCAACTCACAAAAGATTAATCTTTAGAAAAAGGAGAGGGTGGGGAATAATGTATCAGGATTACTTGAAGCAAAATACATGAATAATACTAAAATCCAGCAGATTTATATGAAGCAGAGAAAGGAAACCTATGTTCAAGGGACATACTATGCAACACTCTAATTAAACAGGCATTTGTGAACAGTTTCATGAAACATGCAATAAAGCAGATGATGCTTTCTCCAATAAAAGTTTGGTGTAGGATATACTAGTAGTATGAATTTTAACCATTCCATGATAGCTGCTGCTCACTTGCAATGCAGTATTTCAATACACAGGATTTTAAATGTTCAGGAGATCTAACTCACTCAAATGTATTTGAACTGCTTTTCAAATACAAGTATCAAATTAAAATACACTTAAGTTTTATCCAAAAGTTTCCACAGCTACAGTTTCTACAAGCAATAGAAACTTCTGTCAGAGATCAACTTTTTGACATGTATTCACTTTCAATACTACTACTTTCACTTAACATAGTCTCCTGTTTCTGTAAAAGTGTGCTCATGGCTCATTACATAGCAAGCTAAAGCAGAAAACTGTAATACTCTTGCACATACCAGTGACATGCAGCACAATATCCCACAACAAACTTAT
Organism: Numida meleagris; assembly: GCF_002078875.1. NCBI lineage: Eukaryota > Metazoa > Chordata > Aves > Galliformes > Numididae > Numida > Numida meleagris. The sequence goes on from NC_034438.1 coordinate 25,591,087, forward strand.
TATAAGTACACCACACTCAACATTTATTTGCAGTTATGCATCCACATTTAAAGTAACTATTAAGAGGATAAAGAAAGTGTCAGTGTTTGGATGCTTCCAAAAATTCCATAACAGTGATAGAAGCAAAAGTTTAAGTATTGGATGCCTCCCAGTTACAGGTATTACACATCCATCATTGAAGAGGAAAGGGGTCAGGAGTTGTGGGAGAAGGAATTTATACTGACATACTATTTCACGGTCTATTTGAAAACAAGTACACATTTGCTCCAAAATTATCTTATCAAAAGGCAGTACCTATTTTATGTCACAACTACGTATTTTTCCTTCAAGTTCACCTTCCATACTAAACTGAGAATAGTAGGAGAGATGTAGGTAAAGTGCAGCTCTTACATTTAGAGAACACCGGAGGAGAAATACGCACTGAAAATCTCTCTCCAATTTACTTCAAGCTAAGCATAAAACAAAGTTGCATAATTTTCAATCGTGTCATGTTATAATGACTAAGCTAATATTTTCTTACAGGAAAATTAGTTTTCAAACAGACATAAAAGGATTCTCAATTAGTGAATGAGAAACCTGTCAAATTATTAATAAAACTCTGCTTGAAGTATGGAAGGTGTTCTTCCTACCAGAACATGCCCTCTATAAATGCAAAAGAAACAAGCCTCAGAAATTCCAGCACAGTTTGGGAACTGTTTCCAGTTTGGAAGGCACAGCTACTGGCGAGAACATAAAACATGTGTGCCAATTTTAGGCTTGCTTTCAGAATTACTTATTTATTTCTTGTGACCAGGTAATAGAAGTTGTACATGATTTCAGCTATGTTGGGAGTAAAAATGCCATCACAGATCTAGATTTTGGTGATCTCACAAATTAGTATTTTAAAAAACAGCTTTTTTTTTTTATTTCAAAGAATCTATTAGTTTTTTATATGTACCAATCATATTTGTTTCAAACACTACAAACATACACAGTGCACATGCATAAGGACTTGCATATATTAAAATGAGGCTAAAATAAAGCCGTAAGTGTTACTGTATATATTTGTTATAGGTAAATACATACATAAAATTGGAAGAATACTTAAAAAAATCAAATAGATGACAAATATACTGTTATAGAGATGAGAAAGCAACAACTTTAAGAATCCAGATATACGATAGAAAATTTGATGCAAGACTGAGACTTGTAAGAGCTTTTGCAAAACAGAGTTGTTTTCGCTTTAAAAAGCCAAATACATTGCAATACAGTCAGTTCTGGTGTTATTCCTCTACGTAATTTTTAAAATAAAAAAAAAATCTGTAATTTCTTCAGCACAAATGCTTCAGTTTTTGGGTACCTGTGTTCTCTAACAATGTCTTTGGTGTGTTGGGTCTGTTAATTATTTCTACAAGCTGGTGCAACACCATTGGAATATAAGGCTGCATCTCTATACCTGAAATAGTCAAAAAGAAATATTTAGAAGAAAATGATTGTTAATATATACAATCTAAGTAGATTTGATACATTGTATTTACTATCAAGGACAAATCTCAAACTTAAGTTTCAACATGAAAGTATCACTAAAAACTAAAAGCAAACAAACAAGATCAAAACAAGACAAACCACGCTAAACGTGCAAAGATTCAAAGAAAAAAAATCTTACCCATCTGGATGGAGATTTCTCCAATCGCCCAGGTAGCATTGTTACACACAGAAATGAATTCAGGGTTTAGGTTGGTTCCCAAAATGGGCATGAAATCAGCTAAAGAGAACAACATTAGAAAAATAAAAAGAAGTGGTTTTTTGTAAGCCTACTTAAATACTTGGAAAATGTGACACGCGTTAATGAGAGCTGTATTTCTGCTATATATCAGATTAACTTGGATTTTAGAATCTAAGTAGATCAATGCAAATCTTTTCGAACTATGATTCTAAAATGCTTCTAATAGGCTTTATCTTTATGCAACTCTGTAAACCCTCTTTCTCTCCTTCCCTAACTGGAGTAGAGGAGAAGGCAAAAGCAACCCAGTAACAAGCACCTGTAGTTTTATAACACGACTGAACAATTCTTGAGTCATTTAGATAACTATGTATTCAACTGTGCTAACAACAAAAGAATGACCCAGAAGGCCATCACATCTATCATAGCATCTACCACATGAACTTTACATTCCCAAGCCTATCAAAGCTTACATTTGGCAAAGTGTATATCAAGAACATTTGAAGGATATGATAGCAAATACTGTGGAAGCACATAATTGATGTTACATTCCTACTGAAAAAAAAAAAAAAAAAAAAAAAACAAAAGAAACACCCAAAACAAACAACAGCCAAGCCAAAACACACCTTCCAGCCAAGTTCTCCACTTTCTTTATAGCTAATAGAATCATAGAATGGCTTGGGATGGAAAGGACCTCAAGGATCATCAAGTTCCAACCCCCCTTCCACAGGCAGGGTTGCCAACTGTTAGATCAAGTACTAGGTCAGTTTGCCTCGGCCATCCAACCTGGCCTTGAACACTTTCAGGGATGTGGCATTCACAGCCTGTCTGGGCAGCCTGTGCCAGCACCTCATTGGTCTCTCAGTGAACGACTTCCCTGACTTCTAACCTAGATCTCCCCTCCTTTAGTTTAAAACCAATTCCCCTCATCCTATCACTATCTACCCATATAAAAAGTTGATTATCCTCCAGTTTATAATCTTCCCCTTAAATACTGGAAGGCTGTAATGAGATCTCCCTGCCACCTTCTCTTCTCCAGGCTGAACAAGCCCAGTTCCTTCAGCCTGTCTTCATAGGAGAGATGTTTCACCCCCCTGAACATCCTCGTGGCCATCCTCTGGACTCTCTGCAAAAGCTCTACATCTTTCCTTTACTGGAGGCCCCAGACCTGGAAGCAATACTCCAAAGGGGCCTTGCAAGGGCAGAGACAGACAATCACCTCCCTCACTCTGATGGCCACCCCTCTTCAGATGCAGCCCAGGATACCATTGGCCTTCCAAGCTCCAAGTGCACACTGCCGACTCATATTCTATTTCTCCTCTACAAAGATGCCTAAGTCCTCGTCAGCAAGGCCGTTCTCAAGGACTTCTCCCAATCTGTATACATATCTGGGATTACCTTGATGCAAGTGCAAAATTTTGCACTTTCCTTTGTTGAACCTCACTGGGCTCACGTGGGCCAGCTTTTGAGTTTATCAAAGTCCTTCTGGATGGCATCCCTTCTACCATACCAACTGCACCACTCAGCTTCGTGTCATCAATAAATCTGCCGAGGGTACACTCCATCGCATCCCCTATGTCACCATTAAAGAGTATCGGTCCCAAGACATACCCCTGAGGGACACTGCTCATCACCACAACTGCCTTTGTACTGTCTCTTCTGCCAAATGTAAAACCTCTTCTTGTTGTTTTCAATATCCTTTGCCAACATCCATTCCATCTGTGCCTTTGCTTTCCCGATCCCATCTCTGCATGTCTGGACAACATCCCTGTATTTTTCCCAGATGACATGTCCTTGTTTCCACTGCCTGTACATGCCCTTCTTTTCCCTCAGTTTGACCAGCAGGTCCTTGCCATGCCACGCCATGCCAGTTTCCTGCTTCCTCTGCCTGCTTTCTTATTCTGGGGATGGAGAGCTCTTCCATCTCAGAAAGGAATCCCTTAAAGAGTAGCCAGCTTTGCTCCACTCCTTTGTCTCTAAAGACAATTTCCCAAGAGATCTTGTCCAACAGTTCCTTAAAGAGCCTGAAGTACTATCTCCTGAAGTTCAGAGTCCTGACTTCACTCTTTGCCAGGCTCACATTCCTCAAGATCACAAACTTGACCAGGACATGGTCTCTGCAGTCCAGGCTTCCTTCAATCTTAACCTCTTCAACAATTCCTTCCGCATTGCTAGGCTTCACCTCTGGTGGGCCTGTCCAATACCTACACCAGAAAGTTATCACCAATGGACTCCAGGAGTCTCCTGGCTTGCTTGCAGCTCACTGTGTTGTTTTCCCAGCAGTTATCTGGGTGGTTGAAATCCCCCATCAATATGAGATCCTGTGAACACGACACGTCTTGCAGCTGAAGCAAGAAGGCCTCGTCGGCAGGCTCCCCTTGATCAGGCAGCCTGTAGTAGACTCTAACCACCAGCTCTCCTTTTTTGGTCTCTAATTTTAACCCACAGGCTCTCAGTCTGCTCCTGACTGTTTCTCAGAGAGAGCTCCTTGTAGTCTATAACATAGTCTTCTTAACATAGGGGACAACACCACCACTCCTTCCTACCTTGCCTATCCCTTTTACAAAGCTCATAGCCTTCAGTGGTGGTATTCCAGTCATGTGAGTAATCCTGCCACGTTTCTGTGATAGCAATAAGATCGTAGTTTTCCAAGTGCACCATAGTGCACCAACCCCTCTTGCTTATTTCCTATGCTGTGTGCATTGGAATAGAGGCACTACAGCTGAGCTTTTGGATGCATTACCTTCCTAGAGGAGTCCTCCCACAAACTTCCAGGAAAAATCTGAGGTTTTCTCCTGCTGTTTCTTAAAGTGAATATGTTCCCTGGCTCTCTGTCATTCTGCAGTACAGCCCCTTATCCCAGTAGCTCTAGTTTAAAGCCCGAGTGATGAGCTAGTCGTCTGGCTGCCTAGTATATATAGTGCATCTATCTATAATTTTAATGCAGTGTCTAGTAAAAAAAAGTAAAAACTACAAATTCATAAATCAAATGAAGCAACTGTTCTAATTAAGTACATCTTTATATATATTCCAGCAGAACAAGCAGCTTTTACATGGTAAAAATCAAGCAGCAAAATGAATGCTTTACACTGTCTGAAAAACCTCATCTTTTAAATGCACAGTTTGAAGGAAAAAAAGCTGTAGTCCCTTGCTGATAAAGGAATATGAAAATATACAACATGACAAGGCGAGACATAGAAAAAAGGAGCTTAACAGTAGCTAAAGTGGACTTTTATCAGTCTGTAAAACAAGTTAATTGTTTAATATGCAAAGGAAACATACCGATGCAAGGCTTAACATGCTGAAAACACGCCTTTGTCAGATCACCTAACAACGCAAAAGAACTCTGTCGTACTTCAGGCATTTTATCCTAAAGAGAAAAAGAAGAAATATGACAATTCCTGAAGTTTTTCTGATCATCTTAAAGAAAATCCTAGGATAAAACAGTTTCTCATCTCACCTGCATGCATTGGTACATCAGTGTAAGGATATTGCTCCGAGCTACCAGCTGTTCAATGTTGCCTCCAAGACCTTCAGCTAAACCACTGAGTAAATCAAGAGCCACAATCATGAAGTCCTTATCTGGAGCCTCATATTGGTCTGGTTGAGCATTGTGCAACTGCAGCAGATAAACATGCATTTTCAGAATGAGAATTACATTTTCTCAGGGGTATGCAAAACAGTAAAAAACAGTTTCAGAACTGTAGCTTCATTTAGAGATTCAATGTTATACTACAGATGTCCCTGACAACACCTAACTTTACATAGCTCATAGAAACAGAATTATTTGAGTAGGAAGGGACCTTTAAAGGTCCTCTAAAGTCCAACTCACTTGGAATGAACAGGGACAGATACAGCTAGATCAGGTTGCTCAGAGCCCCATCCAGCCTGATCTTGAATATCTCCATGGATGGGACATTCACCACCTCTCTCAGCAATCTGTTACAGTGCCTGACCACCCTCACCATAGAAGACTTTAAATCTCCCCTCCTCAAGTTTGAAACCATTTCTCCTTGTCCCATTGCAATAGACCCTCCTGAAGAGTCCGTCCCCCTCCTTCTTAGAGCACCCCTTTACATACTGAAATGCCACTATCAGGTCTCCCCAGAGAGACCTGACAGTCTCCCTTCCCTTCTCCAGGCTGGACAGCCCCAGCTCTCTCAGTCTGTCCTTGTAGGAGAGGTGTTCCACCCATTGAATCATTTTTGTGGCTGGACACACTCCAGCAGGTCCATGTCTCTCCTGTACTGAGGACTCCACATCTGGATGCAGTACTCGAGGTGAGGTGTCACCAGTGCAGAGTAGGGCAGGATCACCTCCCTCACCCTGCTGGCCACGCTTCTTTTGATGCAGCCCGGGATGCAGTTGGCTTTCTGGACTGTGAGGACACACTGGTGGCTCATGTCCAGCTTGTCTTTGGCCAGTACCCCAAGTCCTTTTCAGTAAAGCTGTGCTCCATCTTTACATTCCCCAGCTTACAATGATACTGGGTGTTGCCACAACCCAGGTGCACGACCCCAAACTTGGCTTTGTTGAACCTCATGAGGTTCTCCTGGGCCCACTGCTTGAGCTTGTCTAGGCCATACACTGTTTGAATGAGTTACTCTGAAAACATTGGAACAGCAATAGAGAATTACCATGGCTTGTGCAAGGGTCTTCTGCACTAGATTTACACAACGCTGGTACACAGGTTCACAGTATGGAAGAAAGCCAGATTGCAAGGCAGTAGCAACTGACGACAGGCACTGGAATTAAAAGAAAAAAAAGAAAAAAAAAGGAGAGAGAGAGAAAGAAAAGTCAAATCTTCCTCACCTCACCCAAGAGCCTTTTACTTATGAGAGGTAAATTAAAAAACATTAGCATTTTAAGTATATCCAATATTACTGTTTAAGTGAACACACAACCTAGAATGGCTGTAACAATTAGCTCAGCCAAGGGAAATGTCAGCTAACTGCTATTCTCTCAAACATGCCAGCTGACAACATTTCTCAGGCAGCAGTATCTTCTTTCTTGGCCATCTCTAAGCATATATAAAGACATTTACTTAATTCACCCCAGGAGTTACACTAAGGTTTAATATTTTGATCATGTGTAAGCCTTAACGTTGCTTAAAAGTTATGAAAGCAATTTTCTAAAAGTGCTTTCCTGCTTTACATTTGGAAAGCACAGAAAATAGACCACACAATCTGGTTCATAACTTCAGCTTGTCTCACAGTAGTTTCAATGGGGGTAGGAAAAGAAAATGAGGAAAGAATATAACCATTAAAAAAAGATAATGAGATCCCCAGGGAAAACATACTAGAATGGCAGAAAATAAATTTAAGTGGCTTCTGCTACAAGCTCTTCTGTAAGCCTTTGCAGTTACACTTCCTAGTTGGTAGATTCTTGAGCTGAAAGTGTAACTCGTAAAAGAAGTTTATAGATGATATTCAAATTTTAACTTTTACCTCTAATAGAGGAAAGAGATCTTTATCTTCATCCTTCAACATGTTCCACTTGTGGATTAATGGGGGCATTAGCATCTGAATATATTCCTGTTCAGGATGAAAATGCATCAGCTGTTGAAACACTTAATTGCATGCTGGTTTATTTCCAGGCCAGAGAACTGATATAATAAGAATCACTTCTACTTTTTCAACAAAAGGAAACTGATGTGCTGTAAACCAATCACTGTAATATGCAGAAGCAGTTTAATATTAGAGTTTATATTTTATGTTCTAAGATTTTTTTTTCCACTGAGGCATGTAAGCCCTTTGAAGAGTGGATTGTTTCCTCCAGGTTTGGCTTCAGTTTTGCAAGTTTCCATACCTGTCTGGGTTCTTAGAAATTTATGACTGCTGCAGGGCATATGGATTTACCTTTTTTAAACCAGCAATGCAATCTGCCGCTTGCATTTCTCAATCATTTCACACTACCCTGCTCTTACAACCTGATTATCCCATATTCCTGAAACATCATCCTCAAGCAAGTAACCACACATGAAGAAAGTAATTTTCTATTGATCTAGAAGGATAAACTTCAGCACTCTGAAACAAGCTGCTTGATCTTCTGTTCAGTCGCAAGGACATCAAGCAAGGCATCCCTGTATTAGTGCTACTGCTCCCAGAAGATAGCCTAATAGCCTGCAAAAACTGTCAGCTAATGCTACGTCCAAAATCACAATATTCTAAGTGACTGAAGAAAGTCCCACCAGAACAAGAGCTTGCATTTATCTTCCTCTAGGTTATATCAAAAGGCCAAAGTGATCAAAAAAGAGGTCCTTTCATGGTGGGGTGTCTTGAACAGCAAGTAAAGTGCCATAGCAACAACTCAAATTGATTAAATCTAGTGGATCTATGTCATACGAAGCGCAACAGAGAAATACAGCAAATTTAAATAGTCATCATAAGAAGATGCATACAATATGTGACATATATGCATTCTACTAACAAATGTATGTTGAAAAAAAAAACAGCAAAAAGCCCCATACTAGAGCATTTGCCTCTGCATTATCTGTGTTTTTTATTTGTAAGTTGCATGTTTCTACCTCTCTCAAACAATTTCTGCTGACAATATGCCCCACTACATAGGAAAAGACACACAGAGCAGCTGAAAGTAGTTTAAAAAAAAAAAGTGGCCATTAGGAATTAGCACACATTCCACAAATTCCTCTTATGTTTCATTTAATATTTATATTGATACACATCCTGAAAAAATCACATGCTGAAAAAATCTGAAAACAAAATAGTCATGACAAGAGGCTCATTGCAGAAACCAGTATACTTACATCCACTTTTACAAAATTTGGAATATTTGAATAGTGGATAAAGTAAATGCAGTCTATGTATTTTTCATGCAAATATTTAGTACCATCAAAACCTACAAGGAAAGGTCAGTATTCCTGTTCTATAATGCGTAAAACACAATATAGAAAATACTGAACCAGGTTTTCAATGTATGATGAGTGTTTTTATAGAATGTAAGGTATACTCACTGGTTTATTTAGATGATGACCTACAGAGTCTGCTAGAGTTCCTATAGCATCGTAAAGAATAAGCAGGTTTTTATGCTGGTATTTACTAAATGCGAAGACCAAAGTGTCAAGTATATATGCAAGATAAGGAACAAGCTCTGTACAAGCCTCCTCTTCTAGAGTAGCAAAGGCACTGAGGGACAAGAACAAAAAACAAAAACCACATTAGTCAGTACCTTTGAAAAAAAAAAAAAAACCCACACCAAAACCAACATTACAAACCCCGAACACCCCACACTACCCATTTATTTTTAACATAAAACTTTATTCATCCTAGGTACGTTTTCAAAATTGTTATATTGAGGTTGCTGCAGTAATATTTTGATTGAGTACGTAAGGATCTTGCATTATCATGAACAAAATTCAAGATAATTGCTGTAAGAACTATAATGTATACACAGGAAGCCTACTGCGCTGCGAAAAACATTACTATATACAAGTTACAGTGTATCACCTGCAATAGTAGGAAACATAACTAGAGTTGCTCATTTCAGCCAAAAAAAGCCTACTAGATTTAGTGTGTGCCATAGCTACACCTGAAGCCTAAGTGCTCTTGTACCAATACAATACTGGCATCTCTTTCACAGGAGTACACTACACTGAAAAACAGGTACAGAGAGACAAAACAGAAGTGAAAATGTGAGGGATGAACAAACAATTTCAGCCACCCTTGGTCAAAAAACACATCATGACATCACAGAAACTTCTCAGCTTGCCTACCAAGTGTTTGTGAATGACAGCATTAAAAGACATGCTGCTTCAGAAAAACAAGAAAAGGAAAAAATTATGAGCTATTGATGATTTACTGGTATAACTTGAGTCAATAAGATTATCAGTTGGTCCCGACACTAAAAATGTATGCAACACCATATTATGTGAACAATCTCCTACTACCCTGATACCAAATACAGAAATGTTTTTTACTTAAAACAATGCAACTGTGAACACTAAATGGCTATTTTACTTACATGACTATAGTACTAATATTATTTAATATTATTTATTATTTTGACGTATTCTTTCAGAAAAGCATAGAATGCAAGCAGGAAAATGTGTTTTAATAAAATATGCTTTTGAGTGTCTCCAACTAGAGGAGCACTTTCCTCAGTATCACAGACGTGGAAGTTAACATCTGTTATGATACACAAGTTAGCAATGAAAACATCTAGTATACTGTGAGCAGTTTTAAACATAGCAGACAATGATTTGTGCAGCTGTAAGAATGTAGTTCTTATCTTCTCTCCAAAAAGGATAATTATACTGCTATTTATAAAATTGCTAAGTACATTTTTACTTTTAACAGCTCTCTACATCTTCCTTAAAGTGGAATTTCCTAAACTATTTATTTTAACTGCAACAATGTTTTTTATGAGATCATCTCTACTGCAAAGAGAGCATTTCAAAGTACAGTATAAATCTAATACTGGCTAAAGACACACACACACAAAAAAAATCAGATGCACCATTATTTTCAATATTTCCATTTTATCTCTATGAAAACGAGAGATATTTTTAATTCTTCTAAAAGTTTCCACTGCATATTGCATACCCTTCATAAACTTTCCATAAGGGCATTCAACAACTGCAGCACAGCTGTATTCAACTACACACATACTTCAACCATATTTTAGACAAGGCGAACTAGAATGTGCAGGGTTTTTTTTGTTTGTTTCTGTTTTTTTGGTTTTTTTTTTCTTCTTTTTCAAGTAGAATTTGTAGGTAACTGATTCATAGCATCAAAAAATTTGTTAAGCAAGAACACTTTTCATGTTCCAATTTGTTCTGGAAGGAACAAAAGGTTATCAGAGTGAAAAGACAGCAGAAGTTAAGGCTGAAGAAACATGCTGGTCCTGTGTTTGAAAAGTTTTAGAGACAAAAATGAACTTGTGTTAAATATGCAAAACTTACTTAGCATATTTCATTAAGTCGTCTGAAATAAATACAAATAATACTGTATCTACTCCTTCTGAGCAAAGCTTAGCACAAGAACTCTGACCTCAGTGTTGACTTGGGCACTACCAAAATTTGAAAAAACAAACAAATCAAGAACTAAAGACCAAAAATGCACCCAACAGCTCTCCCAAGTGTTAGGCAAGCAATCACAGGCAGATCTAACTCTGCTTTTTGAAGAAACCTTCTTAGCAGTCCACTGTGTAAATGCTTGCCCTACACAAACTCACTGAGATGAGCTTCATGGACTAGAGATGTGCCATTCTCATTTCATTAATATTGCTTCCATTAATAGAGCCATTAATTTTGTTTTGTTTTTAAAATATAAGCAGACAAGACAGAGAAGATAATCTTATCTCACAGGATTTCCTTTCAAGAGAGAAAGGACTACCCCCTGCAACAATAATTCATATCTTTTGGTAATACTGGGGCAGCTATAAACAGTATCATGTTAGGATAGTTTTCTACAGTTATCGGTGTTGATCTGATTCCAAGGCATATAAAAACCAGATTTCCAGCCAATGAAAATTCTAATACTGAAAATAAACAGGTGTCACACAGATGGTTTCTTTTGCTGCAACAAGTTACTTAGCTTGATGATTAATACATTCTGAAAACGAACTGTGCAAGACAAATACAAATAAATGTTTAAAATTTTATTACAACAATAAAGTAATTTGTAAAGCTGAACCTACTCCAGTTTGAAAGAAAAAAACCAATACAATGTCCAAAATGAGGTCAAGCATTCAGTAAGTAAAGCACTAAAAATTTTCCAATGAAAATGCAGCGTCACTAACAGTGCTTTTTGGTTAAGCTTCAGCTCACCTGCAGGCAGCTTCTTGTACTCTCTTGTTGCTATCCAGGATACGCTGTAGCAACTCAGTCATTAATGGCTTCAAGTATGTGTCTGGGGGTTGACTAACTACCCAGTGTGCATAGCGACTAAGAGTCCAGCATGTAATGGAGCGCACAAGAGCCTTTTTGTCAGAGAGGCACTGAATAAGGTGAGGGATCAGCTCAGGAAGATATGGAATCATACCCTGCATGCAGCCTGTAAGGAAAAAAAAAAAAAACCAACAAAAAACCAGCTACTTCAATACCAGAATTAATGAGAAGTTATATTTCCTAGAAAGGCTCTTTTCATTTTCTATCGCATAACCATACATTTTAACAAAATACAAAGCAAGTCTAATTTATGTTAAGTCATAAGACAAACCTTACCATAAACAACAGTTAAACCTCCCCAACTGAACTTATATGCAACTATATTTCTGCTTCAGTGCTTCCCCAGTCTCCAGAAATTCTGCTTTTTTAAATGGAGTAAAGCAAGTACATAAAATGAGTTTATAAAGCTTCAATGTCCTAAGTCAGTCTACTCAGAGTGACCAAAGAAACAAGTACAGAAAGATTCAACTTTGATAAAAATAATCACATCATTAAAAAGGATTTTTTTCAGAAATCTAATTTCCTTCTTCTTACCGGCAATAATAGCTGACCTTTCACGTCATCAAGGCTGACCTTTCATGTCACCAAGGAGAACAGTACATTAAGATTTACCAGAATTACTAACTTTCACCTTGCTTGAATTGAAATGAAAGCCAACAAAAAAGTTTCTTAGCAACAAAGAAAAAGTACTCAGTAGGCACTGTGGGAAAAAGAATGATAATGCAGGCAGACACAGACCCAAACGTATTTCTTCCATCTGTTCCAGAAGGACAGACAAAAGGCCAAAAAGCCTATAAGTACAGAGGAAATTAAGTTATCATATTTGAAACTGAAAATGTTCCACTAAAAGTGGCTCAGGGCACTGAAGTCAGAAGAATGATCTTTTCCATTTCTGAAAACAATGAATAAAATGTAAGGGTCGAGTTTATTAAATATTTTACTTGTATCAAATCAAGTTAGTACCTAATTAATGGCCAATAAATATATACTGCAGAGTTAAGAAAGGGGGAATAAAAGAAAACTTAAGTTACTTAGCCTTCCAAATACACAAAATACAAATCGCACCACATCACCAACTTGTAGATGTAGAGATTAATCACTGAAACTAGATCAGTGAAAGACACTTACAAGTAAACGTACCTAGAAGGAATCACAGACCTGCCTCAGAACCAGACAGTAAGTTCACTAAGTTGATATTCACTGTTGCCTTACCTTCAGCAATTGCTCCAAGAACAAGGATACCCGATTCTTTAACTACCCATTCGGGATGGAAGAGCAGTTCCTTCAAAAGGGGCAAGATGTGTGGCAGAAGTTCATCACGAAATACATTGGCCAAAACATCTAGAGCAGCAGCAGAACATTTCCCTGAGGGGAATTAACAGCATTAATATCAGTTGCGGTTAGGCAGTATAATCCTCATTCTAACTTTGAGCTGCCAGTGGAGCTTCAGGGCATTATTAGAAAGAAGAATACTTCCATTTCATTACAATGTACAGTGAGGCCCTCCCCTCTCGCATGAGGGTACAGCTTTTAGAAATCCAGTTTTGCAGTGCTTAAATACCTGCTGAAAAGACACATACTGCAGGGACATTAAAACGCTCACTGACAGAAACCACACCATTATATTGCAGCATTCTATCACTACGTAATATGAGGACTGTATAACACTAAGGAAGAGGAAAGGTCTGTGACAGGAATGTAACAACTGGAGAAACTATGGAGAAATATGCTTAATAAATAAATAAATAACAGCATTTGATTAAAAAAATGTCAACATGATCCATGTTTCCAGGCAACCAACATCAATCCCTACAGAATGAAAGCAACCTGCACGCCTCTGCTCTGAACTCTTGTAAAAAAAAAAACAAACTCCTGTACACTAATAGAAATAGGAGCACCTTGAACTAAATATATAATCTCTTACTTATACAAAAAAAAAAAGCTCAAAAAAAAAATCAGGAACATCTTAAAACGATAATTCAGAAATTCTAACTCTCGTTTTCTCTGTAGTGCTGTCGTATCTAGAAAAATAACACTAAGGCTACTTTATAAAGAATGGGTATATTACAGAATTTATATTGCACTGTTTTGCTCATTTTGATCTCAGTTCCTCACTAATCTGTCAGAAAAGTTCCAGATGGAACAGAATTATATACAAGACAGGTACTGGGCAAAATATACAAGCATATGGTAACATGTAAAAATCCTAACCTAGATCTAAACAGCTACTGGGCCCATATAGGACATAGGTAGGTTTTAGATGGGAGGTAATAGCTACTAGAACAGAGAATAAATATTAGGCTGCTCTGCTTCTAGCTGAAGCCCAACATATTTGCACAAAATAAAGGAATCCTCAACTTACAGTAGATTTCAATTGCAAAGCAATAATTAACAGCACAAACTCCCAACAAAGACTTGCACTTCCCCCCATAAGGTAAGGCTTTCAGCTTTTACTAGAGAAAAAGGGACTGCTCCCAAAATAACTTAACAGGTCTTACTAGTAAACAGTGCTGCAAATAGTCAGGCTGCACTGCTGACTCTTCTCTGTTAAAACTGGAAGTCAAATACAGAACGTTACTAAGAAATAGGGGCCAATTCTGAATTTCAGAAAATCGAAATTATCCCAAGTCCAGATGACACATGCCAATGGAGGTTTCTCCAAACGTTCTGCTCTTCCTCAATTTCACACCATCTTAACTACGACTCTGGACCACAAGGTACTCTGTCAGTTTCAGCTGTGCTTTTCATAGCTGAAGAGTATCAGAAAATATGTATTTAATACTGCAATAACTAATAACAACAGTGACAAGAACAGCATAATGAATCCAAAACTATATACATTTTTAATAAGAGACTTTACCAAAAATGAGCCTATTTATACCCTTATTTTATTTACAAATAATAATAATTCCAAAAAAAAATCAGACAAGCCTCAAAAATGTTTGATCCCTAAGCTTCAAAGAACTGTTATGTTTGTGATGAAAACTCTGGGTTTCCTAAGAAATACAAAACTTTATGTGGATGTGTCTGAATCTCAAAACTGATGAAAAGGCTCTCTAATAGAATCACAGAATGGCTTGGTTTGGAAGGGACCTCTAACATGACCCAACTCCAACCCCCCTGCCACATGAACAAACTACAATATATGTTTCATTATATAGTGAGAAAAACAGAACAGTCTAACAACAAGAGCATGGTTTGAGAAGTTTTTGAACCAGAAGTGAGGCAGCCAATAAAATCAGGTATTCCATTTTTATGGCTTCTCAGGAGTTGAATGAAGTAGCTGAAAATCATGCAATGAAGTTGTCAAAAAAAACCTACAGTGTGATTTCCTATTTATGTAAGTAAATCTAATTGTTGACTCTCTAGATTAAAAAAAGAATGCACATTTTATCAAATGAATCCACAAACACTAATTTCTATTGCCCCCAAGAAATCATATTTCCTCTTCTTGCTAGCCTAAGTCTTCCAGTTCATAACTGAGAAGTCAGCCCTTGGATAAGTACCAGGATAACCAGGTAGAGGACCTGCTCTTCCTTTCCAGGTGGTCAGCAGTAGAAACAAAAAAGAAACAAGAGTAGCACCTATAAATTTATCTAATGTGGAATATAGTCAGAAGACAAATCCTTGCCTGCTCCAAAATGAGGCTACTTAGAAAATACACTTAAGTTGTATTTGCCAGAATTTTGGTCACTACCTTCTATGCCTGAGCTAACAAAAAATATTTTATTTCAATTTGTGGCACTTTCCTTCCTTTCCATGTGGCCTATTGGTGTAAAGACCCTACGACACCATTCCTCACTGCTATGTCCACTCTTGATAGCTCATACACTCTATTCTGGTCAGAAGCACATTTTTTACATGTGAAAATAAATATTGGTAATAACAGTGGGTAGTAGCATGTTCAAATGGTAAAAGAAAAAAGAGCTCTCTCTATTCCCTTCCCCCCTCCCCTCCAAAAAAGAAACCTCAAAGAACAAAACAAAACAAAAAACCACAATATACCAGTTTTAGAGTGGAGACTGAAGGAAAGGAAAGCATTACTGAGCTTCCATGAGGTACATACAACACCTCTTACTCTTATCTTTTTAAGCTGAATAGGTGATCCATGATTTTGTTATCTAGTTGAATTAAAATTATGTTAAACTCTGTCAAGTAGATGTTTGCAGCTCCATCTGTCATACTGAAAATAAGAAATATTAAGCTTACTGATAGACCGATCACCACTGCTCTACCCAAACCACTAATTACATCAGATTCTTTTCCCCCCGTTCTAAAGCAGTATCTGCATTTCCATACACAAAATCTTCTCTGCCATTCTTGTATTACACAAGTAACTGTATTTTAAAACATTTTAAGCATCACTTTGACGTACTTAAATTCCAGTCAGAAATAGCATCATCATCATCAATTTCATCATCATCATCATCACGATCTTCAATGCCATCTTCCTCGTGTTTCTGAGCTACTGTTCGTGAACGATGAAAACGAGGTCTTATGTCCTGTTCGCTATCTGGAATAGCTTCATCTTCTTCAACATCCCCCTGTCATCAAAATGGTTTCATCAGTACAATTACATTATTCAAGGAAGTTAAAAGTGTATGGTTAATTTCAGTTCAAGATCTTATAGCCATATGAAAGATTTGTGCTGCCGGGCTAACTAAAAATGCCACTGTTCCTTCATTCTCCTGCAGTATTTAACTGAAAAATCACAGAAAAACAGGAATGAGATAAACTCATGTAAAGGTATGAAGTAGCTTTCTTAATAAGAAGTTGCACCTGATAGGAATGAATTAGAAGGCACAGAGGCATACTCTAAAATGCTGGGATAGAATCTAATTCAACCTAGAAGGGCTTTAGAACTGATGCTGATTTTTTTTTTTTCAAAGGCTTCCTTGTAGGAATGAGTCATGGGTAACAGTATTTCAGCTCTATCCAAGTTGGGTGGGAGGGGACAGGTTCAAAGCTGGAAAGCCCATGGATTATTTTCCAACAAATCCAGTAGTGATAGCATTTAGTATTTGGCACAGCCCCAACAACACCTTCCACAGACAGCTAATTATCCATTGAATAGATGGTAGACAAGACCCGGCTTATCAACTCAATCATTCTGATTCACAGCTCAGAAGCTAAACAGATATTTCCACAGAATGAAAAAAACTGATGCTCACCTTCAGCAAAATAATATCTATCTCGGAATACTTCATACCATTCACCAGCACAGGTATCAGTCTACAAAAAGATATTGATATATATCAAAATAACACCTTAATAAAGCAAAATGATTTTTTCAGTTACCTGAGCCATAATTTTGGTTGCAACTCCACCCAAAAGAAAAAGAAATCAAAATACTCAGAAGCCTAATACAAACTCAAGCTCTATTTCATGCTCATCAGTATTTATAATCTGAAATAGTGTTAACTCCACCTCACAAACTTTCTAACAAGTGGGCTCCTCACCTTAAAAACAGGACATTATTCTATTCATGAAATGAAACTTAACTTCTGAAAGGTTCTTCAAAATAAGTCTACAACTTTTCACCAGCAACTCAAAACTCCCATAATACGCTCTCACCAGCAGTACATGGGATTTTCACTTGTGTCTGTGAACCCTACCTTGCTGAGCCTAGAAGATGGAAGACTACATTAAACCCTCTTAACAAGTTAAAAAAAAAAAAATCAAACAAAACCAAACATGTATGAAAAGCTAATATAAGCTAGTAATGTTGCACCAGCACCAGTGATGGACTTAATCCATGTATGTTCTGCAACTGAGAAGTATTCATTCTGAAGGTAATCAGGACAGTAGAATACTCATGCACCTCAATGGCATGCCACCTTCTGAAATTTTAATGAAAGAGCAGTAAGCTTTCTGATCAACACCAATTCACTGGCATTTCTGCAGCATACTTCATGAAGTATGCAGAAATTATGTATTTTACAAGAAAGCCTACGGGAACAAAATGGAACAAGATCTTATGTACTGTTAGATACAGGAACAGATTTTTAGAAGATCTTGTCGCACCCTTGCTTTAATATGTTGGGTTTTTTTTGTGTTTTTTTCCGAGATTAATTAACAGTATAGCTCCACATTCAAACGAGACTAACAAGAAAAACTGCTTTCAACAAACATGTCACTGAAAGATCATGAGAAATACATCAGTCAGTCTGAAAGTAATGCCTCCTATTTATTTCCATAGAAACTACAACAGATACGAAGAGCACAATAACAGCATTTGAAAGAGCAAATTCTCAGCTACAAACAACTTACTTCTCAACATAGGCATCACCATTAACATTTTTGCCAGTGATGAACAAGAGCCCACATGCTACACTCAAAAATCTGCCCCACTGTCACCACTGCTGAAACGCACCACCTGCCACCGCACTGTGCTCACATCCACTGTTTAGTCTCCAGAAACATTCAGCAAGCGTCAATGAATGCTAATGGGTGCCATTTTGTCCATGTCATTTTTGAGACGCCATTTTACCAGACTGCCGCTCTGCTGCCATCTGTCACATGGTAACAAAACGTAATAGAATATTGGTGGGAAGGTTCAACCTCTACTGCCATACTACTAACATTCCACTTCTGATATCCTGGGCCAAGATAATAAAATAGGAGGCATTACTTTCAAGGCAGCCCTCATATACTGTTACTTTTATCCATTTTTTCCCCAGAAACTTAGAAGATTCTTAAAGAAAAATAAAGCAAATATCTAGTATGAAGCTGTTGCAACATCAGTGTTCATATATGTCAGAAGAAATTTAACACTAGTCAACTTCGCAATGTAAACATGATGTGTCACAGAAAGGAGGTGGGTAGAACTGTGAATCACAGAAAATCCAAAGTTCAAGAGACATACAAGGATCGAGTTCAGCTCCTTATGTGCTACCATTCTTTTTTGTTTGAGCTACAAGAGCAGGAATTAAATAAAACCATTTTAACACTTAAAAGTCATTTATCGTAACATTAGTTCTCCTGGTTTCAACTACTATTTTTTTTACTGCTACGGTAGATGCTTTAATCTCTTATGCCTCTAATTGCTTATGAAAGTGATTTTTTTTTTTTTTTGATGGATCGCTCCACATCTAAATGACAATTTCTACTGGAAAGACAGTTTCTTCTCATCACATCTTGACCAGAAGAACAAAAATCACAGATAGAAGTGCTGTAGTATTTTCAAAAATCTTTCATGTGTACATAAAAAAAAAAAGAAAAAACCACAAAGAATTTCCATTTTCTGGGAACTGTGAAAATTTTGTTAATTATTAGGAAGGAGGTTTTTCTAAGATTAGTCTAGAAAAAGTTGCAAGCCATGCTGTGGACATGCAGACATGTAAGTCTCAAATGTGGATGTTCATGTTCATTTTCCTTCATCTAAGTGATCTTAAGTTGTTTTGTTATGTTATTTATACAAACAGACAACTGTTGGCATGACTATACACACAGAAGGATTGCACTGGGATGCCCAAACTCGCAGTTGTCAATGCTAATTCTTCACATGCACCATGGTACACTATATATTAAAGAAAACGTCACAACAGTTGTTTGAGTTTAGCACACAACAGTATATCTTAGTATCCATCTGATATTTAACAGACTTCAGCTTCAGGGAAAGCACTGCAGCAATACTGTTAGGTTGCTTCTACACCTAGCTAAGTATGAAACAGAAGTCTTTTAAAGGAACTCTGTGCCACAACCATTTTTACTCTGCACAAGAACAGCTACAGGAAAATTCTTCTAAGTATGCTGTAGACTAGATAGTCTTTTGAAGAGTGACTAGGAACAAGCTGATTGAAGTTTAAAGATGACTATTTCAGAAACAATTAATTGTAATTGCTAATACTTACTTAGTGAGATGCCGACATAAAACATCCTTACAAATTGGTTGTTCAGCCAAAGTCAGCCAAAACTCACAGGCCTCCAAAGCGACGTTTTCATCTTGGTCCTGGGTCCTTAGAAGCATGTACTGCACAATACAAAAAGAAATTACTTGTGTAAGTTCTGAGTGACCAGAAAAAACTACTAGTGTTGGAAAGTGTGCCCATAAAAATGTAAGTATGCCACCAAAGTATTTTTGTTTATTTGGTAAGGTGGAAAGAAAGACTTAGGAGACTACATGAGGCTATGGTGAGAATTAGCTAAGAGACTTTTTTCTTAATCCTGTATGATTCAGACTGAGTTTGTGCATTGCTTAAGTAAGAACATCATTACAAAGAAGATAGAGACAAGAGACTCAACATAATGAAGTTTCTGGTGAACATATAAATTTCTGAAACTACTCCCCCTTCACTTTTGAATAAAAAGGTACAAGTTTACATTTAAAATGGAAATACTTTAAAATTCCAGTACTATTACTTCCAAAATCTGATGATGTGACAATCTGAGTAAGTAGAACTCCTAAGAGGATAACAAACCAAAGTCTCAGAGTTTTCTAGCACGAACAGTAATTCATAGACTCATTATCAAATCTGTAAGCTTGCTACAAAACTTTAATCATGCTTAAATAAAAATATAATGAAATATCAGCATAAACAGAATGTCTAAGTATGCCACTACTAAATCAGTTTCTTCCAGACAACTGCCAGAACAATGCTAGGAAGATGCTTGCAATAACCAAAGTAGTAACTCTTACGATTTTCCATACTGCCACTTACTTGGTTGGTTTCTTAGTATCAGAGCCTCCTCTAACATTTTTATCAATGACTTTGATGAGTAGATTGAGCGCACCCTCAGCAAGTTCACAGATGACACCAAGTTGGGCAAAAACGTTGATCTGCTTGAGGCTCGGAAGGCTCTGCAGGGGCATCTAGACAGGCTAAGTCATATGGCATTCAACGAGGCTAAATTTTAGGTGCTACACTTCAGTTATAACAACCCAGTGCAGTGGTACAGGCTTTGGGAAAGTGGCTGGGAAGTTGCCTGGCAGAAAAGGATGTGGGAGTCAACAGCTGGCTAAACATGAGTCAGAAGTCTGCCAACCTGGCTAAGAGAGCCAAAGGCATCCTCGCCTGTATCAGAAGCAGTGTGACCAGTTGGACTAGGGAAGTGATGGTCGCTCTGCATTTGGCACTGGTGAGATTCCACCTCAAAACTGTGTTCAGCTTTTGGCCCCTCACTGTAAGAAATACAGCTGCTAGAACACATTCAGAGAAGAGCAGTGAAGTTGGTGCAGGGACTGGAAAACAAGACTTATGAGAGGAAACTGAGGTTGCTTAGTCTGGAGAAGAGGCTGAGGGGAAACTTCTTTGCTTTCTACAACTACCTGAAAGGAGGTTGCAGTGAGATGGATGCTGGTCTTGGGTGCTGGTCTTTTCTTAAGTGACAAACAATAGGATGCAATGAAATGGTATCAAGTTGCACACAGGAAGATTTAGATTGAACATCAGGAGCAATTTCTTCACAGTGAGGCTGGAAAGGCATTAGAAGAGGCTGCCCAGGGCAGTGGTGGAGTCTCCATCCCTGGATGTATTTAAGGGACATGTGGGTGTGGTGCATAGGAACGTGAGTTAGTGGTGGACTTTGTAATGTCAAGTGGCTGGTTGGACTTGATGATCTTGAAGGTCTTTCTGGTCTTTCTCAACCTAAATCATTCTATGACTCTAATCATTCTACAAGCCTCCCAGAAGTTGAAATAGAAAGAGGTATCTTTTTTTTTCCCCCCCGAGTGTTAACAGACATGTCTTTATTTGAAGAAAGCAACAGGATGCAAGCAATCTTACGACTGCAGCAACATTTCTTCATTACCTCTTCATATCATCAATACACTATTCATTTATTACAAGTAATCTCATTATGTACTATATGTAAAAAGATTAGACTTTCTACTGAGAGAGATCTTATGATCCACAAGTTTGGATATATATTGGCCATGAACATATAAGTGTAATTTAATAACTGAAAACCTAGGGTCTACGCCTGACACAATCTGTTATAAACTTTTCAGACAAAAACAAGAGAAACAGAGCCCACCCACCTGCCTCTGCACACCCGGAAGTGCATGCTAAAACAAACCAAAACCCAAACAAAACCATTCCCTTATGCTCCAGGAACTTGGCACACAAGTTAGCACTAAGCTTGTCTGTTTTAAAAGCACAATACTGGCCAAGATCTTAGGTATTAGAATCACTACTGGATCATAAATATTCTTAATAGTTTAAAAACTGATTCTCCATTAGTATGAAGACCATTATACGCATACAACTTTGTCTCTTTGTAAGACTTCCTTCACTTAATCAGAGCAGCCTCTATCTGCAGCATTCAGATTAGAAATTGTCAAGCTTCAAAGCAGCAAAAGCAACTTCAACTGAATGTTAAAAAATAGTCACAGTTCTGGGGTATTAGATCTGCACACATCTACATGCACATGGAACCGGTGAAATCCGTAGCTGTACATGGTAGTCACATTTAAAAAAAAGCCTAGTCTTTTTGTTACAGAACATAAATTCACTACTACTGTATTTTGCAAAAAGGAAGTATAACAGTCTTCTCAGCAACAAAATACCAGGTATAATGAGAATACAATCTTGGATTATCTGTGTGGTAACACTATTAGGTCGATCCTGTCAAACAAGCAGGCACGTGTGGAGCAGGCTGCCCAGAACAATGTCCACATAGCGTTTTTCTTGTCCTTCATGTGCCTGAAAATGGTTTCCAGGATGAGCAGTTCGACCATCTTTCCAAGGAAAAGCATTCCTTGGAAACGTTTTTTATTTGTACTTATTTCTGCAACCCCAAACTAGTTCCAGCATGCAACACAGAAAATAAGACTCACCTCAACTATACTAATCATATGAGGAAGAAGGCGATCCATTCGAACTTCCAGCAACATTACCAGAGCACGGCAAACATTTTTTCGTACTTCAGGCTCCTCATCAGTAGCCAGTGCAAAAAGATTCTATTGGAAAGCAATATCAGTTTAGAAGTCTCAATTCATTTTGTTCGACTTGTATTTAAATTTACATTACTGGTAAACTAAGGTATACGAAAATATAATTGTTACCCTCCATTCTTACACCTGAGAATACTGTACTACTTCTTACGGACATTTTCTTTAGAGCAAATCGTATTTTCAGACTCTCAATGCACATAGTCCTCATGACCAAAACACTGGGTAATGGTAGATACTGGCATAAGAACATTATTTCCTGCCTTTTTCTTTTCCTAAAAGTTCTAAAGCCATGCTTCAAGATGCAACTGGTGCACATCAAATACTTCAGATAACCTAAAGTATCACCATTCCAGTTCACGTTCAGTACTAATACTCAAAGACACCAATTTCCCATACAGACTGACATGATGATACCCATGTTGAACTCTCCATCACAGTAGTGACAGACTGATGTCATTACTTCTGCACCTTTATACAAATAAGTTTCCTCTTATGAACTTATGAGAAGGAAATATCTTTCAAAATTTTTTTATGCTGAGAGAGTATTTAGACTTTTCAACTTGGATCACAAGCATACAAAATAAACTTGAATGCAAAGGGTGCATATAAAGCTAAGAACAGGAAGCTCAAAGTAGGGAGGCTAGAGGTAGTGACAGTTATAAAACATTATCTAAGACTCTTGGTAAATCAGACATGCAATCTGACTTAATCTTGCCTCACCCAACAAAGAATGCTCACTCACCTCAATAAAAGCATCTATGTGCATCATAAGAGCTTGAGTTCTACTGATGATAAATTGATTGACACATGCAACAGCATGAGATCTAGAAACAGAGCAGTTAGAATATACATTTTCAGTGACTTATAAATACTTTCTAAACGGTACATAAATATAAAAAAAACATTCAGAATCAAATCACATGATGAAAGATCATGTAGAGGTAAGACTGAAAAGGACACAGTACACCAGGTGTGGCCACACCAGTGCTGAGTAGAAAGGAAGGATCATGCCCCTTACCCACTGATAGTACTTTCGCTAATGCAGCTCAGAACATCACTTGCCTTCTTTGCAGTAAGGGGACATTGCTGGCTCATTTCAGGGTAAGTGCCACTGTTTTTGTTAATAGACATCAGCAGTAACAAGAAAATTCTGGAAACTTCCTATGTCATACTTTTAGCTATTTAGAATAGTTTAGTATAGTATTCAAGTGAAAAGATTAAGTCCTTCCATAGAAACACAGAATCACAGGGGTCGGAAGGGACCTCTGGAGATAACACAGTCCAACCTCCAATTTAATTTGATCGTGTTGAAAGACACAGAGTTTCTAAGTTTTGGGACAGCTTAAAAAAAAAAAAAGCAGAAACTTTCTCCTGCAAGAACTCAGAAACCATTATCAGCAAATGGTATTTTGACTCTTCCATTGCTGCAGTCATTACAGAACAAACGAAGCATGTAAGATAGTTTTTTTTTATAAAATGATCCTAAGCAAGTAAATGTAAGAAGGCACAGAGATCCTATGCACCAGTAATTGCCACGCTAACCTACCTGGTTAATAGGTCAACCCTCTTCACTCCCTCACACACCTCTTAAATCTACCATCAGTGTATGATATTCCATACCAAAGACATTTTGAATATTTTGAAAAATTAATGTGGTGGGTAGAACTTAATACACTTAGCTTTTTAAAATCAGAGTATTTTAAACAGATCTATAAAACATTGACTTTGCTGCTCATGTAAATAATATTTTAACATGGATCTGTAGTACAACATTTAAACCTACCTTATTTTTGGACTGCTGTGCTTGAAGAACTGTAAGAATTTAGGTATCATGATATTGAGTGGTCGGTCCAATACATCACTATCTAAAATTTCAGCAGAATCTTCACATATCTTCTGAAGAGCGCCAAATGCACCCTGTTTAAAAAACAAGCCATACACTTGTTGTTTCACATTCTGAAGAAAGCAAATTCAGCACAACGCTAGAGTAAGTGTGGTGAGCTAAATTTGGAGTAAAATCGAAACATACTTCTAGGCCTTTTCTTTAATATTTTACACCTTTATCTGTAAGATCTCAGGATGGTTGAACGGCTGATAAGTGCTAATTTTAATTTTAGCTTTCAATGCTCATCTGTTCAGTTGTATTTTTAAAAATGCTTAAAAGGTAGTTCTTCTTTTCTTGTGAAAACAGCACCAAAACACTACATAACAGCATGGCACATTGGACCAGCCTTTTCAGCAAAAGGATTATTTTATTCAAAATGTTTCACACACTTATGGAGACAGTATCAAGTAATTAAAATTGTGTGTTCACAGATTTTTATTTTTTAAAAATCAGACAAGACTTTTTCCTCCACAGTTTAAAACAGTTAGGCTGGTATTTAATTATTTTCCTTCATACACACTGAATAAAAAAGTTCATTTCACACTAGCCTGATACAGAAAGTCAGATTATGTTTCCAGATGAAGCTGTATGAACAATGAACAATTTACGTGTTTAAGTAAGAAAATTCAAGGTGAATGTGATGATGATTTACTTAAATGATTAGGAACCCCAGACAGGACACTTTCTATTTCAGATGTCTTGACAATTCATCTCCATCCTTAATTCTGCATTTATACAAAATAAACAAATTCATTTTAATGAATGTTAAGGGTAAGACATGTAGGTAGAATAATAAGTGTCTAATTTGAGCCACTGTTATCAGAAGAGACCATAGATGTATGCACATGCAGCCACAGAATATCATTCATATACACTGTATCTATGAAGAGATAAGAATAATCAATTTCAGATGATAATCTATTTCAGAGTAATTCTCCTTACCTCACAAGTATTGTAGTCCTCAGAGTCTAACAGGCTGCAAAGCTTTGGTAAAAGTTCAGGCCAATTCTGTAATTCTCCTTTTGAAGCAATGGTTGTTATCAGAATGCCTAAGTGAAACAGATGAATGAGGGAAATGAGATATAATTTTCTCAAGTTTTGTACTTCTTTTTTCCTTTTCTAGAAGAACAAAGCAATTAAGAAATGGCAAGCATAAAAAGAGGAAGTATATTTAATCACAAATAGTATTTGAAAGGCTTTGA
The DNA here is from genome assembly GCF_002078875.1 of Numida meleagris. Classification (NCBI taxonomy): domain Eukaryota; kingdom Metazoa; phylum Chordata; class Aves; order Galliformes; family Numididae; genus Numida; species Numida meleagris. Next base: position 25,616,677 of record NC_034438.1, read on the forward strand.
AATGTCAAGGTTGGTTGTTCCTTCCTCTCACCACAAAGGGCTCAGGACATGAGAACTCAGGCATAAAGCAATTCCAATTAAGGAATTAATCATGGCCAAACACTAAGACAGGTTTGGCTGTAAATCTACTAAACACAGTATGCACTTAAGACACCTCTTATTACGTTACAAAAGCATGAACAAAGGAAGCACATCAGATTGGTTGTCATTCAATAAACTTAAAACCTAGTAGTGAAGTTGTGAACACACAACTTAAGCATGTTTACATAAAAATTATGGAAACGCTAAGACTGAAATACCTAGTAAGAGCTTGCACACTACATCAGGTCATCCCCAGATCAGCTCTAGAGGTTGGCTGATTCAGATCCAGCAAACAAACGGGACAGCCCAATGAGTCATTAATTCCATTTCCAGCACACACAGAAAACTCAGAAAAATTGAATTAGGAGAGAGGAACACAGAAATCTCCCTAGGTACTGACTTTGTGCATGACATAATGAAATGGGCAGCATAATTTATCACTGACACTGACATTTACCTCTAATAAGTACAAGCACTAAAGAATGTGGTATTACTACAACTAATAATCTTCCAAGTAAGAAGTTTTCCTTTCCTAACCACTTTCAATGAACTAATCACCATATACCATCCTCCTTTGGGTAAAACGTTAAAATTCTTATTCAGCAGACAATAATGTAGGTCAACATTACAGAGCAAAAGACATTCTGGGAATGACACAAAGTAACTGCAGAGATTTTGCATCATGCTTCCAATGATGCAATAAGGCTAGAAAAATCAAGAAGGCAATGGGCAAATATGAATCATGAGAGGTAAAAAAACAATTATACAGCTCCCAGTACTCATTTTTATCCTATTTTTTTTGGTTGTTTGTTTTGTTTTTGTTTGTTTGCCTTTTTTTTTTTTTTGATAGCTGCAACTGAATAGAAAAGATTCCTGCAAGTCTGCACAGGGACCTCTGGGTCCACCTGGTCCAACCCCTGCCCAAGCAGAGACACCTGAAGCAGGGTGTCCATGTCCAGGTAACTTCTAAAATCTCCAAGGATGAAAACTCCACAGCCTCTTTGGGCGACCTGTGCCACTGCTTTGTCACTAGCACAGTAAATAAGTTTTTAGTGCTCAGGAGGAACTGCCTGTGTTCCAGTTTGTAACCACTGCCCCTTGTCTGGCTCCAGTCTCTTTGCATTCTCAGCTATTTATATACATTGATGATATTCCTCCTGAGCCTCCTCTTCTCCAGGCTGATCAGTCTTTTGCCCTTCCTCCAGCCCCTCCATCATCTTGGTGGCCTTTTGTTGGATGGTATTCAGTATGTCCAGGTCTGTCTTGTTCTAGTGGGCACAGAACTGCAAACAGCACTCCAGCTGCGGCCTCTCTGGTGCTGAATAGAAGAGGAAGGATCACCTCCCTCAACTTTGACTAATGTGCTTTGACTAATGCAGCCCAGGATACTATTAACCTTCCTTTCTGCAAGGTCAACTTGCTGACTCATGTAGTTAAACTGAACTTCACAAAAAGAACAAAATAAATCAATGTTCTTGAACCCAGAGAACGTACTTACTTACATTGCAAAACGGTCTCCCTACATCAGAACTGGCACAAATTAGCAGAATTAACATGGGTTCAGAAGCAAACATACAAATGAAATTCCTGAAACTCCTCTGGACCAACAACAGAGAGAAATCACATGTTAAGTCTTAAATGGGTTGGTAGCTTTGGAAAAGGTCCTAGAAGTGCTTTCAGAGGGCAAGCAAATGGAAAACTATAAGCATTTTTCAAGAAGGCTTGTTCCAGACAGTGGCAGGATAACTTAAGAGGAAATACTTTGAGATGTGCACGCAAGAAGCAACTTGAGGCAAAGACTACATAACATTTGAAGTTTAGCAAAAGGCTTTAAGAATAATGAGGAAACAGGCATATAAATTAAGTTTTAGATAATTATGTTAATATTAGAAAAAATCCACATGGACTTCTAATGCATTTTGTCTCCTTTCAAATGTGAAACTTCTTCTGTCTCTGGCTCTATTTGGCCAACAGGGAACAGAGGACACCAGACATTAGCTTTTGTAGTTCCTCAATGACACTAAGTTGCAGAAATGTGGACATCAGATGAATAACCAAATTAAAGAAACGCTAAGCTTAGCAGTTTCTGACTTCTGATGTATTTGAGCAAGAGTTGACAGCTAAAGGGAGCCTTCCTTCCAACCAGCAACCTAAGCTGCAAGGTTAGAAATCTGAAACTAAAAATCTTTACAAATACGCTCTTTGATGTGTAATGAAATTCAAATCAGCATTACAGAATCTTTTGCTATTTCACTTGACAAATGTGAAACTAACAAACAAAGCTGTTTGGCTAGGAGAGCACCAAGCATGTGAGAAACTCCAGAGGGATATCAGAAATTGTTAAAAATATAACTGTAATTGTCACGATAGCTTCTCTTTCCTCACTATTTCAATTACAGGCAACCCTACTTCATAGCATCAACACTAAAATAAGATAAATGAACACAAAGAAAAAGCAGCTAATCTCCATACTTTTATGAAAGCAACAGGGGAAGGCTGGGTTGCTTCTTTTTTGTTTTATTTTGGGTGGTACTTTGCCTCTGTAGCTCTTAAAATCTTACTTTTGAAACCCTTAATCTAAAGAATTTCATGACAAAATCACACCCATGAAGGCAATCATTTGTTTTCATTTTCCTTCCGCAGTGAAGCTTCTTCAGTCCTGCCACTACTGTTATCAATCTATTTTGACTGTTATCTTTTAAGCAGGGCCTGCCCAAAATAGAATCCCTGGAAAGATGTAAGAACTGTCATAAACACCTCCTAAATAGATACATTCATTTCCTAGCAAGTTTGTGAGTCCTCGACACATGTAGCAGTCTTTTTAAAATTTGAATCCACAATTCAAAATTGGCACAGGGGTTTTTAAAACCTGCACCACACCACACAGAGAAGTTTCACATGGTTACTCACTTAGGGCTTAGGAACAGGGAAATGCTAAACAATGAAACTGATTAGCTTGCCTCCATCTTCTTCATAAGGTATAAGCTCTTGCCTGGATGGCACTAGATGTCAAAGACCACAAAGGAGTGAAGGCTGCACTACTTTTTCTCTGATGGTATTTTGATGCTGCTGCATTCTCTTCTCTTCCTCTCAGAATTTCAGACATCCTATTTACGGGTGACCCATTAAACTGACAGTGTCTGAACAGCAAAAACCTGTACGCACTTCCAACTAGAAAATGCCAACAAGCAGTGCAGGTGGTATCAAGATGCTGGTGGGTACTGGACAAACCTCACTATTAAGATAGAAGCCCATGAGGATCCAGTATTTAATTATTTCATAGGGGAAGGTGCAAAGTAGGCAATAAATAGGAACCCTTATGTAAGCATACAGTTCAACAGTTGGTACACATCTTCTGAGTTCATACATACCTGAATACTCCCTGCAAAGATCACTTAAAGCTCAACAGTAATTAAACTGTTAACCCACAAACAATTCCTACTGGAAGAACTCAAAGAAGAATTGCTTGAAAACAAATAAACAACCCCACAGAAAAAAAAAAAAACAAATGAGAAAACCAACAATAATCACCAATCAATCCTAAGACAGCTATCCAAATGGAGCTAGAATATTTTCCTTGGTCAGTTCCACTGTACTCAGCTGACAATTATTCTGAACTGACAAGTAAATAGGACTTCTACAACCCAAAAGCACAAAAATACGTGCCACTAAGACTTCTTCGTACAGCTACAAAAGAAATTAGGCATTATTAAATGCATAGTAAAGCAGCTTCAAAAGTTATGAGATAGCAAGAAAAGCCCTAAGAGATAGGCATTTTTCTATAGTACAAAGTAAATAATCCAAACGTCTGAAAAAGCAATCCAAAAGACAGGAAAAAGCAAAGAAAAAATTCTCAGGGAGTAATTGGTAGATTATTTCACATGCTTGCTGAGCCAAAAGGAGTCAGCTGATATGAGCTGATTTTTTTTTTTCCCCTAAACTGGCACCCTCCTCTGTTTCTTGCTTTTGTAATCAAGTATGTCATTAATGCTTATTTTACCCTTTTTTTCTACTTTTTGGAGTGGATGAGGAAAATTACTACAATTACTAAAGTAATTAGTGGAAATCACATTCTCAAAGAACAGGCAAAAAAGCAACTCTATCTAGAAATAAATAACAATCATGCAGACTTGTACAGAAGAAGTGCACTAGTCATGTTAGGAATTAAAAAATTCATGTAGCAAAATAATTAGGAAAAAAAACCAAACAAACCTAAACACACTCTTTTAGCCAATATTCTGATCTGCTTAATTTATCTACTGTTTTCTGACAGAAGATGTTGAAAAGCAAAAGCTTGTTATCTGAATGCATGCCATACACATTATAGTAATTTTAACAAGTCCCCTGAGAGTGCGTGCATATATGCGCGTATTTGGATGTGGGAAAGGGAGAAGGAAAGCAGCTAACAGAAATGTTTAATTTATGCAAGCGAAATGCTGAAGTAATTCTGCAGTCAAATTCTTACTCTGTTCATCTTTTCAGGTACAAAAAACTGGCAACAAAGCTAAGTTTTAGTAGATACAAGAAAACTTAGTTATATTTCAGTAGACATGAACTGAATTGGTAAATCAACTTAACAGGAAGCAAAAATGACTTTCATTTACTCATACTGAAAATGACCATCAGCATCAGAACATTGTGAAATTGCAACAATTGTCAGAAGCAAATAGCTTTAGGATTTCAGTAACTCTTTAGTTCACTAATGAAGCTCCAACTTAGACATTCTGCATATTGAAAATGTTACTGATATCAACAAGGGCAAACTTACCTACGGTAGCTCTAATTAAGGGAGAGGAATCACCAATGTTGTTCAGACATTCACTTTTGATGAAGTCAGTTACCCCATTTGGAAAGTTGTGAAAATGTGCTTTTACATTATTCTTCAAGATGAGACCACTCAAGGAACGTGTTGGTTCATCTACAACAGAAAGTAAGTTACATTCAAACTTGGATTAGTTCATAGGATAAGGTAGATTTTCACAACAATGCAACAAGAATAAAACTTCAAGTGAGATATTAATCTTTATTTCCTTATATCTTCCACCAACTACACCAGCCAATTCATATATCAAAGCTTTTTAGGTTCAGAATCCAGTATTTCTGTTAATTCAAAACTGAAATATCAGTATTGCCTCTTCAACATTTTCAAGTTTTCTACAGATACAGGCAAGGAATACATCTAAATTTGCAAGATATAGGAGATTCATACAAGAAATTGGTTAACTGAAGATACTGAAACATTTTGATTATGCTGACACGCTTGTTGTAATACTGTTACTGTAGAAGTTGACGACAACCCAGCTTTCACCAAAACAATGCCAACATATCACACAGGCACTGTGCAGTAAGTCCTCTGACCTCCAATCTGGGCAAGAAATAAGCCTTCAAATTTCCTTTGCATCAAGAATTACAGCTTGCATAAGATCTATTTCAAGCTTTTGAAACTATAAATATCCAAATAGAAGTAAAGCTAAGCAAAATAAGAGAGGCATCTTTCAAAAACAAGGTATGTCTATACTGAAATTACTGCATCACAATACGAGGACTCTCGCTACACACATGACATCTGACTGCCAGTTGGAAAAGTAATCTATTGTGATCTGGGCTAGTTAAAATGAAAGCAGTACTTCCCAGAAATGAAGGTTTTATTCAGAAATTGAAGTTCATTTTAACCAGCTGATTTTATCTAAGCTCCAAAACCAGAAAGCCATCAGGTACTCTTTAATCTGGTTTCTACATTGATATTTTCTTAAAGAAGCATTGTTTTTCATGTTCCATAACTATAAACATCGTGATTTACCAACACAGCTTTTACATCGAGTTGAATAGCTTTATAAACTAGGAAGCAACATTCTGCATGCACATTTGAAGCAGTTCTGTAACTTCATCCATAGCACAGTTTTTAAATACCCACCAACCTCTAAACAGCGCAAAAATAAGCATTGTTTCACTGCATTTCAAGGGCCAATGGTTTTTCTGGAAGATGGGGAAAAAAGGGCTAAAGGGGGTTATTATTTTAAACAAAACTACTAGAGAATGGATGTGCAGACAGAGTTTTTAACAATCACAGAACTTGGTTATGAGTTGTGGCAAACAGCATTACTACGGTTTGCCAAATCAAATCAAATAATTTCATTATTTTGTTCAAAGTTTTGAAGTTACCATCACTAAGGTTCTGGTGGAGAGTGACGAAATGAAGGAAGCTCTCACTTGAATGCTTAATCGGTCTCAGGTTTGACTTACTGAACTAGAAGGAAAATCTCTACATCTACTATTACATCAATCTAATATTTCAAACTCTGATTGCTTTACATAACTGTAATCCATTGATAACACACCTGCAAGAAATCCAGTCCTCCAAAAGTGATGAAAAAGTCTGACTAGAATACGGTACATTAATACTTTCTCACTATAATTTATTCTTGTAGTGGCTAAACCACTCCATTAAGGAAAAGAATTAATTCTCCAGAACGTGTGGCTATGATCACAAGAAAAAAAGGCAATTGCCCCAGTTTAACTAAGTAAAGATACAGGTACAAAATAAATAAATAAATCCTCACATGAGGAGTATTAAGACTAGCTGGTTATTTTTGGTAAAAATCAAGGCCATGTTAAGGCAAAACTTCAGCACCATTTTTTAATTATGGACTACACCTACAGAATTCAACAGTATGAAGCATCTTAAATCCATTCCTTTAGCAAAGGAAATAGTAAGACTACTTTTCATAATGAGTACTTATACCACTGAACTGCAACAAAGATCCCAATGGATTCATACTGAAAGTCACACTTCTGTCAAATGGCAGAGAATTCAAGAAGCAATAAAAGGGAGAAAGATTAAAAACAAAAAGCGAAACCAATCACCACCATGCTGAAGTAGCAAGCAGAGGTCACGAAGATAGGCTAAAGAGACTGCTAAGTAGACTCATACTACGTGAGTTAAAGAAACAGCACAGAATATGATACTCAGGCATTTCTAAAACTACACCACAGTCAGAATCTGAGTTTGAGAATCTGAGTATGACATGACTGAAGAAATATATTTACAGAAACCAGGGTGTTCAACAACTTAACAGCTACATTGTCAGAAAACAGTAATACAGGTCTAGATGGAGTTTTTTTCTTTAACACCAGTATTACAGGCAGATGGCCTAAGAGCTGAATAAGACACTTTTTAGTCTTCAGAGATTCTGTGATAAATTCTGTCAGCCATATGTTTCAGCCATCAAAAAGATCACAGACTTGCCTCCTTCTATCTTAGTCAGCGTTAAAGTACAGAGTTGACAAGAACATATAATACAAGAAAAAAGGAAAGTGAAGCAGACCTCTGGCATTTGCTAGCATCTTTGGTGCCAAATAAATTTATCAGTGGAAGAATCTCCCTCCCAACATGTCTCACTTTACAGTAAAACTGTATCATTCAAACATCACGTGATCCCCAGTAGGTTTTAAACTCTGTTGAAAGGCGTTAGTGCTTGTTCAAGTTTTTAATGCCTCACAGAATTGATGCATGCCTGCAAGACACAAATATCAGCTACTTTTAAGACTACAACAGTGTTTTTAAGAAATACAGTGCATTCTCAAAAAGCCCTGCCTCCTCTAATCAGGGCCTGTACAACACAGGTACGTATGTGAAAGCAGTGAGGCTTCTGTAGTACACTCGAAAGTCCAAGCAAGCTAACAAAAAGGCTGCAACACAGAAAACGTAAGAAGTGCATCACACTATAAAGCCATATATAGTCTCTTACTCTCTTCAGTGAAATTATTTATGGTAGACATGGGTGGCATGGTGTTAGGTTAGAATCCTACCTGAGTGGACAAGATGTCATGAAGCTAGGTATTAATGGGTGTTTATTTCACTTCACAGAGTAAGAGCTGAAAAATGGTGTCTTCTATTCATGAGGGTAGGTGCCGGAAGACACCATGACCTCTTTGCAGACTGTCAGAAGGAAGACTTGCTGTTAAACCTAACAGTGATGTCAGAACAGTTTCAATGTGTTATTTTGCAGTGATGAAACAAGTGCAACTGATTAGCTCACCACTTCAATGAAACCAAATCTAGCCTTATAAAAAAGGAATCACTTCTCTTAGTCCACTTGCAGTAGTTATGTACAAATAAGAATGTCTTTCCCTTAGCACTAATAGGACTGGAACCTAAAAAGAATTGCCAACAATAATGATATCCACAGTGTTATTCCTAGCTACAGAGCTGAGCATTTTTCCTAAAAGCAATCTGAAAAGCCACATAAAAACATGTCGTAACCCCACATGCACCTGATGCTAATAAAAACTTACTTAAGTAACTAGCTAAGAATAACTCCTGCTTTTGAAAAGCATCTTAAAACTCCCTCCTCCTCTTTTCAAATGACTATTTTTGCTCTTTAGAACCACAAGAAGATTTCACACTGTTGTGCCTTCTACTTTCAGAAGATACTGAGGTGCAACAGCATCAAGACCAAGCTCTAAGTACCAATAATGGCTGAAGTTTGCATTCAGCTCACCATAGGCGGCTTAGCACTGCAGTACCTGAATAAGTTAATTCCTTCCCAGTGAGATTACTTGCTTCATCAGAAGTGGCACAGATTGACCATTCAAGCAAGTATGGTACAGATTTTTATTTCAGTATCTTCAAGGAAGAAGCATTCACATAACTTCAACTGATCAGAATGGATGTTCCCTTAACCAGAATATCTACTGCTGCACAGGTAGCACAGTAATTCTGACTGGCAAGTTTTAAGTCTCTTTAAGTTTTTTTAAGCATTCCACAGCAAGCTCAGCATGAGCCAGCAGTGCGCCCTGGCAGCCAAGGGGCAAACCGCACTTGGGGTGCATTAAATACAGCGTAGCCAGCCAGTCAGAAGATGTGATTCTCTCACAGTATTTAGCATTGGTACAGTCTCACCTTGAGTATTGTGTGCAGTCCTGGGCTCCACAATATAAAAAGGATGTTAAAGCTCTTGAAAGCACCCAGAGGAGGTAACATGGGTGGTAACAGGACTGGAGGGCACGTCCTGTAAGGAGAGGCTGAGGACACTCGTGTTGCCTGGCCTGGAGGAGGCCAAGAGGACCTCAGTGCTCCCCACAGCTCCCTGAGGAGGGGAAGCAGCTCTGGTGCCAGGCTCTGCTCCTGGGAACCAACAGCAGAATGGGAATGGCACAGAGCTGCCAGGGGAAGGTCAGGCTGGGCACTGGGAAACATTTCTGTGCCGTGACGGTGCAGGCTTCTTAGTGAGGTGGCTGATGCCCCATGCCTGTCAGCGCATGTTGGAACTGATGATCTTTGTAGTTCCCTTCTAACTGCTGTACTCTAAATGGTAGGCACCCAAAGTTTTCCCCTTTTTTCCTTCCTCCCCAATGAAAGGTGACTGATGAAGTCTGAGATAGAAACTGAGAACAGACTGAAGATGGATTTCAAATGACTTGGAAAATAAAAATCAGCAGAGACACATACCAAAGCTTCTTAGATACAGTCTTATTTTCACTAGTATTCTAAGTAGCGGAGGATTGGTCCTCTGCTCATAGAAAAAGCTCTCGTGAAGCTGAATATCAGAAAAAAATAAATTTCTAAATAATAATAATAAAAAAAAGAAATTGTATGAAGGAGTATTAAATTAAAAGCATGTAATTACTCTCTAGTTTCTTATTTCAGGAACACCTCTACTAGTGCCCAAATTATACCTCGCCATTTCCCAGAATGCAACCTAATACACCTAACTGAAGAAACAACTTTTTATTAAGCTATGTCTACAGGATGTCAGCAGCAGAAGTAGGGAAAACTTCCAATGCACAGCACCCTATACAACACCAGTGGTGGCGGGAGTCGTTTATCTTGTACTCCCCAGTGCTCACTTAGTAGTCTGAAAAGTATTCTGAATTACTCAAATTGATGACAAGGCCTCATTTCACTTATCCAATTAATCCTTGTGCTCCAACAGCTACTTGTGTGATGAACTGTCTCATTTTAAAATATAAGAAACTTTCATTCATCTAACCAGGTCATTTCTTCAGAGAGATTCATTACTTTAACTCTTCATTCATTCATCAATAGGTAACTCCCACCAAAAAGCTTGTCATTTCCTTCCCCGACACACTTAGTGCTAAGGTACTTCTCTGTCATTCCTGTTTATGCAGAAACCAGAAGATGACACTCTATTAAGCATGGGTGTCCAAAGTTCTGGTTTGCCTGGACTGCACTGAGTGAAGAGGGATTGTCTTGGGCTGCATATAAAATATAGAATATAGTTAACGTATAAGTAACAACACTGCTTTGAATATTTTTTAAAACATAAAAAAAGAGGACAACAAGAACATAAAACTTGCTTTTATGAAACTAATGCATCAGTATCTGGTTCAGTGGCAGTGGATGCAATTCTCAGTGAGTTCTCAAGGTGCTTGTCAGATTTTTGATCTAATCCTACTCTTCCTCTTCTTCATCCTTGACAAGAGCTGTTCACAAATATATGTATTACCAAAAAGTGCTGACACGGATAAACCATGTTTGTGAAGACTATTTCTCTCTGGTAAAACAGGTCCCATAAAAGTCTAGCAAAGAGACATGATCAAATTCTTCTCAGAGTTGAATGTTTGATTGCAACACTGTTTTTGTCTGTGCCGAGGTGTGAACACCACAGATGTTGCAGTCACTCTTATTATTCTAAGAACTTTTTTTTAAAATTGCCATGCAGTATGCCACATGTTATCAGTAGATAATACTCTATTAATTTGCATTCAGAAGTTTTATTAATCAGGGTTTTTTTCGGCAATTCTACATTTGCTACATCTTTGACAACTAGAAAGCCAGGCTTACATGAGAATGTTTTGAGATTACTTCTTACTTTGAAATGTATACTATTTCTAATTTTGAAATATATACCAATTCTAATGTTTTGAAATACAGGTTTTTCTTGTACTTTACTCATAACAGTGTTTTAGATTCTATCATGAAACCTTTAACTTACTGCATTACTTCCATGCCAAAAAAAAGCGGCCATGATATCCACAGTTGGTCAAAGTTATAAATTATGAGAAAAAGCAAATAAATGTAGGTATAATGTGCATATTTAATTAATAATTAAGCATGTCTGCTTAATAACAAGAAATATATGTCTTCACAAGCACAAACACATGCAGGTAGGTTGAAGCGTTTTTCAGTGTGTTACTTGTCAAGCATCACAAGCACATGTAATGCACAATACATGCCGAGCTTCGGTTTGACTGGGTGTGTATAGCAGGCACCAGAGGTGGTGTTAGCACTGTAATGTGCCTTCCTTGTTTTCACCTAAGCAGTCAATGCTTGAGCTGTGCACAACTAACTCATGAAAAATATTTCCAAAAATCACATAATCATGTTAAAAGTTTGTGATCTGGGACCACATCACCAGCTGCCCAGGGCAGCAGGTGGCGGGTGGGTTGAACATGCCTCCTATAGAGGTCTCAAACAGCAACAATGTCTCCCATTTGCTATCGTAGTTCAGGATACTGTAGCAAATTATACTATCATTACAATGAATTGCCATTTATTATTAAGGAATCTTCTGCTCTTAGTAAAATTCTAGCAGTGATTGAATTGCAGGATCAGGAGGTGATAAATAGAATGGCATTAAAAAAAGGCTGAAACAAGATAAAATAGAGAAGCTGAAAGAAGGAATGAAATCGGAGTTCTTTAAATGTTCTGTGGTTTTGCAAGCCTGAAGAGATGTACAAACTTTTGCACTGGTTGGTCTGCGTCCATCATTTGTTAAAATGCAAAAAATTTGTATTACCAACCAATAAACTAATTCCTGGTCAGGAGTTCAACATCCTTTCCATATTATCCACAGCTCAGTTTTATTTACAACATGGTCTTCAGAAGCATAGCTGTTGCTCCTGAAGCAATAAATATGCAACACTAAGCATCAACAGAAGACTTTCAGTTGTTTCGGTGTCTGTATGACATTCTCATACTTAGGCAGTCATGTCAAAATTTTTTTCCATCATTCACATAAGCCAGCTGAGCACTGATTAATTTCAGACTAGCCACTACATTTCAAGGTTTTTCCATATATTCAGATACATTGACTGCCTCGAAGCATCTTCAGCCTTGTTTCTGACATACCGTTTTAAGCTAGAAGTATTACCCTTAAGGTTACTTATTATTCCAGAGGGAAAGGAAAAAAAAAAGGTTTCTTTTCTGCTGGAAAGTCCATGAAGGCATCTGTGTACCTGTCACTCTGAAGAAAATATTCACCTTGTGCCTCTCATATTACACTGTTCTAGTATGACTTTTTTTGTTTGTTTTAGCTCCTAAGAGACAGCCCATTTGTTAATAATGAATCAGAAATCATCCAGAACAGTGACATAAGGGATTATTTTTATCACATTTAGTATTTGTACATACTAAATCCACACCAGTAGTTAGAACACACAGAATAAAGCTTTTCCAGAAATAAGCTCTCAACAGCTTCAAGAGTGAAATCAGCACACTAAGCAGTTTTCCTTAGAAAGTTTTACCCTAACAGATTTGCCAGTACAAGAAGACTAACAGGGCAAAATACATGTTCATAGCCACTGTATCACCGTCTGTGAATGGATAAACACTACTTTCATCCCAGTCATTTAGTTATTTTAATAATCCATGCATTTTTATTCTTGGAAATAGAGGATGAAAATCCACAGTTAAAGACACGCTAGGCTCAAGCACCTCTGAACTGCACTGAATCAAGTACCATTGCTTGGGTGCATTTAGAAATCACACCAGCAATGACTCCCCTTTTCTCTAGGAAAACACCACGCAGGGATGATGCATACCGGCTTTTTAAGAACATTTCAGCATGAGAAACAACAAAACAAGTGTCACTGAGTGGGAGAGTTCAACTTATCAAAAATATACAAAGAATGCCCCCTGTGGTAGACTACAATCACCTCCCAAGACACACACGAAGGTAAGGCACTAAAGAACTGGTTAAAGACCTTGAACTTACCCAAAAAATGAAGTTTCATTTACTTTGGGGCTAAAACAGACCTTACCTGAAGAATAACAACAATAACAATGAAAAAGTATGATAATAATCAAGGGAAAGCCTGAAAAAATCATACCTTTCTGTCACTTCAGATAAAACAGATATTCTAAGATTTCTCCTCCAGATGATTTTACTCACAGTGAATAGTGCCTTTGAAGAACCTACACCAATCTGAATAAGTAAATGAAGGCACTAGGCTAGAAAACAGATGATACAATCAACAAACTTGTTACTGTACCTACTCCTTCAGAATGCTTTCCTTCTGTGGGCTTCAGGAACAGGTAAAGAGATAATAATGGAGATCCCATACTCTCAGAATAAGGACTTCCAAGAAAGCATTCCTGAAGCATTGAATCACATAATGCAATCCACTGGATAATTTCAATGTTTCTTTTAAGACTCTTAAAAGAAAAAATAAATATATCTGTCACTTCTCACATGTGGTATGTATGCCATAAAACCACTTAGGAGAAGAATTTTACTGAAGTCTGCTTTACAATATCCCTATGGGGGGATGGAATGGAAGAATTGGCTGCCATACAAGAAAAAAACCAGGTAGATTTAATGGTATGATTTGACAAAATTAGTCATCTCAGAACTTGGTTCCCCTTAAGAAGTCCGTGCATCTCAATTACTTTTCTCATTGACTACTAATACTGAGTTAGGTTTAACTTTATTTTTAATATATCAGAATTGAAGGGAAAAATATATTGCTATTCTCTCACTAGAGGAACACCACACATGCTATGTAACATCTGAAACTGTACATTTTAAAGGGTACATTAACCTTACTTCTGAACTGTAATCCTATCAGATACCAGATTCACTCCTTGGCAGCTATTTTAGTCTTTTCGATAATGACTAGATTATGTATTTTGTAAGAGGGGAGTAGAGAGGGGAAAGTTTTAGATAGAGGGGGAGAAGAGATCGTTTTAGTTAAATAGTCAAAGCCTGTGAACCTCTTCTTTGGTTTAATCCTACTCATTAAAAACATGTTCCTGAAACTGCAAGTTGGTTAATCAATACATGATACTCACACAATCTTTTTCTTGCTCAGCTTCAAATGTTTTTCAACATCAACATACCATGAAAGAGGTATTCCATAGTGGAAAGGACTCCTGAAAACCCCAGCTCAGATCAAATTTAAATTTCAAAACTTATCAGAAAATGTTCACATCAAATCCATAGGGCTACTCTGGATCCTAGTAACAGTTTATAAAAAGCCATTTCAAATTCCTCATGCAGACATAATGGAATTGTTATAATAAGTTATCACGTGCACTAACTTTCCAATTGAAACAAAAGCTTTTAGGGGCTGCAGGGGTTGAGAGGAGGTGGAAGGAGTAGAACCAAAGTACCAAATTCCATGGTAATACTCTGTGTGAAAGTAAATACTCGGAATGACTGTCATCACATGAAAATATCAAGAGTAGTTGAGACACCATTCGATCTTCAATTGCTCTATAAAAATCCAAACATTTTGGAAGTGAACTTAAAAGGCCACCCTTAAAAACTACCAGAAAGACAGTACAGTACTCAAGCACTGTTCTCAGTCCCAACTCATTCACCTTCAGAATATAAATTTGTTACAAGGGCTATGATCCTTGAGTGTGACAGCCTCACACAAGATTATAATACTGAACTATCACTAATGAGACCTAAAGGACTGGAGTTCTCACAACAGGATGGGTTGAAGCATCAGTCATCAAAACATGATCCAAGATCAGAACCAAAAGACTTAGTTATCTGTCCTTTTGCAGCTACACAATGTCTACACGGGACAGCAAAAAACTATCAGGATCATTGCCTATTTATGTCAATGTATGTTAGCCTAGATTCTGGCAAAAAATCCAGCACCACACCTAAAAGTAGAAGGAACAGAAGGAGCCAAACTTAAGGCTTTACAGAAACTATTCATGTTTTATTCCATGAGCTTGCCTGCTGTCTGACTGCAGGCCTTAGCGGAGCAGCCAACTAAGCAAGCGAAGTTATTCGCTTGCAGAGGCATAAGACTCAGGCCAAAGACAATATATGGTGCAACCCATGCTGAAATAAAATAAGGGTGTTTAAAATGTATTTCAATCCACCCTTCCAGAATTCTAACTTCCAGGAACTTCCATCTAAATGTTATCTTTACACAATTTCCTCAGTAGTAGTTTCAAAAGAGGCAAAAATTTTTATCTATGGATATCCACACCTGTTGTCAAACTAAGCTCTTTTTTGCCCCACACACTAGCTAACAGAACACGTCAATCCCCACTGAATAAACCAAGAGCAATGTGGGAAGCTTACTCCCATGACCCCTTCTGCTGGGAAGTCACGGCCACAGAGAAATGTGAACTTCCCACAGTACAGGAATCTCAGCTTCTGTCCAAGGTACAAAGCACAGTCTTTGTCTTCCCTAGTCAAAACCCTTATAGGACAGGCTGCCAAGAGAATCCTCTTATGAAGGAGAAAGTAAAGGATACTTTCCCAGTTGTACTCAAGATAGACTCCATCACATTTCCCCTCCAGTTCCAAAGACTAAGCAAGAGTATTTTAACTACTTACTAGCAGTTCTAAAGGTCCCTTTCTTTACCTTGCTTGGGCAGGAGTAATGATAGAGGGCTGTTGGCCATTGGATTCATAGCAAATCCAGCCAAGAGTTCCCCATCGTCTTCCATTAGTCCCACATTGCAAAGTAACAGGATATTCAGAACTTGGTAAATACTGTGAAAAAAAACACCAACACTGGACTCATTATGACATGGAATCACAACATGGTTGAGGTTAGAAGGAGCCTTTGGAGGTCATATACAGCAGGTTAACCAGGACCACGCCCCCCCGTTCTCAAGATTTCCTGAACACAAAGTTGAAGAACAGCTGACCCGGACAAGAGTATGACGAAAATTCAGCCACTGATGAAGGACAAAATCTTCCCTGAAGTAAGTGTTACTTCTCTGCAGTTTCAGAAAAGACCTACATGATGTACCTGTGAGAGATATGGGTGCAGTCTGACCACAAACACCTCTTAAAATTTAATTTGCTACTTCACCTCAGTCTGCTTGTCCCCTCAACACTCCAAATCCTGATTTTTAACCACCAATGTAACAATTTTAAAGCACTGTAACTGTTTCTCTCTCTCATCTTTCATTTTGTTTCAAATACACTAATGTAAGCAAATATTAAGAAGAGGTTAAAAAAAAATATTGGGTGATTTAAGGAAATCCATTAAAAAGCGATTCTGATACATCATTAAATATACGTCAGTATCTAGAACTTAAGGCACAAGCAGTGAGCAGAATGAAGGGGAAATTACCAGGTCAGCCTGTGTTAGAAAACATGCAGAGGCAATAGGTATGGAGCAACCTTCTCACTATATCCTTTGTACAAACTCCAAAATCCCACTAACAGACCTGCTCTTTCTTTCCCTGTTAATAGTATAAAAAAACAACACTAGCAATTAGAAGTATGATATCATATTTATCAGTGTTGAAGTACTGGATATTCTCTATCTATACCAGCATCTTGCTCAGTAATTTATTATCTTGGCTAACTCGGGTCTTTAAAACACTTTCTCAAACTTCAAAGATTTCCCCAAGACCTTAAACATTATTAGGAAACTTCCTACACAGAAGACCCCAAACCACAGTGATATATCCCAGCCTTCAAATACAAAAACATTCCATACTCCCCTATCCTTCCATCCTTCTTAAGTACACAGACAACACAAATGAAACACTTGCTCAGACAGAATATAAATAATCTTCCTGATGCTTTGAATGTTACAGGGCCACTTGCAAGTAAGATCTAATTCAAACTGAAAGAACAGAAGCATTCTAAAGCCAAGAGGTAAAACAAAAGAAAACAGAAAAAAGTATTAGTAGCAAGACATAGAAGAAAAAATAAAATCCCAAACAATCCAACATATTAATGACAAATGTTCAAGAATCAGCTGTGCCAAAATAGATCCTGAAATAAATCTCTCTCACTGGCAAAGATCTCACAAATCAGAAACTGTAGTCCACTGAAACAAAAATCCTTCAAATGTTCTGCTCATTACTAAGGAACTGCCTGAATTTACTCTTCTGTAGACACTACACAGTGTGCATTACACAGCGTTTACTAGGGTCTGTAAGAATAAACGAGTGGTAAATTGTGAGTGATTTCTAACTGCATTTTAATAAAAATTAAGACTTCAGGATAAAGATTCTGACATTCTCTCCGAATTACCCTAGTATATGACCGTCAAAATATTTAGCAGGCTGATTACTGGTGCAATTATGATTGTAACTGAATTTATCAGAACATTTAATAATGTCTCCAGTCACATTTCACCACTATGGAGCAAGTTTATTTCAGTTTCACAACAGACTCAGACAAGCATGATGCTCCTGGAGTACTGGGAAGATTTCATAGGATGCTTAGACCAGAATCTATCCTAAGACTTTGAAACTACGTGCACCAGTAAATTTTCAGATGCGTTACCACAGATCTTCCCAAGAAGATAAATGAGCTCTCAACAACCACAGAGATCAACAAACCAGCAAAATGACTGCAGGATTCAGCTTCCTATTTCTTTAAAGTTAAAGGAAAAAAAAATCAAACAAACAAGTGAAAAATAAAAGCGTAATAGAAGAGTTAAAATTTGAAAAACTCACCTTCAGACTTCAACTTCGTAAGAACAAAAATCAGGTAGTTGTTGAAATCTGGATACTGATTGAGTTGTTCTAGTTTCTGAAGTGAGAAACCGTTAAGGAGAAGCCAAATCTTATACATGCAGCATTTATAGCTTTCTGGATGAAATTATTATTAAATTTCTGAGTAATTTCAAACAATTGTATGCAAAAGCTTAAAATATTCAGAGTGAGAACAAACTGAAAACAGAGTCTGTAGTCCTCATACTGCAGAAATACCTTTTAGTTGTGAAATACAGAAAAAAAAATAATCCAAAGACAGAAAGAGAAAACACTAAAAATGCTGCTTCTGTACAGTTTTTGATTTCAACGCTTACACTCAGAAGCTAAGCTGAGACAATCTCACAATCTATCTTTGTTTTTCTCCATCATAAATAAAAGCACTCCGGCACTGAAGTACAACAGTTATTTATGATTTTGATAGTGAGAATTAGTTTAATTGTAAGTGGACACATATTTGCACCAGGAACTTATCTACTGTCTCTTAAGACAAGTAATACAGAATGATTCCTCTGCATACACATCCATTTTCTAGAGTGTTGGCTTTCTGAATGAGCTTCTTACTAGCAATACCACTCTCTCCACTTCCTTCTTCAACAGAAGGACTGTTAAGGTACGTAGTTGTTTTTCTGACATTTACTATATCATCTGCCGCTGCTTGGCTGGAACAGGCATCTGGCAGTCTCTTTATAACCTGTTCTCATACCCTGGTATTAACTGGTATTTTGCTCAACAACGGTATTTTGAGTCATAAGCATGCAGCATCATCTTCAAGTCATAATGATGATATCTACTAGGGTTAAACATGACATTTAGTAAAAAAAATATTTTTCAAAGAGGAGTGTTTACTTCATATGCATTGACTTTACCAGCCATTTAGCTAAATTGCTAAGCATTAGAAGTAAAACCTTAACCACATGCATTTTTCGGGATACAGTGGCCCATAAAGTCCCTTCCAGTTCTAAAGGACCTATTTGCTTCCGGTGACCAACTAGTTCATCTAGTCTCAATTACAGACTTAAGAAACTTCATGTTTAGATATTTAGGCTGCTTACATCAAGCAATGGCCAGAGAAGCCTGTCGTCTTCTGACTTTAAAGCACACTTACCACAGATACAAGGTCATTTGCTGTGAAATACCCAAGAGATCAATATAAACAGAAGGACGGTCAAGCCAAGTGAAAATAATACTGATCGTTCCACATCCCCTAAGAAATATAAAACACACACCGAAAGACTGTTTCATAGCTTCCATGCCAAAAGCTCTTTCAGAAGTAAAAAAAAGATAGGGTATCGTATCTTGTAATTTTTTTTCCCTTCTACTCCAAGCTTCAGAAACATGACCACCAAAACAGTATGTCAAACAATACTAACAACAACAAATTGCAGCGGCTCAAATACAAAGCAGCAGCAGACACATGCAGAAAGAACTAGAAGAGCAGTATTAAATAGGAATTTAACTAATCAGTCAATGAATCAAGTAAGAGCTAACAGGCCATATTTTCCTCAATAGCTTCTTCACCTACATTTTTCCTTTTTTCCCCTCCAGAAAAACAATTAATTTCTTCATCTGAAAAATGTCTGAAAGTCTTCCTGATTCATAATTTATTAACAAAGGGTTTTGGTTAACCTATGCTCCCCACTTCGTTACAATTAGGTTCCAAGCATCTAAATGTGTCAAAACTGTGTCATAAAGTACAAGACAGTACACCAATAGTCTTATATTAAATGAAGGACTGAAAGTGCTTTAAATTTGTAACCACTAATCGCCATCCTGCTTGGACATGCTGCTAAGTAGCACCCTATAATACAAGAATCATCCCAAAGATTTGTGAACACAGTTTCAAAGGACATTTAAAGTTACAGTTTGCTGTCTGTGAATGAGACATTAAACTTTTTCCTAAATGGATGCAAAACACAATGATAAAGCATGCCACTTCTTTAACTTTTACAGGATAGCATAGAAGGAACTCTCTGAAATCACAGGTATCTCACCACAGCAGGGAGTTACTGCTGTCATTTAAGAATTTCAAATATCAGTTAAAAGCATTTTTACTTAATCAATTTCTACTCATCATTCAGACAGACAGCATCCATTACGTTGCTCATCCTGCACCTACACTGCTATTTTTCAAAAAACAAAGCAGACGCTATTTTTTTTGAAGGAGAGCTTTAAGGAATCATTTTACACTACAGCTACTGTTGCTGTAAACAATTTTATATCTGAAATACTGAAGAAGACCTGTTTAAACTTGAGACATTTAGCCACACTGTGTAGGATTTTCCAAAGGCAGCAGAAGTTTCTCAGAAATCTATAACAACTCAAACAGCATGACAATCAAGATAAAAAGTAACTTCACTTTTTAGATAATAACAGAAGCTGCCCTACGTTTGACTGCATCTGTCAGCAAAGCCTATAGGTTGAGTAAATTTGCCTTCAAGATAGACTCATTTTTAAAATAACTTTATATACACTTCTTCTCACCTACGTGAAAGAATTCTGATGCCAACTGCGAAGACCTTGAAGCACATGCTGTTAAGTAAAAAGGGCTCACAATAATAAGCTCATATCCTTCAGAGAATGCCAGGAGGACTCCTTGGTATTTTAAAGCACTTACACAGTTAGCTCAGGGAACAGGAAGCAACAGATATTTTTCAAGAGCTATGCTTCTGTAAGTCTTAGCCTAAATTTTCTTCCCTCTTTGTTCCTTAAAACCCTGCTATTTTATCATTTCTAGAACCAAGAGACTTGACAAGCAGAAAAAAGCATCAGAAAGAAAACCCACCACATACAACTAACTTAAAACACACTGCTAATTGGCCCAAGAAGAAAGTCAGTCGATCATCCCCTTCTCGCCAATTTCAGAGTCTAACCACGCCAGCTCAGGTTCCCAGGCAGGCAGGAACATCCCCACCCGCAGCAAAACGCGCAGTGTTCGCGGCGGCAGGCCGCCGAGAGCACGCCGGCGGCGGCTCCAGCAGGGCCCTCCCGCCCCCAGCCCCGGCTTTCGCCTCGAGCCCCGGCGGGGGATGGGCTCGGGAGGCCCCGCCGCACCCCGGAACCAGCGGGCAGCCCTAGGCAGGAGGCGGCGCGGCCTGCCCGCGGGCAGCGGCCCCCGGCGCTCTTGGCGGGATCCGCCGCAGCGAGGGCCGCGCTCCCGCCCCGGCGCGGCCGGCCCCTGGCAGCGGCCCAGGGCGGGGTAACCCAGTAAAGCGGCAGACACCGAAGCAGCCGCGGTAGGGTGAGAGCTTTAAAAAGAAGCGGCCCTTGGCTTCGGGCTCGCAACAGGTGCCCGGGCCCGCGGCGGGACACGGCGGCCCCACGGCCCGCAGGCCGCTCCGGCGGTTCAAACGCCGCGCCACGGCCGCCGGCTTCGACGGAGGCTCGGCCCACCGCAACGCGGCGGTCCCCGGGCAGGCCCGGCCGCCGCCCCGTCCCGTCCCGTCCGTCCGTCCGTCCGCCCCGCAGGCCGCGCTCCCCGCCCGGCTCCCCTGGCGCCCGCCCGGCCCGGCCCGCCCCGCCTGGCGCAGGCCCCAGCTAAGGATACTTGTTGCACGGCTCTCTGCGTGGTGGTGTCCGGGGACTGCGATTCCTTCAGCAGCTGCAGGATCTGCTGGA
The DNA here is from genome assembly GCF_002078875.1 of Numida meleagris. NCBI lineage: Eukaryota > Metazoa > Chordata > Aves > Galliformes > Numididae > Numida > Numida meleagris. The sequence continues at coordinate 25,638,050 of NC_034438.1, forward strand.
GCCCCTGCTCGTCGGGCTTCCACTCGTACTCCATCTTGGCTGCCTGGAAAACAGCAGACAACAGGCGGCCGCGGTGAGCGGCGCAGCGGGGCCAGGCCGCGGGAGGGAGAGAAGGAGGGGAGGGGAGGGGAGAGGAGAAGAGGAAGGAAGGGCGGGTGGGAGGACGGACAGACAGACAAGAACAGAGGGAGGGCGTAGTGCAGAGCGCCAACCGCCCCCACGGCCGCCAACCGCCCCGCGAGCCCCAGCGCGGCCCCGCACCGGGCAGGCAGACGGCACCGACCTGCTCCCTTCGCCACCCGCCGAGAGACTGAGTCACGACCAATTTGTAATCTTGCCAGAGCCTCCGCGCGTCTTCTGGGTCCTAGTGCCGGGCTCGCCTCCGCCCGCCCGGGCTGCCTCGGGTCCGCCGGCGCCGCCGTCAGCCTTCCCCCGGTGCGTCCCACGCCGCCAGGAGCCTGCGGGCGACAAAACACGGCCCGCCTCAGTCCCGGCCGGCACCGCGTCGGGGCCCCAGGGCCGGCACTCGAGGAGGGAGAGCTCCGGCAGCCTCGTGGCGCGCGGGGTAGCGGCGCCCGGCCCCTCGGGACAGCTGCGGCCGGCGGCGGGCCGGGAGGCGGCCTCCCACGGAGGAAGGAGAAGCGGGGCGAGAAAGCAGAGCCGGCAGCGGGGGACGGAGTACCTGCCCGCCATCTGCTTTCTGCTACGTGACTTGGTTTCACGCTGGCTACATTCGCAGTTCGACATGCAAAGGGAGAACAGGGACAAGTAAGCGGAAAGAGGGAAGGCGACACAAAAGAAACCCCTTTGAATACGAAGTATATATTATTTTTAGCGTCAAAATGTATCAGCGGAGATATGTGGTCAAAATTAGCAATTTATATATGTATTAATGTCATGCACACTTACATATCGCTATTTATGTCTGTTATACATATGCTAATAGCCAAAATACAAATACACACGGCTTAAATGTGGTCTAAAATATGAAAACAAAAAAACAATAATTCCTCAGCTTATACAATCTTAGATTCAGACATCATGTTTGTAAGCATCCTGCTTGCCTAATGGAAAACTAGAAACGGAAACTCTGTTGCAGCACAACACTGGGTATGAGTGCAGGCACGCAGCGCAGTGGTAACTGTCCAGAGGCACAGAGGATGGAATATTTCTGATTATCAACTGCATATCCCCATACTCTGTCTCACTGCCCCAAAGCTTTCATTAACACAGTATTTAAATTACAATCAGCTCTCCAGTCAGGTGCTGTGTCCTGGACTAACTTTCCTCCTGTTTCCTTCTATTACAGTCAGCCAGCGCCCTTGCAGAAGCCAAAACTAGCACCTACTATTAGTCTCTACCAAAACAGCAAAGCAGGCTGTCGTAAGTGTACTTGGAGTGTCTACATATCTGGATAATGAGGACAGTATTTAATCAATCACGAATGCATGCACATTGGAATAAGTATCAGGAAACAGCTAAACAGCAGAAAAATATGCAGCATAGCATGCAAGAGAACAAAGCCACTGGAAAGCGCAAAACCATATTTTAAAACAGCAACAAAGAAAGAAACTGAACACGTTTCTTAGTATCTTCTGTTTAAGAAATTGCCACAGTTACCACAGGGCTGTTTGGGAGAGGGATTGCTGAAGCAGTGCACCTCTTCAGAGTTTAGCAGACTGAAATGCCTGTGAGTTGGAGTTAGTAAAACGGGAGAGTAAAGGCTTGCCACTAGTTATGAGGAAAGGATGGGCACAACAGTTTATAGGAGATTTTTGTAAGCTGTGAGAATTTCCACTACTTTCCCTCTGGCACAGAAAAGTCTCAAGCAAGGGATCACATTTAGCTAGACTCAGGCCATTAAAAACTATGCTCATGGTTCACAACATATGTGCAGCAGAGCTCTCCATAGTGATTGCTTACACAGCTGGCGCAAACGAAAGGTGAAGTCCAACAAAACAACAAAATGCTCATTTCAGTCTCATTCCCCTAACTGCAGCTTTCCCGGGAAGGTTTCGGAAACTTGATTATCTTTGAAACTTTTGGCTCACTGTCAAATTCGGGTGAAATTGATTACAGCTTCAAAAGTTGCTGTTTAGAATGTATGACACAAGGATTACGTCTTTCTAATTTGATCAGGAAACCCAAATGCACTAGACAAAAATCAAATTAAACGTGAGAAACAAGGGAAGAGACTAGAAAGGAAGGCTGAGGGACAGAAAAGGAAAAAGGGAGAACCAGGTCGTGGGTCCGTAACTAAGAAAAACTGACATAGAAACATGACCAGAATAAATTCCATGTCTTTCTGCTGTAGAAAAGAGAAAAAAAGCCTAAAAATCAAACTAGAAATGGGAGATGCTGCAATTAAGGGGGGGCATCTGAAAGCTTTATATAGCTGCCCTCAAGGGTAGGTTTCTCCTTAGGTCTCATCCAGGATCTTTCGCCATTGGGAACTATTCAGCCAAGATAGGTATCAAAGCAGGGACCTATTCTTGCTGGATACTTTCTTTCCTTGATCATCACCTTGAAGTTATTCTTACCCATCTCTAATCCTTTTAGTTCTGTGAGGAACCAGGCAAGAATAATTTAACTGAGTGACGACAAAATCACTGATTGAAAGCAAAGCATATTTTTGAAAAAGTGAAAAAATTGCTTCTTTCCAGATAATTTTTCTCTTTTGTTTCCTAGGACCTGTTTCCTTCTCTCACATAGAGAGAAATTCTGAATCAGTGTTAAAACTAAGTAACAGTCAGAGGCATGAAAGTTACCCATCAAAACATATGATGGCCTACTTCATCCCACTCACTCAGTAGAATGCACCAGAAATAAACTTAACACACCACATCTACATACATTAACAGGACAAAAGTTCACTGAAGACAGGAAACTGGCATAAATACTGAAGCCAAAATTTGATTTCTCTATTATCCAAGCTTCAGATGTTGTACCCTAACCAGAATCCAGTGGTGTCACAACAATGTGTATCATTAAAAAAAAAAAAAAATCCAAATAAAACAAAACAAAAATAAAACCCACCAAAATACAACGAAAATACTGGGCTAGTCTGATCTTTATTTCTTTCTTGATAATACCTACCTTGTTATATTTGAATATCTACAAAGAGTACAGAGGTACATTTTTTATTTTTTGTTTTGTTGCCAAAAATACCCTTTCTCTGCCAGGCTTGACCATTGGGTCAGACTGAAATGACACTTTTCAGGCATTTCTCATACTAAAGTATCTAACACTGCTATTTATGAGAAATAGCAGAGTTACGAGAAATTTTCTGCTCTGCAAGGAATGTTCTGTCTGTTCTAGAAGATGGTCACTGACTGCTTTGTTTCCACCAGAGCTGTAATCTCAGGCCTGAGCACCTTCACAGGATGTACAAAGAACACCACACTGCTCATGCAACAAAACACCCACAATACTGTTTTAAGAAAAATTCAGCACCACAGAAGATCAAGGTGTGCAGGAGCACAGACAGGGCCTGAGCCTGACCTGGGGTTGGTCTGTGGGGCTGGGGCTGGGCAGCAGTGAGACCAGGTGTGTGCACCATGTCTGGCTGGGGTGTGGGAGCCACCGCAGGTTGCAGTGGGGGTCTGCCTCTCATTTCCTAAGGGAGCAGGGGTCTCATGGTCACGGCTGAACTTCAGTAAAAACTTCCTACATCTGCCTTTGGGTCTTGTTTCCTCTGTGTTTGCAGACTGTTCCAAGCCAATTTTGTGACAGAATTTGGTGACCCAGGTGGGACCCTGCTGATTGGTCAGCTTCGAAGCCTCCTGGGATGAACTGGGCTTTGAACTGGGTGAATTCACCTGTTTTCTGCCTCTCACTGAGAGTGCCGAAGCCAGCCATATAGGATTGAGGTGGCAGCGTGTGAAAATTGTAAATCCACATAAATACTGCACAGTGGTGGTGTGTCAAAAACTGTAAGTGCCCACAAATCCTGCGCTTTGGAAATGAGAAAGGTGTTCCAATAGAAGAAGTTTTGGAAAATTGGAATAAAATTGGTGCACCTATGGCTTATTTAAGAAAAAAACAGTGGAACTGCATCAAAAAGTTTGGCATGCTATGACTGCATTTGGTACTGCAGACAAAAGGTGGACAGTTGGCAGTTTTAATGTCATATTGCCTAAGATTTTGTGATCGTTATTGGAAGAACAATTCCCTGCTTAGCTGGACCAGTGGCATGTTTGGACAGTTTGGGGAACAGAGCAACTGAACCAAAAATATCTATGTAAGTAAAATGGAAACACGAAAATGACGTCACCTTGTGTTCTTTCATCTATGGGACTTCCACCAATCGCTGCTAAAGCTGACCGTGCTCCTGCTGTGCTGCTGTTGCCTCTGGATTCTTCCTCTCTTCCCCCTTCTGCACCCCTGGCTGCTTATCATGTTGCAGAGCTCCGCTGAAGTTTGTTAAAGGAGGTTGTCTGCCCTCTGCCCAAATCAGGGCTGCGGTAGCAGTGCACAGGGTGCTTGTGCCTTTTAGTCCACCAAGCTTGGTGGCGTGACAACAGCAAATGCCACGGTTACAGGAGGACCGTGAAAAAGTATTACAGATGATTAGAAGTATATTTAGAGCATATGATCTGACATGGATGGACGTTTGTCAGTTGTTAGACACTATGTTTACTACAGATTAAACAATTTTGTAGAAGAGCAGAGACCAGGCTGCAGCCCAAGATGACTGAACAGTGAGGCCAGAACAAGAATCAGGTTGGAATTACTAGACATGGGCAGGGGTGGATATGCTTAGAACATGCAGAAATCTGCTAGAGACTGCAACAGAGGCTAGCTTGGACAAAGTTAACAGACCATCAAGAGCCAGAGGAACACCCCTCGGCTTTTCTAACAAGGTTGGAAAAACAGCTGCAAATGTCTGTGGGAATAGAACCTAAGCAGAACAAAATATGCCCTCATTATTTGTCGATCAAGCAGCCCCAACATCAAGAAATATTTTACTAAACATTTCCCAGGATGGCAACATAAACCAATCAGAGAAGTAATGAGCATAGAAACATTTGTATATAATGAAAGAGATGAGGACAAAGCTAGTCAAAAAAGGAAGCAGAAGGAAAAGCCAAGCTTCCTAGCAGGAGCCTTACTTGGAAGGGTTATTAAGGGGAGGCAAAGAAACAACAGAAATCAGAAAAGCAGAGATCATAGCAGAGGTCAAGTAAGACCACAGGATTGCTGCAGCTCTTGCAAGCAATCACAACACTGGAGAGGAGAATGTCCAGCTACCCTAAGAAGGGGACCTAGACCACAGTTAAGGGAAGCCCAATGAGGCAGGGAACAAGGTGAAGAAGTTGTGTACAGTTTCCAGGTCCCCAGTCTCCAGCAGAGGAAACTAAAACAGAAATACATCTTCCAGGAGGATCTTGGGAATGGATATGAAACATTTAAAATAAGGTTTATTCAGTTCAGTGGATACTGGGACAACTAACTTCACCCTAAACAATTTCCTAGTAAGCTCAAAGGTAAAAGGAAATGTAAATGTAGTAGGAAAAGTAAATGTAGTAGGTACAGAAGGAAAGCAGAGATGTGTTTCAAAGGTAGAAGAAGTGATGCTACAAACAGACCTACTATCAGTAGATAATTTTTTTTTTTATGAGAATCAGCACCTGCAAATTTATTACAGTTGGACTTACTGTGTAAACTACGAGCAGGATTGGTATGTGTCCCTGAAGGTAGAACTGTAAAACTTCCAATGGATTCAAAAATAATGATGGTTATAGGCCAGGAGAAAATAAACAGAACCCCTCAGGAGCTGAAAGACATACTGACATCTTTGCGGGTATGGTGTTCAAAAAATGCAGAACTATTAAAGTCAGCAACCCCAGTTACACTGGAAATGAAAGCAGGGAAATCTCTCTTCTTAAAGGAATACCCATTGCCACAAGAGGCTAAGGAGAGAATGTGACAAATGACTGAGTTTTAGAAGATGGGAATTTTCACTCCTTGTAACACACCGTTGTTGCCAGTAAAGAAGACAAATCCTGGCCCAGAGAGAAAGCCAGTTTTTAGATTTGTGCAACATCTAAAAACACTTAACAAATAGGGAGTAATATCTTTCTCGTTAGTTCATGATCCATAATTAGAAAAACATTGATAATGACAGATATAAGATATTCTTCTGACAATGATTTCTGTGCAGCTTCTTTTAGTACTTCAATACCTGAGGAATTTTAACATGGATTTGCCTTTACTTGAGAGGAGAAAAAAATGACATGAACCAGGGCTTGTGGGATCACCTCCAGTATTTTCAAAGACCTTAGACTGATAGAGTCTTGAATTACTAAATAATTATGTGCACTCAGTATGCTGATGATTTGCTCATTACTGGTTCAAATCACAGGTAAAACAAATGTGTAAAAGATACAACGGCTTTACTGTGCCCTTCTGTTGAGAAAGACCACTGAGCTTCCACAGCTAAATTACACTTTTATAAGGATGAAGTGAACATATAGGATATGTGCTATCTGAAAAAGGCAGGAAAATACCGAATAAGTAAATGAATACCATTCGGGATGTACTTCAGCCTGTAACAAAGAAACAGCTTAGAGCATTTTTAGGAACTGCAGTATTTTGCAAACTCCAGATACCAGCCTTTGGAGAAACAGCTGCAGTATTGGTGGCCTCCTCAAAAGCAGACACTGAAGAGCCACTGAAATGGCTCCAGTGGGAGAAAGCATTTGTAATGCTGAAAGCTTAGGTGACGGCAACCACATTTGAGATATGAAATTATGGTAAACCATTCCATTTACTTGTGTGTGAAAGGAAAAGAGTAGCCTCTGGGGTCTTTGTACAAACTTTGGGAGGACAGAAGCACCCAGCAGCTTACTGGGCAGCCCTCAAGCACCCAGTTATGAAAAGGAAACAGGGATGCATAAGAATGATAGCCTCAGCTATCTCAGCAGTGATGGCAGAAAAATGTCAGGAGATTGTATTAGGATATCAACTGACTGTAAATACCCCATATAATGTTGAACTGAGTTAACTAAATGAATTATCACAGGCTTTGAGTTTTCAAGTCTCCAGAAGTACCTATTGCTGTTGTTGCTGAGAGGAGAAAGTCCTCTGGAGAAGATACAGTGCCTTGAACACAGCTGCCTTGTTACCATTACCGGATGAAGGAGAATTACATCATGAGCGCAGAGAGGCTACACAAAATCAAGAAAAGGTAAGAGCAGACCTTACAGGTAAAGAATCACAGAATGGTTTTGCTTGGAAGGGACCTTAAAGATCATCCACTTCAAAATGCTTGCCATGAACATGGACACCTTCCACAAGACCAAGCTGCTCAAAGCTCCATCCATCTTGGCTGGCTGTGGATGAGGTATCCACAACTTCTCTTGGTGACCTGCTCCAGTGCCTCACCACTTGAGTAAAGAATTCATTCTGAATGTCTAATCTAAATCTACCCTCTTTTAGTTTAATTACTCCCTGTTCTACCACTACACTTCTTGATAGAGTACCTCTCCCTTCTCTGCCAGCTCCAGACTTGACTTTCTGTAGATGGATCACCTTGGGACTTGGAAAGAAAGAGAGTACAAGTACGACACAGCGACTCAGAATTAGGTACTAAGAGCAGAGTCTATTTCTATCAGAGTACTTGAGCGGCTCAGATGGTAGCCCTGACAGAAGCCTGCAGGGAAGCAAAAGGAAAGAAAGTTAACACCACTTTGGACCTGAAATACACTTTTGATATCTGCTGTGCTACAGGAAACTTATAGAAACAAAGAGATTTTGTGACCTCTAGGCCTGCAGTAGCAGCTAGATAGCAAATGCTCAACAGATCAAGAATTTGTTTTCCAAGATGGATGGCTACAAGAAATGGGGGGGACTTCAGGGAAAGGGCTAACTGCCCTGCCCTGCTCTGCAAGGAATGTTCTGTCTGTTCTAGAAGATGGTCACTGACTGCTTTGTTTCCACCAGAGCTGTAATCTCAGGCCTGAGCACCTTCACAGGATGTACAAAGAACACCACACTGCTCATGCAACAAAACACCCACAATACTGTTTTAAGAAAAATTCAGCGCCACAGAAGATCAAGGTGTGCAGGAGCACAGACAGGGCCTGAGCCTGACCTGGGGTTGGTCTGTGGGGCTGGGGCTGGGCAGCAGTGAGACCAGGTGTGTGCACCATGTCTGGCTGGGGTGTGGGAGCCACCGCAGGTTGCAGTGGGGGGTCTGCCTCTCATTTCCTAAGGGAGCAGGGGTCTCATGGTCACGGCTGAACTTCAGTAAAAACTTCCTACATCTGCCTTTGGGTCTTGTTTCCTCTATGCAAAATGCCTTGAGTCACTTTTGTGACATATCTCATTCAAAATCCAGTACTTAAGAGTACTAGCTCCACACACATGAGGTAGGCTTCAACTTAAGCTTTTTTCTAGGGTAATGAATCCAAAGTTTTCTGAAAGTTTCTTTACCATCAGATTACAGCGTACTTAAGTACAGCATACTCCAATCTTGTAGTGTCTTCCATTATGTTATTAACACATATTAATGGGAAATTGGATTGGAAATTATTTCCAAATCACTATTCTGTAAGATAATTGACAGTTAATGCTTCCAATACAAAAACAGGCAGCACAAATAGTTAGGAAACTTTTAACAGAATACCTTCCCCACCCTTCCAGCAGTCTCAGTGCACTGAAAAGAGAAATAGGAGACTCTGATGCAAATCCCTGCCAAGGCCCAGCCAAAAAAGATTTGAACTAGTAGGAAGATATCCCATCCCTCAAATACCTTAGCTGCCAAGCCGTACCTTTGGGAACTGCAATTTATTGCTGCTAGCAGTTTGAAAACTAATTTCAAATATTCTCTAATAAAAACTACTAAATTGCCCTAATTTCAGATTATTTTTTGACATTTTCAGCCACTTTAGCACTTACAAAATCTTTCCGTCTTTAATTTTACCAAGGAAATCCTGTGTTTTTGTATTTTTTTATCCCTCTTTTAGACAGAGAATTCTAATAAGCTACCTTTCTTCTTGTCACAAAGTACAGGCACTGCTATCTGTAAAGCTGATATTTAATATTGGGAATCAATCATCCAATACATTGCTACAACCTAAGCTTCCAAGTTTCCACATAGACCGCCTAGTGTCTCTCTGTATCTCTATTTGTAGAAGATTTGTATGCACAGAGGAAATAAATGATATTTCATTAAGCTCTATGTATAAAACCCTCCTATTTCAGTCTAAGAGGGATATGGATTAAGCTAAGTAGGAAAAAAACTTCTCATAATACAGAATAAAAGTGTCTATATAACAGAGTTCATGTCAAATAGCTATCATTACATTATTTTGCAATATCTTCTGCCTGGAGACATGAACTAAGCTTTCACCAAAAAAAAAAAAAAAAAAAAAAAAAAAAAGCTGGTAGTCCTCAGCCAAATGCATCAAAGGAGAATCCATTCTAAAACATTTCTTGCAGTCTTCCTGAGTTCAGCCACATGATAAAAGATTACTGTTTATTATGCAGTGGTTTATTTGAACAGTTTTTAGAAGATTGCTTGACCTTGTGAAGGTCCAGAGGTTACTGAGGAGACAGACAGAAAGACAGTCTTGAAAGGACTTTCCTGTCAATTACTGAAATGTCTTGGAAGTTAATTTCTACTTTTCCAGAGCTGATCAGTAATTACAATAGAAAATAGTAGACTGATAGATTGTTTTAAGGAGAAATCTGAAGAAACTTTAGAAAAATATTTTTAAGAAGGGATCTCAAAATGATTTATATTTGTGGACAAGAATGTAACAATGCAACACTAACTACTTCCACTGTTCAAAATGAAGTTACGTGATAACTGTTCTCCAGAAGTTGAATAGAGGACTTCATTGTAAGATTTGCACAGATGGTCTTAAGTTCCTATATGCAGGAGTAATACTCTTTCTGGTAAGTAAGAACATAAGAAACATCCTTTTCTTCATGGGTTCTTCAATGCCAGAAGATGACAAAAAGCTAAGACGGTTTCTGTAGGAAATCCACATAGTGGACTATAAGAAAAATTCAACATGCAATTCTAACCCTTGGGCTCAAGTAATAAATAAATAAATAAATAAATGAGTAGAATCTACTTCTTTTGCTGTTCTAAGACTATCTTAAAAAAATTAACTGTGCTTTATAGGAGAATTTATTGTATCTGTAAGGAGCACTTTGTCTTCAATATTCAAGTCAGCAAATATACAGACTTTCAGATAATATCATTTCAGATCTGGGCACAGTTATTTGACTTCCATTTTTACTGTCATTCACTCCCTACAGCTAGTAGGCTTAGAGTAGAGTAAGAAGCTGAAGAAGCTAATTGAAATTGTGTTAGCCTTCCATCCTCTTGAGACAATTTCAGCTATAATTGGTTATGTCTTATATTTCATGTCATGCTAGAAATTGTGTACATGTGCAATTAATCTCGTAATACAATACCTTGTAGTGAAGAAAACTGAAATTTTCTTGAACACTGGACATTTCAATATTGGAGGCAAATAAATGTGTAACATGATTTGCTCTCCATGGAATATGAGCTTGGGCGTCTTCTGACAGTATCTACCTTTATGATAATGAAGCTACTTAGGCAATCTGCAAGACCATTGCTTTCAGCAAACACAGAGCAGTTCTGGCATCACTGTCCACAATTCTGTAGCTCCTTTTTCCCCAAAGAAGATGAGCAGTATTCATTTTTACAGATAATGTCAGTAAAAGCCTGCACTGTGGAATCCTATTGAGCAGATAAAACAGTGTGTATGATCATACAGAATCACAGGATGGTTTGGGTTGGAAAGACCTTTAAGATCATCTAGTTCCAACTCCCCTGCTAATGGCAGGGACACATTCTCTACACCAGGTTGCTCAAAGCTGCATCCAGCCTGGCCTTGAATGGTTCCAAGGAGGGGGCATTCACAACCTCACTGGGCAACCTGTTCCAGTGTCTCACACCCTCACAGTAAAGAATTTCTTTCTGATACCTTGTCAAAATCTTCCCTCTTCCAGTTTAAAGCCATTTCCCTTCATCCTGTCACTACAAGCCCTTATAAAAAGTCCCTCCTCAGCTTTCCCGTAGGTCCCTTTCAGGTACTGGAAGGCTGCTATAAGATTCCCCCCAGAGCTTTCCCCTCTCCAGGCTGAAGAGCCCCAGCTCTCTCAGCCTGTCCTTGTAGGGAAGGTGCTCCAGCCCTCTGATCATCTTTGTGGCCTTCCTCTGGACCTGCTCCAACGGCTTCATGTCCTTCTTATGTTGTAGGCTCCAGAACTGGACACAGTGCTCTAGATGGAGTCTCACAAGAGCAGAGTAGAGGGGCAGAATCTCCTCCCTCAATCTGCTGGTCATGCTTCTCTTGATGCAGCGCAGGATACGACTGGCATTCTGGGCTGCAGGAGCACATTGCCAGCTCATGTTGAGTGTTTCACCAACTAGCACCCCCAAATCCTTCTCCTCAGGGCTGCTCTCAAGCCATTCTCTGCCCTACCTGTATCTGTGCTAGGGATTGCCATGACCCAGGTGCAGGACCTTGTACTTGGATGATAATCTGATAATCTGACAGTTTGTAATTTTACCCTTCAGATAAAAGTATGTTCCTTCTTTATTTAATGAATACCTCTGACTATTCCTCATGTATTCAAATAGGACATAAGGGGAGAGGAATACACCTTCCATATATGCAAAGGGGTCAAACCACTACATTGCTGTAGATAAATCTGATGATTAGCCACAGCATGTATGAACATTTCAAGTTTTTTAGATTAATTATTTAGTCTTACAAACATCAATACATAGCACCAGCTTACACTCAAGTAAGAACTGAAAATAAAGTCTATTGAAGATGGTTCAATTACATATATGGCATCATCAGCTGCAGAGACAGAAACCTATTAAGCTTTCATCAACTTGGAAATCATTAGGAATGCTTTGAATTCTACTTTGATAGGATGAGCAATGAGGGATGTGGTTTAGTGGGCATTGGTGATGGGTTGATGGTTGGGCTAGATGATCTTAGAGGTGTTTTCCAATTCTGCAAAGCACTGCTCTTATCATTCAATAAAACGTCCAACTGACCGAACAAGTGGTAGGCATAGTGAAATACTGCAAGTCTCTTGATTTGGAATGCCTTCGATCAACTAGTCTTTTGGACAAAGGATACAATTATAGGCACTATCTCTTCAATTGTGCTATTATTTCATTTCTGTAGCTAGAGATACCAAATGGAGAGTGCTTATGTTGCTATTGGTTTTTGTCACTGTAAACACACATGCTATGTACTAAAATGGTAGCACTTACTCTTAATCCTAATAGTAAAAAAACTTAAACTGACTGAACAGCTGTTTGAGAAAACCATCACCTCCTGAATTTGTGACAGATTATGTCAGACCTATCAGTTGAAGGATACAATAAAACAAGACCTATTCCTTTCTTTTTTTCCCCTGAAGGATACAAGCTTCTTCTTTCTCCAAATTCTACAGTACTTTACTTAGATTTCCCATATTAACCTGTTTAACTGACTAACATGAAACGGATTTTTGAAAGCGTGGAAAAAAAATTATAGAATCATAGAATGGCTTGGGTTGAAAACGACCTCAAAGATCATCTAGTTTCAACCCCCTGTTGAGTGCAGCGTCGCCAACCACTAGACCAGGCTGCCCAGAGCCACATCCAGCCTGGCCTTGAATGCCTCCAGGGATGGGTCATCCACAACCTCCTTGGGCAACCTGTTCCAGTGCATCACTGCCCTCGGAGTGAAAAACTTCCTCCTAATATCTAACCTAAATCTCCCCCGTCTCAGTTTAAAACCATTCCCCCTTGTCCTAGCACTATTCACCCTCATAAACAATTGTTCCCCCTCCTGTTTATATGCTCCCTTCAAGTACTGGAAGGCCACAATGAGGCCTCCTCGGAGCCTTCTCTTTTCCAAGCTAAACAAGCCCAGTTCCCTCAACCCTTCTTCACAGGAGAGGTGCTCCAGCCTTCTCATCATCTTGGTGGCCCTCCTCTGGACTCATTCAAATGATAACTAAGAATGAGGAGGTCAAAGTGGAAGTGCCTAACAAGCCCCACTCATTACTGTAACAGACAAGATCTATTTCACAGGGTAATGGAATGAGAGACTTCATGGAACATTGTTCCTTTAAGACTGGCTCAGCTATGACAGACAGGTCCTTTGTGGGAGGTCCTGTGACCTAGCCATGTGGCAGATATCTCTTCTTTTTCAAAAACTTTCAGGAAGGAAGTACTCCCCTGCTCAGACTGCAGCAAAAAAGCACTCCACAGCAAATCCTAAGGACAGTCAACCCCATTATGGCATTGTGCCAAGTTTGCAGAAGTTCTTGAATCTGAAAACCGTGTATTGCTTCTTTAAAACTAAGTCACTCATTATTTTTAAAACAAGCAAACATGATGATCCAACTAAGTTCCTCCCTGTTTTTAAGCTACAATTGTACTATGATGATACAAAACACATCTGTTTTCTAACTACAATTAATATATACTTTAATAAATGAGGTAATTTTAACACAAAAAATACATAAATCAGATACATCACACAACAGTTTAACAAAAATATTTTAAATGTTTTTGTACATCTATGCCTTAAGAGTCACAAATATTATTTGGTAGAAACATCTTCAACATTTACATAAAAAATATGAAGATTATACATCTAATTAAATACTAAACAGAAATACATAAAGGCAGAGGCCTTTTTGCTAGTAAAAAGTAGTAACACATGCAAATAGTGCATTTGTACATTTTGATGCATAAATGAGAATAATTTGAGAAAAATAAAAACTACAGATGTAATGCAAAGTTAAAACAAAATACACAAAATTAAGGTTTTTAGTGTTCTGATTTAAAGAAATGTTTGTTTTACAATATTTAAAGAAGACCACTGTCTTCTCACAACATGCACTGGCACCAGTTGTAAAGTATGTCTCCAAGAAGTGAGGAGTCTTGTCCAGCTAAAATTCAGGCTGGACATTTTGGAATTCAGTAAAACTTAGGAATTCAAGTAAAGGGGTTGAGGCAAAAATGTTTTTGGGGCACAAGGATATGGTTAGCCAGAACTTAGTTTTATTTGTACTTCCTGACAAAATATTTTTCATCCAGGATGCACAGAATTCAGTATCATAAACACACCTCCTCCTTCCCCTTGTTCCCTTTTTTTTTTTTTTTTTGAATACTTATGTTTACTAAAACATTCTCACACAGACTGCGCATCAAGACATACAATTGTATGTAAAACAGCCACTGCTGTACAATGATGGCAGCATAGGAGCTTTGGAGATATCTGCACTACTGACTAGCAATACCATAGACAAAACCAGTGTCACTGATCATTTTACTAGGAGGCTACAATATTTTGCTCCCCGGATGACTGATGATTTACTTACTGTATGTAATCATTTTCTGTAAATCACTTACTGTGGTCATTTATTTAAGGTTCTTAAGGTGCAAGGAAATGAAAATATTTAGGCTTCTATTAGTACCTGCATCACTCTAGCAAGCCGGTCTCTGTCCTACACAGGGACTAACAGGAGTCACATTTGAATTGGCAGGCACAGAAATGGAAGACCCACTGGAAAGGCCCAAAACAGAAATTCAATCTTTTGCCTGCGAGTCTCAGTAGTTGTCTGACCTTTTCTAGTCTCTAAAGTCAGATAAATATACTGAAATTCTATCCTCCTGGAAAAGAACGAGGAAATAATTACTGATTTGGAATGGAGTTCCTTCCAAAAGACGATAAAGTCATGCATGTGAACATCGGCAAGGAGAATTAGCTAATCCAATTATACATGTAAACAGAAGGAATGATGCCCTAACCCGTTCAATCAAAGATGTGAAACTCTTAGGGTAGGTAAGCAAATCCCTTAGCTGATCTCACCAGGGTACCTAAGAAATGACTGCAGATATTTCTTGTTTTTAAGGCCCAAATGAAGGAGAGAGTCAAAATGGACCTCCACCACCACTAAATTGCTCCTGTTCTTCTTCCTCGAGATATCAGTATTTTAAGATGGCAAATACAACTAAGAGTAGAATTTAGTTCGATTTCATATAAAAAGCAGTACTATCCAAGCACTTCAACATACTAACTCAACAGGAACTATGGGAGACAAATATGAAAGAATATATTTAGAAATTAAAACATTATTAGAACTTCATTTATGAGAATCTCATTTAGAAATTCTGATCAGAACAATAAAGCTCACCAGGTACAGTGATTAGATAAGGAAAACAGCATAACAATGGAGACTATTTCAATTAATAAATACACACTGTATATCTAATACAGGTGGACATTTCAACAAAAAATGCTTCAGCTTTTTCCATTCAAGTATATTCAGTCACATTCTAAATGCTCTTGGGTGTGACACCTGAAGACAAAATTTAAGATAAATCTTAGACATTCAATTAAATTGCACATTCAAATTGTTATATCTTAAAGCCAACAGACATCACAGTCAAAAGCATATGTAATTCTTCCACACAGATCTTCACGGCATTTTTCAGAAACAGGCGTTAAGATATCACTGAAAAAGCAAGGTATACAAACAGCCTTACAGTGTCTAGTTTTAAAAGTCTGAAATGCAAGCAACGTATCTAAGCTTTAACACACAAGCTAAAGTAGCTAAATTACTGTTTCTACCCACATAGAGATTTGGGTAGAATGAGATTGTGAATAGAGGTAAAATTCCCTGGGGAAGAATACAGCCTGACCAAAAAGGATAGATCTCAAAAAGCCACCAGTCCCCTTAACAAACATTTTCATAGAATCAGAGAACCATAGAATCATAGAATGGCCTGGGCTGAAAAGGACCTTAAAGATCATCTAGTTTCAAGCTTTCTGCTGCGAGCAGGGTTTTATATCACTTTGCTTCAGAAACAGCATTTTCACGGCAAGAACAGAATTATTAGAAGCAATAAAAATTAACAGATTACTCAGTCAGTTTAGAAAAGTCAGTTAAGCTTGCAGATTTGGAAGATGTAAAAAATTTAATTTGATGAGGAATTTCACTGTCATTCTTACTTCAGCTGTTATCAATATTCAAGCATTTAATTTTGAAATTCACTTGGGAAAGTTCAGAATAGTATTTGGAGAAGATGCTAGCTGTGATTAGCTGTTAGCCTAATTAGCTACATATGTAAATGAATTCCCTTGTAATGTGACTACTAATGAAATGAAAACAAAACAAGAACTTTGAAGTTTTAAAGATTTTTCCCTTTCTCAAAGGTATCAGAAATTTATGTACTGGGAAACCTGTGATTTAAAATAATTCTACTCACCTTAAATGCACTAGGCATTTAATAGCTTCAAGGCCCACTTTAATATATTGTTCAATAAAAAAATAGCTTCAACACTTCCACAGAATAGGTTTGTTAGCATCCCATCTATAATCTTTGTCTTAGTAACAGTGTAATCACCAGACAAAATATTAAACAATGAAGAGTTGAAACCATGGTCAGTTTGACTACAGACAATAGAACAAGTTATTGTCTCCAATCTATGTGATAATTCTTACATACTAACAAGATGCAGAATCTGGCCTTTTTTTTTTCCTGCTGGTGATTCTAACGGTCTTCACCTCAAGTATAAACTTACTGAAAAGCAGCATGTTTTCTTCTCTGATGCCCTTAATTAAAAAAAAAAAAATATTACAAAAGACATTGCAAGATACCTTCCACCCTTTCTCAAATTCTATGCTGAAATTCTCCTTTGGTGTAATGTTTACAGATACTTTGTGTCTGTCTCACAGTTCTCACTCTCCTTGTAACTGTCCACTACAGAACACTTGTCTTTTCTTTTGTAACTCAGTTGCAAGTCATAAGCAGAAAAGACTTACTTCATCCCCTTGCCTAACATGTTAGTCTTTATTCCCACATGGACCTCCTATGCAATACTGCTGTAATTTAAAAATTAAGTATAAAATGTTATATTCAATTGAAAAAAAAATTGGGGTGTTTTCTGCCAATCTTTAACTTAAAAAAAATATTTTAGATTATCTTCAATAGCAAGAATGTGTATTTGACAATGAACTAGCTTTAAAATAAAACATCTCAAACAATTAAAAAATTATTTTGTTCAACTGTTTGTTACTGTCATAGCATACCAACACCAAAAATATCTAAGTTGCTCTACATGGAAACAACCAGCACTGAGATCAAATATTTCCTCAGAATTTTGAAACTGAACATAAAAGCCAAACTCAGGAAAGTAGAGTTCAGTCCCTCACACACTTAAGACGAAATTAATATAATCAGAAGGACACCCACGTAATACTAGCTTTCCCTCATATACACTTACCCTGAAGCACAGACAGGATAGCCACACTTCACTAAATGAAAGCATACATTCGCTTGCCTTCGCTTGAGTCTAACAAGATGCAAGACTGAAGTAATTTAATGTATACAATACTGTCACAACAGTGTTGTGAGTTATTAACATCATCATATCATCTCCTGGAAAATACAAGAATTAGATTGCAATGAGGACATTACACTACATATGACCACTGTGATAAATTTCTTCTGATTTTGAGATATATCCTGTAATCTCCACTTGGAGATTACTGGAGATTACTTCTTCCAGAGTACAAAAGCACACGGTATAGCCTCTCTTCCAGAATTTCTTCCGACAATTTCAATCGCAGATATCGAATTCTTCTCTACTTGGTAATATAAAACAGGACACCTCATCTTCTTACTTAGTACTTTATCACCAAATCTCTGTTTTAACATTTTGTTGTGGCTTCTGCTATTTCAATTACCATTGATAAAAGAATTAAGAAAACTATATGAAAAAAATATAAAATCATACAAATAGGAGAAAAATATAACTAAATGCTTCTAATTATCATTTGATAGTGATGAAAACAGTAACTCTGACTATCAATAACTAGAGGTCAGCTTCTAAAATTTCACAGATCATTTCAGACCATCAACCCATCATCACCAAGCCCACTAAACCATGTCCCTCAGTGCCACATTTCCACAGTTCTTGAACACCTCCAGGGAGAGTGACTCCATCACTTCCATGAGCAGCCTATTTCAAACCTTGACTGTCCTTTCAGAGAATAAATTTTTTCTAACATCCAATGAATTCAATTGCATCCCCTGGTGCAACTTAAGGACATTACCTCTCATCACAAATTACCCGGGAAAAGAAACTAGCACCCACCTTGTCACAATCTCCTTTCAGGTAGTTGTAGAGAGCAATAACATCTCTCCTAAGCCTCTTCCTCTTTTCCAAATTGAACAGTCCCAGTTCCCTCAGCCACTCCCTGCAAGACTTGTACTTCAGCCCTCCTGTCAGCTTTGTTGCTCTTCTCTGGACAGGCTCCAGGCCCTTCATGTCTTTCTTGTAGTGAGAAGCCCCAAACTGAACATAGTACTCAAGCTGTGGTCTCAACAGATAAAAAACAAATTTACTAAAGCTCAAGTGACTGAAATACAGATATCTATTTAGATTTTTGCACTTAAGTAAATTAGTTTAAAAAGCAGATCAGTGCTTTTAGCCTCAGATGAAAATTAGACTCTTGTCTCTCTGCATTTGTCTTCTACTGACTTTCTTTGTTTCTCTAAAAGTGGCCACACTGCAGTACACTTAACTTTACTCATGTCTACTTTTTTGTTCTGTTTAGTTCTGAGCTGAGCTGCAGTTCCTGGCTCTCAGTGCTCTCACAAAGGCTGAAGAGTCACCGCATCCTGGGTCCTGTGAAGGCTATGTAAAGACATTTAGGGACTGCTGCAGCCAGCACCAACATCCAACTGCAGTGAGCAACTCTGCAGTCCACAGGCAGACTTGGCACCTCCGATGCAGGTTACAGGAAGAATACCAAGACATGGTAAAGTTGGAAGAGCAAGATAAGTGACGCAACAAGTACAGAGGGAAAGCTCAGGTTCCACCACTTAGTGTTTACTGGAAGTGAAGATTTGCAATGTGGGTGTGTGCTGAAGAAAGGATGCAACTAAAGTTTAAAATTAGCATAAACATCTGCATGTGCATGAATGGATGGGCGAGGTAAGTGTAAGCAGTGGACTGCAATCCTAGCTGGGAATACACAGAAGGAACACCTCAGCTTTGTGTGGTTAGAAAACCTCATGATACTGGATGACAGAAGCTACTGCTGATGACCATATACCCCCTAAGAAGGTTTGGAAACCCCTGGTGTGTGCTACACCATCATTCCTGCAAATGTTTTCTTTTCAGGTTTTAATATAGTAACAGTATTCTTGAACCTCTGTACCTACTTTCCTACTATCCATTTTTTAGTCTCTGATAAAAAAATCCAACATTGTCTTGTCTTCTCCTCTGGCTTTATGTTTAGCATCAATTATTTAAATTAAAGCACTTAACGTCAGGTTCTTTGTAAGTATCATATTCTGTATGTTTAAGAATATTTCACAAAGGCTTGTAAAGCTATACAAAATTAAGTTATTTAATAGAAGAGTCATTTAACTGTAACTTTTTATTCTATACACAAGGTTTAAAAGCTAAAACTCTTCATTAAACGAGAGTTTTACTTGATTTTATGCCAGATTTGATTCAGTAAAAACAAACAAAAAACTACAACAAAAAACACACATTTACAAAGCCTCATTATTTCAAAAACATTCAGTGCACAACAAATTAAAAGTTAGGGTTTTTTTTTTTGTTTGTTTAAATCACACTTTGGAGGACAAAGGTGCCATTTAGAAGTTTATTTCTATAACGACAGAAGATGCCACCATCCATTGCATCCACGTGTACAGCTGTATACACACACTGACTTATCGTGTATATATCATATACATAAATCAAACAACACTGAGTATAAATAAGAATACACAGTTTTTATCATGGTCCCCATATCATTTTCATACTATACATATGAGTGAAATCCATAAACAGATACAGAAATTGAATCTTAGTTATTCAAATCAATACCATTGAACGGTGGAAAGAAACAGAATAGGTAAAAAACAAAAACATGTTGTTACATGTATTTCAGCATTCATAGAATCCGGAACTGAGTCAAATTACAAAATTCATTTCTGTGGTCAAAACAAGAAAAATAAACCAAAGTCACAATGAAATTAAAAAGTGAAAACAATGGAAAAGCAGCACTAGCCTTCTCAAAAACAAATCAAAGAAAAATCCTCCCCCATTGAATATCACTGGCACAAACTCCACTGATAGTAACAGACTGATACAGTGCATACCAGAATAACAAACCTGTGCCCCAAATTTTTATACAGCAGTAGCAACACAGGTTCTACAGAAGGATACTTCTACCAATGAGATATTTTAAAAATAAAATCTCAGGATTAATTTTGGCCCTGATCTTTACACTCTGTAGATTCTGACTATCTTGCGATGAAGGAGAATGACACTGGGCCTCTTGACACCTTCCTGTATTGCCACAGCATCTTGGTGTGCCCAGAGCAGGAGCTGGAAGGAAATCTGACTGTAGTATGCCCCAGCTCTGCCAGTATGCTGGACAGCTCTGTGTGCTCAGGTGACAGATACACAAAGTAGCCCAGTTCCTGAAATTAACCACACACAGCTGTGTTCTCTGGAATGACGACACACACAAGGGCTCCTAAAGTGGAATCTAAAAAATTATATACTATAACAATGCATGTCAGACATCCATAAACACATAATTAATGTTATTCTCGTGTTCCTGTCACAAGGCATATTTAGCCCAGTTTAGCAGCTGTGCTTATATCTGTATCAGTTTCTGAAGTCACTGAAATGTGTGTCACTGTCTGTATGCAACAGTAAACATGGTTCTTTGTCAATGATTTCAACCACAGCCCCCCTAACTTAAAGCAGAATAAACCGTATTTTTAACGTGTTTTTTGCTGGATCATAGTATTCTCTTTGCACCATACTGCCTTGAGTATGAACTATTTTGAAGAAATGTATTCCAAAGAAATTCTAATCAAATATTATCTCCAACCGTGAGCAACCGTCCTCCATCCTCCCACATATAGCTCGAAAATAACTACAATTCACACAGCAGATGCAAAATGAGGACTTTTAGAAACAGGCTATATACTGTTATTTTTAAACATAGCTGAGGCTGTAGATTAGCAGTAAGGGCTCACTTTCCAGTTCTACCAAAGGGTTCTTGTGCAGTCTTGGGCACGTGATTATTTTTTTTGTTTTCATTTACTTGTGCACTGAAGAGAGACAAGTCCACTTTTCGTTCAGTGGGTGCTGCAGGGATTTGGCTGTAGTTGCAAAGTATTCAAATATCACACTAAAGGCTACTGAAACATGCAAGAGGGAAAGCAAACACGTTGCAAACCTGCAGCACCAGACAGCACAGAACAGCCCTCACAGCAGGAGGATCTCTTGGGTCTGGAGCACAAATTCAAGTGAGAGGAATTATTGCCTTTACAGCAGGAGAACAAGGAGCCTGCAAGCTAAGCAAGGCATTCATACCGACCCAGAAAACACTCGGGTCCGCTGCATGGCCATCCCACGCGGGCTTCGCCAGCTCCATCGGGCACTTCTGGGCGCCTGAATTAAGGGCCTCCCCAGACAGACAGAGGGTTTCTTCCCTCTCTGGCAGACACAAGTACGGATAAGACCCCACCTAGCCAAATCTGGACAGCACGCATCCCACGCGCTGCAGAAATCGAAGCACGAAACACGGCCACGTCGCTTTCCCTGAGCTAACTTTCGCTTTCCCGGCTCGCCGCAGTACCGGGGCCGGCGGCCCGGCGCGGGAGCGGCACCGGCACCCGCCGTAGTTCCGGGGGGAGGCGCCCATCCCGCGGGACACAGCCACGCACCGGCACGGGGCGCGGAGCCCGCGGAGCCCGCGGGGCCCGCGGGGCGGGAGGCGGCACCCCGCCGCGGCCCCTTAGCCCGCTCACACCGCCCCGGCCTCGGGCTCGGCCTCCGGCGGCTGCCAGCCCGCAGGCAGCGGCCGCCGATGGGACGTCCCAGCCCGCCCCTCGCAGCCCGGACACCTACCCACACCATCCCAGAGCCCGGCGGCGGGGGAGGGGAGTGGCGAGGGAGCGCTCGGTCCTCTACCTCCGCAGCTCCGCACCCGAAAGCACGGAGGTCCCCGAAATGGCTGAACAAAGGGAACCTCGCTCCGCCGCCGCCGCCCCTGCGATTGGCCGGGGGGGCGGGCTGGGGGCGGGCGCAGCGCTCGGGGGCGGGAGGGGGCGACTCCGGGCGGTAACCCTGGCAACGGCGGCCTCCCTGCGGCCGCGGCCGGGGGCGGGATGGAGACGGCAGCGAAATGGCCGCCCGGCCGCGCCCAGCTTCGCCGTGCTGGCGCGCCAAGGACACACGCAGGCAGGCCCCGTGGCCGGGGCCCGTTCGCTGGCGGTCCCCCCCCCTCGGCCGTCCCCTTTCTGCACGCGCTGCTTGTCCAGACGGTGCTGTCTGCACGTAGACGCTAGGCCTTGCACGCCGCCGTCATGTCTCGGCTACCAAAGGCCCTCAACCGAGCCTTCCATAGGACGGCTCTTTTTCCGAAGAGCGCCCTGGTGGGCTGCATTACATCAGCCCCAGCGCTGTGCCAGGCTGCTTCCAAACATCGCACTAATTTATTTTAAATGTCATTTTCTAATGCTAGTTATTGCAGGGGAAAACTGGAAGCCGTGTCTGGGTGGAACACCAGGAGTTTGTACACATAAACAAGGCCATCATCTCTGACTCCAGCACTTAGCCAGCTCCATGCTTCCCATGAGACCTGTCTGGTGGTTGGCAAGTATTGACACTTCAGCACTACGCTGAAATCTCCTCGTGCTGAAGGATCTGCGTGTACATCCAAGATGCTCCCTGCCATTAAAAAGCCCTACACGCACAGTCCAGTCAAAGACCTCATGTTTTTCTCAGATATTATTTATATTCACGCATAATGTTCAGAGCATATTGTGTTGTCATTATGAATGACTTACTTGCATTATACTAATAACTTAATACTTCACACCTGTAGTGTTCCCAGTATATATCCACAGACACCACAAAACCCAAGCTTTCTGCAAACACGGAGGTGTGTACATGTGTCTTTGTCTTCCAGTTCAGATTTTCTAAGTGCCGAGCTGTAAGTTCCGTAAATTCCCTTCAGCACCGTGGATTGACACACCAGACACAGCTATGTCATGCAAGGAGTTGTACTGCTAGGATGCAAATGCCTTAGTTGCAGTGCTGTGACCAGGAAAAAGAAAATGAGACCGAAATTCTTGAGCTTCATAATGAAACTTGATAGGTCATGGGACTTGGTAGGTCAGAGTAAAAGCTGATCATAGAAACTATTAAAGTTGTTTAACAAGCTTTATTATATAAAAGAAAGGGAACAAATATTCCAATAAAAAAGAGGTGAAACCTCACAACAATAAAAATGCATTTACAATATATGTGTACCATATAAACTGTGTGCTGTATATGGTGATATGTGGTCTACTTTTACATGATCTTTATGTATGTAAGTGAAATGGGCCTCTTTGGGTTTTTTTTTTTACTTTTCAGATTTCATGCAAAAAACAAACAAAAAAAACCCATGAGATAGTGTAAGTAAAGATTACAAATACAGCAACTGCTTTGAATCTAGGGAAACACAGCTTTCATACATCCATAGTTCATCCTCAAAATATACCTATCTGGATTTCGTATGGCATCAGTTAAGTTCTGGCCTGCTTTCCTTATGATGTAGTGTTATGTGATTTGATGTCTGCCTGGATGCCCAGTTCTCTGTTATTCCATTCCTAACAGCTTTTAACCTATGGGTCAGGTGCAATCAAGTCTAACAAACAAGTGGAGGTCTCAAAAAGGTATATAAGTTCAAATCTTCTGATGTACTGGAGGGAGCTGGGTGGAGGAGAGGGGCTCTACTAAGGAGGAGATGTTGGAAGGAGTGGGAGGAAAGGTTATTTTCTGTCTGTTTGATTTATTGCCAGTTCATCAGTACTGATATATATAATTTGAAATCAACCTCATAATTCTGTTTCTGGCCCTGCTGTCAGTGCAAAGATGTGGGAAGGAGCTTGCAGTAACACAGAGAGTTTAGTGGATGTGAGAGGGAACTAGAAATCCTCAAGTTATGGTGTTGTGTCCTAGTTCCTACTGTAGCTATTTTAAATGACTCCACAGTACAAAAAAGCTACAAAACTGGTGTCATCAGCTACTCAAATATTGCTGCTAAATGTGATTGGAAAGCCACTGTGGCCACACTGCCCATGTACTTCACAATCCACAATTACCAGAACAGCCTTACTGATGGCTATTGCAATTAGTGACCTTTCACTGAGTGGAGACCAAAGGAGGGAAGAATGAAAGATGTGTTACATTTGTCTGATTTTAACCAACTTCAGGTTAAGTACAGTGTACTAGATTTTAGTTAACTTTCTTTAGATTTCTCTGTTTTAATAAAATAAAATATTTATAAGCCAGAAGAACATTTTCACAAGAAAATTCTTCCCTAATGGTCTGTTTCATATGGTGCTGACTTCTGATGTCCTGTCAAGAATGTAGGAAGGAAAGAAGGAAGGAAGATTTAAGTAGTTAATGTTTGCATTTGTGTATAGTTAATTATGCTAACAACATATAGCAAGATTAGTTCAGCAGCGTGCACTTTACATCTTTTGGAAGCATGGAAACAAAGTAAAATGAATAACTTGTCAAAGACCTGGTCACAGATGATGAGAAACAAATAATTAACTGGAGGTAATTCTCAGACAAAAAGTATCACAGATTAATTCATTTCATAGAGGAAATTTTCCATTGACATTCAGTATGTGCAAAATGACTGACTTAACCAGTTCCTTTTCTGCAAGTATATCACCACTATTTTGCCTATTTGAACAGTATTTATTTTTAGTTAAATTCATAACCTATCTCTGTTAGGTTAGGGTATTAGTGAACTCACTGTTGATGGAAATGACATGCAAACTTTTTCCACTTAGGTCATTGCTTTTGAGAATTTCATCCACTCTTTTCCAAGCAAAAAATATTTTTTCAACTACATGTAGGCAAGATGGTATATAGTGTTAGCTTTTGGCAATCCATCTCAAGTTACTTTTTTGTATCACTACAAAGGACTAAGATGCCCTCCTAAATCTTTGGACACACAATTGAAGATAAATTTAACAGTAGCAACTAAAGTTGTTGTTGCCTCAAGCGACCTACACCAGCCATCTCCCCAAGAGTAGTCATAGCATACCAAATACACTTTAAGTGGAATTTAAAATAGAAATGCTGTGTAGCATGTTAAAAGGTAAAACACATTAATGTGTTTGAAACAAACCATTAGAGATATGTTTTCACAGGGCAGGTTGAACTTTGGAAAGGTTAAGAGCTAGTATATTAAATAAATGGATAGGGAAAAGGTGTGCAGCAGGCTATCAATATGTAAGCTGATGGCAGTTACACATTAAACAAATTATTCATCTGCCCAGGTACCATGGTTAACAGAAACTTCTCATTAACAGAAACTTCTTGTTAACACTCTTGTATATCATCTTAATATTGTTCTTTGTTGGCCAGCCAAATTTTTTTTGAAAATAACACCATATCCTGTTGGATTCCTGTTTCATAAGCCAATGGTTGCCCATCTGGAAACAATAGAGATTCATAGAGTGAAGAGATCTTTGGAGATTGCCTGAAGGAGTCGAATGAGTCACACTGACAATATCATTTGTTGCCACTAACACTGCATTTTACGAAAGTTTTCATTTCATTTGTTGTGAGTGGAAAAGTGACAATAGTAGAGCCAGTGGAGAAGATTTGAGTAATGACCAGGAAAATTTTCCTTTCCTTTCCTTTCCTTTCCTTTCCTTTCCTTTCCTTTCCTTTCCTTTCCTTTCCTTTCCTTTCCTTTCCTTTCCTTTCCTTTCCTTT
>NC_034438.1:25665232-25783878 GCF_002078875.1 Numida meleagris
GAAAGAAAGAAAGAAAGAAAGAAAGAAAGAAAGAAAGAAAGAAAGAAAGAAAGAAAGAAAGAAAGAAAGAAAGAAAGAAAGAAAGAAAGAAAGAAAGAATATTTGGGCTTATATTTACATGTATACTGTAAATTTATCAAAGAACAAACATCCCTGGAAAGTGTTCCGGTACAAGGTGTAAACATTCTTGCTGAGGAAGGATGTTTAGAAAGGCATTAGCTGACCTTTCCTGGACCAAATATCCCCCTAAACTTCTCTAAGAAGTGTAAGTAGAGATGATCCTGAAAAATACCCACAGTTCTAAGCAGTCATTAACTGAGCTAAGTTAATTTACAGTTTTTGAGGTATCGAGTTTGGTTGAGTGGCAGCAGAGCTCTTGGCATGTATTCCTTTGTGATCCCCAGAGGCATTCTGAGTGCTGGCCAGAATCATCCTGGAGATTACTAAAGGTATTTATCGCCCAACCTTTCTTACTCACACTCTCTGTTGCTCTTGAAAGCAATAATAATTTTACTGTTCAGGACTAAGTTGCGTCTGATCTTATCCCAGATGTAAAAGGAGAGGTGATACTATGTGATGTCCTCTTAGTTCTTTTGCTTATTCTTGGCTAGTTCTCACCTCCATCTGAAAGGTGGAAGAGAGGGAAGGACATGGTAGCCATGGTCCCCTCCCTGATATCTCTGCAAGCCTGCATATCCAAAAGGATACTTCCACCAAGGCAACCAGAGGCTCTGAGAGGTACTTTGTACTGCCCCAGGCATATTTGCATCAGTGATGTGGGAGCTGGGAAAAGGAACGTTCCCTGTAAGGGATGAAAGTCAGCTGTCTGTATCTTTCAATCTTAGTAGCACTGTCTTATTAGATGATGTTTTCATTTACAAAGAGAAAGTCTATACTCTTAATCTATTTTTATGCAGAGTCTGTGACTCTCTCTCATTGGCCTGCAATAAAAGTCTTCCATGATCTTTATACAGTAGTATTTTGTAGTCTTCGTTGTTGAAAAAAAAAAAACAAACATACACCACTGACGAAATTTTACAATTCTGGATTGTATTTTATTAAAAATAATAAAAGCAAGAAAAATGTAAATACCAACATTTCTAGTTTGAATTCTCTCCAGGTTGTGAAACCTATTACTCTTCTCTAAGTTCTTAACTGTCCCAGGAGGATTTATACAGAGAAATTCCCATGCTCTGTTGTATTCAGACAGTGCATTTAAATTATATTGATCTCCCATTGTCATAAATGGACATCAAATTACTTTGGAGCTTATTACAAATTTTGCAGAGCTTAGACTTCATATCAATCTCCTGGCATTACTGCAAACTCTTTTTTTCTGCATTCTTTCAAGCTGACAGATTTCTGCCAGCCTTCAAATTTTCTTGCAGGCTGTTTTGCACAGCTTAACATTACTTTTTTTAAACACTTTTTTGTTGTTGTTGTTGTTCTGTTTTATATTTCTTCCTGCATGTCTATGCCCAACTATCATGCCCACATGGATCATCAGTGGTTTCAGTTTGGAAATCATTTCCTTAGACAGCAGCTGATAACAAAGCTTGACAGCCAACATCTCTATTCTATAAAAAACCTTGCTTATAATGCTTGCATATTTTTCTCAACTCTGTACACGGAGGGTAGCATCCTTTCTGCCTGTCTTCTTTAAATAAAATTTGTATTCATCAAGCATCTTCGCTTCCCTAGCAGTGATAAAGAATAATTACCAGTCTCTTTCATAGAATCATAGAATTGTTTGAGTTGGAGGAGACCCTTAAAGGTCATCTAGTCCAACTCTCCTGCAGTGAGCAAGGACACTTACAGCCTGATCAGGGTGCTCAGAGCCCTGTCCATCCTGACCTTGAATGTCTCCAAGGATGAGTCTTCCACCATCTCTCTGGGCAATCTGCTCCAGTGCCTCACCACACCTATTGTAAAAAACTTCCATATATCCAATCTAAATCTCCCCTCTTTTAGTTTGGAATCATTTCCTGCTGTCTTGCTAAAAAGTCTGTCTCCTTTCTTGTAGCACTCCTTTAGACACTGAAAGGTCTCTCTCAGGTCCCCCTGGAGCCTTCTCTTCTCAGACTGAACAGCCCCAGCTTTCTCAGCCTGCCCTCGTAGTGGAGGTGTTTCACCCCTTGGATAATTTTTGTGGCCCTCCTCTGAATGCACTCCAACAGGTCCATGTCTCTCCTGTACTGGGACTCCACATCTGGACACAGTACTCCAGGTGAGGCCGCACCAGCGCAGAGTAGAGGGGCAGGATCACCTTCCTCACCCTGCTGACCATGCTTCATTTGATGCAGCCCAGGACACAGTTGGCTTTTTGGATAGCAAAGGCACATTGCTGGCTCATGTCCAACTTCCCATCCACCAGTACCCCCAAGTCCTTTTTGGCAGGGCTGTGTTCTGTCCTCACATCCCCCAGCGTGTATTGATATCAGGGGTTGCCACAACCCAGGTGCAAGACCTTGCACTTGGCTTTGTTGATCCACATGATATTGTCCTAGGTTCAATGCTCAAGGCTGTCTAAGTCTCTTTGGATGGCATTCCATCCCTTAGGCATGTCATCTGAACTACACAGCTTGGTGTCATGCGCAAGCTTGCTGAGGGTGCACTCAATCCCACTTTTGATGTCATTGATGAAGATATCAAAGAGCACTTGTCCCAGTACAGACCACTAAGAGACACTAATTGTCACTGATCTCCATCCAGACATAGAGCCATTGACCACCATTCTCTGGGTACAATCTCATAACCAGTTCCTCATCCATCGAACAGTCAACCTGTCAAATCCATATCTTTCCAGTTTGGAGAGAAGGATGTTGTGGGGTAAAGTGTCAAAGGCATTACTGAAGTACAGATAGATGACATCAGTGGCTCTTCCCTTGTCCATTGATGCAGTTACACCATCATAAAATGCCACAGGGCTGGTCAGGCAGGACCTACCCTTGGTGAAACCATGCTGGTTATCCTGTATCACCTCCCTGTCTTCCATGTGCCTTAGCATATTTTCCAGGAGGATCTGCTCCATGGCAGAGAGGCAAGGCTAACAGGCCAACAGTTTCCTGGGTCATGCTTATTACCCTTCTTAAAAATGGGTGTGATGTTGCCTTTTTTCCAGTCACCAGGGACTTCCTCTGACTGCCATGATTTTTCAAATATCATCGTGTGGCTTGGCGTCAGCCAGTTTCCTCAGGACTCTGGGATGCATCTAATCGGGATCCATAGAGTTGTGGGTGTTCAGGTTCCTCAGGTGGTAACAAACCTAATCTTCACTTACAGCGAGAGGGGCATTGCTCCCCCATTTCCGATCTTCAGAACCATCCCCTCAAGGGCTGTGTGTGGAGCAGTCACTAGTGAAGACTGAAGCAAAAAAGCCGTTAAATACCTCAGCCTTTTCCTTGTCTGTTGTTAGTAGCCTACCTGTGTTGCTCACTAGAGAAGGTATGCCCTCCTGGACTTTCCTTTTCTGATTGATGTACGTCTAGAAGCTTTTCTTATCCTTCTTTATGCCCCTTGCCAAGTCTAGTTCCAGTTGGTCTTCCTGACCCCATGCCTACACAGCCCAGCAACATCCCCATTCTCCTTTCAGATTAGCTGTCCCTGCTTTCACTGCCTGTGCATTTTCTTCTTGCTCTCCAGTTTGACCAGCAGGCCCTGGTTCAGCCATGCCAGTCTCTTGTCTTCCTTTCCTGACTTTGTCCACCTGGGATAGAGAGCTCTTGTGCCCTAAGGAAAGCTTCCTTTAAAGGTCTGCCAGCTCTGCTCCTCCCCCTTGTCCTTGAGGACAGATACCTAGGAGGGTTTTGCTGACTAATTCCCAAAAGAGCTGGAAGTTGGCTTTCTTAAAGTTAAGCTTCCTGATTTTACTCTTTGCCTGTCCAATATTCCTCAAGATCCCTCCACTGTTACATGGTCACTACAGCCTCAGCAGCCTCCAATCCTGAGGTCACCAATCAGTTCAGCTGCATTGGTGAGTAACAGGTCCAGCATTGCATCGCCCCTTGTGGGGCTGTCTATTACCTGGCCCAGGAAGTTATCCTTGATACTTTATGGGAGTCTCTTGGATTGCCTACAGCATGCGGTGCTACTTTTCCAGCAGATGTCAGGACGGTTGAAGTCCCCCAGCAGGACTTGAGCCCGTGATCATGATGCATCCTGTAGCTGGAGCAAGAAGGCTTCATCAGCAGACTCTGCTTGATCAGGCGGCCTG
Organism: Numida meleagris; assembly: GCF_002078875.1. Classification (NCBI taxonomy): domain Eukaryota; kingdom Metazoa; phylum Chordata; class Aves; order Galliformes; family Numididae; genus Numida; species Numida meleagris. The sequence continues at coordinate 25,669,446 of NC_034438.1, forward strand.
TATAGACATAAGCCACAAGGCTTCATTTGTTGCAGTCTCTCTCACCCATAAGCTTTACATTCATTCATGGCCAGAGGGACAGCTCTTCACACTCTATTTCTTCTTTGACATAGAGGGCACAAAAGGAAGTTACATCTTACGTTCTGGTTTATATTACTGCCCAATTGGAGAAAAGTTAGGTTTCATTTATTTAAGACTAAATCCTAACAATTTATTTTCAGATATAATTCTTCAAGACCGACTTACTTAACATATCTGCCACTGTGCTATATCTTCTGAAAAATTAAAAAAGACATATAATGTTAGAGAAAATCATGTGCCATGGAGCAGAAAATATATTTAAGTACAATAAGTCAACTTAATATTTATTGTGTTCATTCCTCTTGTATGCTGAATTTTAAAAATTATGGACAGATCATTTGCTGTCAAGGAAAGAGGCATATGGCAGTTCTAGTTAAGAAAAATCTCTTTTCTGAAGAGGCGTTAGAATACATTTCCACAAAAACTTACGAAAATACTAATTTTCTTTTGCAGATCTTTTCCATATCATCATGTACAAAGAACAGTTGAGGTTGGCAGGGACCTCCGGGTCCATGTGGACCAACCCCTGCCCAAGCAGAGACCCAGAGCAGGGTGCCCAGGACCATGTCCAGGTGACTTCTGAGGGTCTCTAAGGAGGAGACTCCACAGTCTCTCCGGGCAACCTGTGCCAGCGCTCAGCCACTTGCACAGCACAGAACTGGTTCCTGGTGTTTAGAGGGAACCTCCCATTTTTCAGGTCATGCCTCCTGTCCTGGCACTGGGCACCACTGTAAAGAGTGTGGCTCTGTCCTCTCTGCACCCTTCTCTCAGATGTTTATGGACACTGATGATACTTCCTCCAGGCTTTCTTTCTCCAGGCTGAACAGTCTTAGCTCTCTCTGCCCTTCCTTGCAGGAGAAATACTCCAGTACCTTCTTCATCTTGGTCCACTGGACTCTCTCCAGTATGCCCATACGGCTTGTACTGGGAGCCCAGCACTGGACACAGCACTCCAGGTGGAGCCTCACTGGTACTGAGTAGAAGGGAAGGAGAACCTGTCGCAACCCACTGACAGTAGTTTGACTAGTGCAGCCCAGGATAACATTAGCCTTGTTTGCAGCAAGAGCACATTGCTAGCTCTGCACAACAAACTGGTTTTTTTTTTTTGCGTTATTTTTATTATAAGACTATCTATAAAATACAAACAGACAAAAAACTCAGACCTTTTTTATTATTTAAGACATTTCATTTTGCTGTCTCTGTGATTTTTTCAAGCAACAATGTGATGGGAATATATATATATATTTAATAATTACCTTTATAAAATCACCTGCAACAGGATTTACTTCATTTGACCTGAAGTACAGAATTTAAGATCATCCCAAAATAATTTTCTGCATCTGTCATCATGATTTTGTAGTTCAGCACAATTAGTAATTTCCCAGAATAGAAACTATGGATGAATGATCACTGATACAAATACTGTAATGTTGCCTTTATGTTCACATGGTGACATGTGATGCCAGCAGGTGCCTAGCCAGTCCACAGGTGGCTGCTCACCTAACAAACTTCTCATTGTTTTTCAAGTTATTTTCACATGATATGATATATTATGGAGTTCCCCTCTGGCCAGTTTATGTCAGCTGTCCTATTTTTGTCCCTTCTCAGCTCCTTGTGCACCCACAGCCCCTCGTTGGCAGGGCAGCACGAGATGCTGAGAAACTGTGCAGTATTGCTCAACAGCAGATAAACGGTTGATGTGTCATCAACATTATTTTTCCCTTAAAGTCAAAACAGAACATCATACCAAACACTGTGAAGGAAAAATCAACTCTGTTCCAGCTGAAACCAGGACAATTTCAAACTTGTCTATGTGATGAAGTTTGAAAATAGATGCCTAGACAACTTATCAACATTGTCCAAAAATGTCTTTGGGAGAGCTACCAGCATCACTTAAATCTATTAGTTATGAGAGCTGTGCTTCACAACCACAAAATTCTTCATTCTTATCTGGCAACAAATTTCACCCAGTCTTTTCTTCTTTTCTTCTTCCAGTGTTGTCCATTATTTAATATTCAAGATATTACATGCTATTTGTATTTACGTTTTTGTTCTTCCTTTTCATGCCGAGAGCAGAAAGAGCCACAACACCTGCACACCGTTTGTCCCTCAGTGAAGACAGTTGAATTGTATTCTTCCCCCATGTAGATAAAGAGTAGTTTAATGAGATTTGAGAGCTGTTTTTGGTACGAGGCCAGTGTCCGATTAGTGAACTAGCAGTACACAGATGCTATCCTCTAACCTCCTTTTCGCTGCATGTTGACATACCAGTTTAAAGCTTAGATCCAAATATTTATGTTTCCATGATTCCATACCCATTTTTTTCATTCACAAATGCTTTCATGCTTGCTTACTAAATGATATTCAATTTCTGTGTTTCATCACTGAAACTGAACATGCATGCACAGAATCACAGCTGGGTACGGGTCACATACCTCACTTTCTAGAAATTATTTTTGAATTTACACATTTTGAAGTATATTTAAAGTATTTTGAGAATTACAATTAATTTGTTTACAATTTTTATGGTTACATATGGTTTCCTGGTTACCATAAATGATTAAACATGACTTTAAAAAATATTGTGTGTTTGTATCTTTCTGTACTGATACTTATCATATTTGTAAGATAAAATTCCAGAGGAATACCAGAGTCTTTTGAGCTCTATGAAGCTGATTTTTAGACTTGGCCCACATTAAGGAATGGGTATAAAAGGGTTACGGCAGAATACATTTTATAAAAATTCAGCACTAAATCAAACTATGCTGGAGTGTAACAGTTGCTATGTGTCAATGCTATTTGCTGATGCAGCTCAGCATAGTTGAAGCACCACAAGGGAGACATTTCAAGAGCTCGGTGTTCAAGCATCTCTTGGATGAAATCCACAAAAGAGCAGACATGAACTGAGTTATAAATCCTGTAGACGTACATGCTGGTGCTACGAAATGATATCAGTAATCCTATCCACAGTCATAATTAAAGTTTCGCAGGGGAAATCTGTCAGTATTTTTCTTTTTAAGAAAAAAACAAGAAAGCAACAAAATAATAGCTATATATGAATGATGCTTTATTTCCAGTTATTAGTATTTCATAATGGACAACTGCCTTTGTCCTCGTAATAGCAAAAACATAAAGAATACTAATATGGCAATAAAGACCAAGCTCTTAATGTCTTTATGTCCAAAGAGGCAATCCTGAAAGACGCTTCATATATCCACTAATGTACTGGCATTCATAAACTTCTTAAGAGTATCTGAGAGCTGCTTGCATATACTGGAACGTCTCAAGGCAACCCACTACACTGTAGATTCAAGACTCCTAACTCATTAAAATCTGCAGAAGACTTCCAAGCTTAAGTAACTAGAAAATTGCATGCTCTTTGCAAAAACATAGGTTAAAAAGAGTTGAGGAGATATTTTTTTGAGAAAATAATAGATACATAATTCAGAATTATTATAGTGTCATTTTGTTATAACCATGACCACTGTTACCAGGCTATTACAGAAACAAATCCTTCCTGAACCACTTGTGCTGCTCTCAGTCTCACCCAGAACTTCTGAGGTTGTTCTGACAGCTGTCGCCTTTGACAGAGTACTTCCTAATGATCACACTCGGGGATGTGACTGTTATTTCACCAAAAACATACGTAGTATGCAAATTAAAACAAGTAACATGGAGGTTCTTTGGAGCAAATATATAAACATTAATCAAATTGCATTACGTCTGTTTTGTGATAGATATGGGCAGGATTTCAGTGTCAATGTGCATGAATTTTGAGATGTGTGCATAGCACGGAACTGTGTCTTCCCTGTAATTTCCTGGAATTATTTATTCCCAATAAATGCAGCAGTTATTGTAGTTCCTTGCTGTTGAGTGGAGCTATTTCTTGTGCCAGATCTTCTCTGAGAATCCTATGAAATAGGCTTACTTTGTCCGGTCAGAGCATGAGATCTTGCAGAAGGGGCATCTTGGTTCACAAAAGGATTTCCAGAGAAGTCATTGCCCTTTGCTGCAGTTTTGACCCACTGTGCTGAATTCATATAGCTGGGAAAATGCATGGGGTTTTTTTGTACTGTATTCCAGGAAGAACAAGACTCTTACTTGCCAAATGCAAATGAAATTGGCTTTGTTGAAGCTGCTGGAGGAATGTTGGAGGAGGGGAAAGTGGTCAAGATAAAGACATATTTGAAATTCATTTGGAAACAAACTGGGTAACAATAAAACTCCTTCACCAAGACTGCTTAGTATAGTCAGTGTAAGGTCTTGTCAAATGAGTTTAAGAATTCAAGTTCTACTAGTCTTTTCACACTTTGCTGTATTAATTATGAAATCCACACTAAAAGTCATCATGACTTAAATACATGCAGGCCAACAGTTGTTATCTTGACTTAACAATAGTTTTTGCGAAATCTGATTAATTTTTAATTTGTAAAACACCTACATTTCACAGGGGTAATCGCATCATCCGGATAATCTAGAGGTAATCTGTTGATGACCCCCACCCAGGCTACACTGTGTTATATTCTGTACTCCTTGTCCATTCATGAAGCTATTTTTAACAACACGATTAAGAAAACAGTCTTTACTATAAATAAAAAGGCACAGCTTCTTTCTCCAATTGTAAAAAATAGATTTACTCTGATAATAAATTAATGAAATAAATCCTAAAAGTAGCCTGTTGTGAAGGCCAGATGATAGCCGTGTAACTGTATTGATGCTTTCTATTTATAATGGTGTTCCTTGTCCCATTTAATCAGCAGAAGAATGCCATATTTACTTATACAGCATATTTTGTCCTACTTAGCGGTTCTTTTACTTTTTGAGTGGGTGAAGAGAACCTTTGCCCATAGGATAAGAAATATCTTATTTAAAACAAAGAAACAAAAATGAAAACTGTTTTAGACCAAGGCATGCAAACTCATTAGGCATCCTGACTGCTTGGATTGCTTCTAACTCCTAAAAATAAAATGGCTGCCATTTTTTATTTAAAGCTAACTTTTAAAACAGTGCTTAGAAACATGTCAATGAAAAATGTAAAAGAAGAGCCACCATTGTATTAGCATAGGAGAATTGGACTATTTTCTAAAATATATAGACATTACAATTTAAAAATATTTCCTTTTATTTTCAAGCAGTCTGTTATTTTCCTGCTAGTTGCAATTACCTAAGATATCAAATCCTACTGCTTGCTTTTGTGGCTTGTTTCCTGGATAGATAGTTCAATTACTTTTTCAAAAACTATTCCTACAGACATTTGAGACATTTAAAGCAATGTTTATATAGCCAGTGAATGTCGAGATATATTACAAGAATTTTCATTATGGAAAACAATAAAATAATAATATGAAGAAAGAGGGTTTCAGTTTACCAGAAGTCTGATAATTTTGTGACTTGAGGTAATAATGAATAGCAGTTACTAATTTTGGCATAGAAAATTACAGTGCATCATCAGTGCAAAATGAAATTCCAAATGCTGAAAAGATCATTTTCTTTTTCCTATTTTAATATTAATTAATATGGCAACCAAAGTAAGGCAGAACACTAAAATGACTGTTTTTTTATTATTAAAATGATAATATGCCATCATCTGTGAAAGTTTCTCTGGAGCATAAGAATGAAAAAGCAGTTTTAGACAATTTGGCTTTACTTTATTTTCAGTTAATTTGCTTAAAGTGTTTGCACTGGCTCTGTACTAAAAGATTAGTATGGGACTTTGGGGCAATGAAATATGAGTTGATGAGGTATTGAATGAAACCAAAGAGAAAATTTTAAAGTTATAAACCATTCAACTATGTAAAGTCCCATCTAAAAGGAAATGGTTGGGAATAAATTGAACAAACCATAAAGCAAAAATACATAATCGCATAGACTCAATAGAACAAAAAAATGTGTATTTGCTTTAGTGGAAGAATGAGCCACCTGAAGCTGATTAATGCAACAGGTATGGTTAATTACCTAAAAAATTATTTCACTTTATTTTCTTTTGTACAACAGTCATCTACTCCCTTTCTACTTCTTCAACTACACCCTTATCTTCTTCCTGTCTTTTGAAACTTCAAGATGCCAATTCTGAGCCAGCCTGTGTGTAGTGAAACTCTGAGGAAATGTCTTCCTAAAGACTTCCCAAGTTTCCTCCCCCTATGATGTCCAAGGAAATTATAAACAAGAACTCTGAAGGGCACAGCAAGGTCTGGGCGTATGAAAGAAAAGGAGGTACTGGTTGAGGTACTGTGTGTTTGGGAAGCTGGCTGATAGCACAGACCTTTACAATAACCAAAGTAGTAAATTCAGGTTGTTTTGTTTACCGCTGACACACCTGTACTTGCAAAATTCTTTCTCTAGGGATACCAGCAAACAATGACACATCAATGCTATATCAGATTGCCAAGCAGTGTGGATTTTTTTCTTCCTCTTCATGTACACTTTCTTGTGTTGCACCAAGTACAGAAAAGGAAGACTTTTACTTTGCAGTAATGCACTCCATTCTCATCACAAAATTGCTTGAGTAAGACTGTTAATAAATCATACGATCTCTCTGGGTTTATGAACCTTCTGTCTGCCAGAGCACAGACAAATCTGGCCTCACCTTTGCTCTGTCTGTTCTCCTTAGTCAGGTACCAGGTTCACGATGGGTAAATGTGATTCTCAGCCAAGAAGTTTCCCTGTCATGCACTTGCTATGCTCTTTTGAGTACTCAGTGAAAAGTAAACTACTAAGGCTGCAGACTGTTACCCCCATTGTAATGAAATGCTGCAATAGGTATCTTCATTGCACCTTGTCACACCAGCCAGCCTTCTGCATTTGGAATCCACTGATACTGAGTAAGGGAGAGCTGGGAGGCAGAAAGATGAGAAAACAGATCACTTGTTATACAAGGTTGCCTTCAGAAACCTCTCAGAGTCTACTCTGTTCCAGAGACCATGGGAATGGTGTCTGTACTCATTGCACCATAAGAATCTATTTGTTCAGTTTATGCCAGAATTACCATTCTCTGTCCATTTGTTTTCTCTGTTAGTTCTCTTCCCACAAATATCTGATAGAGCAGAATAGACAATGAAAGGTAATAAAGCTGCTGCAAAGAAACGGGGTCTGTTCCTTCTACCATTTTAGGACTTTGACAGTGATGAAAGGCATCTCAACTCCCACTCTGCCTTGAAGAGTATGGAGGTGTGTTAAAAAACTGTTCAGACAATTTCCTGGCCTGTCAATACTCACTTTTCACTTCACGTTATATCAGGTGCTCTAGCAACTGATTCCTTTAGCTACCTTGAGCTGGATGGGAATTTACATTTGAAGAAAGAAGAAATGAAAGCATTAACTACACCATTTTTGACATTGCATATTAACACCACAATGTGCTTCGTGTTGCAAGACAATATTTAGGTAGTACCAGACTCAATGATCCTTGTGAGTCCCTTCTAACTTGGGGCATTCTGTGATTCTATGATTCCAGAAATGGGTAGTCATAGAAGATTAAGAGAGCCATTTTGGAGCAAGACAGATCATCTGAATCCAAAAGATAAGTCAGGGTATATCCTGGTAAGGAAGACGAGCAAACTGCCCCTTTCCAAGAACATGTGCAAGAGCCATGGTCAGAGGCAAGGCTGAAGGTGAAGCAACTACAAAGCTCTTCTACAAAATAGGCTCCAGTATGAAGCACAAGACAGCTGTGACCAGTGCTAATGTTCAGTGTTACACTTCTATCCCACCAGGTCTTTTTTGCTATAGACAGCAGTTGTAGCAAGTTACCAAGACAGATGCATTATGCGGTTAATTAAGAGTATCTATGTGTGGGATTGATACATCCTGACACAAGTTTGAAATGGTAGTTGGAGTCTGGAAAAAAAAAATTCTTTAATTAAAAATGGCATTTTTTTATGAACATGAAAGTACAGTTATGATTGCACTGGCTGTGAGGAAAGACACTCGTATAGACTCGAAAGACAATCATATAGAAGTGTAAATTTATGTCTGAAACATGAACAGAATTATTGATTTTCTGGGACTGGGACACTGAAGATTTCCCAGCCATATCCTAAGAACAGTTTCAAAAGAGTCTCTCCAGCCCTTTGAAGTGGCTTGGCTATGGTGAGCAGAGATACTTCCCTGGAGCAACTGTGATCTGTTTCCCTGGAATTGCCAGCTGGAGCTGTGGGTACTGACGTGAGGGTGCTGTAGCAACTGACCACTCAAAGGTGTTTTCCTCTGCTAGAACACAAATCCTTATCTGTACAGACCTGTGGGAGTGACTTCTGACATAGCCATATTTATTTTACTGTTTTTTTCTCAAAGAATTAATGTGCCTTAGAATTAGACTTGATACTACAGTCATCATAGAATCACAGAGTTATGGACTAGTTTGGGTTGGAAGGGACATTTAAGTTCATCTAGTTCCAACCCTCCTGCTACATGCGGGGACACATTCCACTACACCAGACTGCTCAAAGTCCCATCCAGCCTGGCCTTGTACGCCTACAGGGAGGGGGCATCCACAACCTCGCTGGGCAACCTGTTCCAGTATATCACCACTCTCACAACAAAGAATTTCTTCCTGACATTTAGTCTAGTCAAAATCTTCCCTCTTCCAGTTTAAAGCCATTTCCCTTCATCCTGTCACTACAAGCCCTTATAAAAAGTCCCTCCTCAGCTTTCCCGTAGGTCCCTTTCAGGTACTGGAAGGCTGCTATAAGATTCCCCCCAGAGCTTTCCCCTCTCCAGGCTGAAGAGCCCCAGCTCTCTCAGCCTGTCCTTGTAGGGAAGGTGCTCCAGCCCTCTGATCATCTTTGTGGCCTTTCTCTGGACCTGCTCCAACGGCTTCATGTCCTTCTTATGTTGTAGGCTCCAGAACTGGACACAGTGCTCTAGATGGAGTCTCACAAGAGCAGAGTAGAGGGGCAGAATCTCCTCCCTCAATCTGCTGGTCATGCTTCTCTTGATGCAGCGCAGGATACGACTGGCATTCTGGGCTGCAGGAGCACATTGCCAGCTCATGTTGAGTGTTTCACCAACTAGCACTCCCAAATCCTCCTCAGGGCTGCTCTCAAGCCATTCTCTGCCCAGCCTGTATCTGTAATTGGGATTGCCCTGACCCAGGTGCAGGATCTTGCACCTGGCCTTGCTGAACTTCATGAGGTTGGCATGGGCCCACCTCTCAAGCCTGTCCAGGTCCCTCTGGATGGCATCCCTTCCCTCTGGCATGTCAACTGCACCACTCAGTTTGCTGTTGTCTGCAAACTTGGTGAGGGTGCACTCAATCACACTGTCCATGTAACCTACAAAGATTTTAAATGGCACCATTCCCAGCACCGATCCCTGAGGAATGCTACTTGTCACTGTTCTCCACCTGGACATTGATCTGTTGACCGCAGCACTCAGAGTGTGTGCATCCAACCAATTCCTTATTCAGCAAGAGTGTCAAATGCTTTGCACAAATCCCGGTAGATGATGTCAATGGCTCTTCCTTTGTCCACTGATGTAGTAACTCCATCATAAAAGGCCACTAATTTTGTTATACATGACTTGCCCTTGGTGAAGCTATGTTGGTTACCACTGATCACCTTGTCTTTATTTTCCATGTGCCTTAGTAGGGCCTTGAGGAGGATCTGCTCCATGATCTTGCCAGGCACAGACATGAGACTGACTGGCCTGTAGTTCCCTGGATCTTCTTTTTTTTCCTTGTTGAAAATGGGGGTTAAGTTTCCCCATTTCCAATCAGTGGGATCTTCACCAGACTGCCATGTCCTTTCAAATATGATGCTTAGCAGCGGGATAATTTCATTTGCCAGTTCTCTCAGAATCCATGGATGGATGTCATCAGGTCCCATGGAATCATACGCTTTCAGGTTTTTTAAAAGGTCTCAAACTTAACCTTCTTTTACAGCAGGCTGATCTTCCTTCTCCCAGTTCTTACCTTTGCTTTCTGCAGCTTGGGTGGTACCTAGAGCCCTTGCTGGTGAAGGCTGAGGCAAAGAAGTCATTGACCACCTCAGCTTTCTCCATATCCCTTGTGACTAGGTCACCAGTTTCCTTCTGGAGAGGGCTCACAACTTCTCTGACCTTCCTTTTATCACTGATATACCTGTAGAATATCTTTGTATTCCCCTTTATGTCCCCGGCTAGATTTAATTCTATCTGGGTTTTAACTTTCCTAGCATAATCTCTGGCTGCTCGGACAACTTCTTTGTAGTCCTCCCAGGTAACCCATTCCTGCTTCCACTCCCTGCAGACTTTCTTTTTTCACCTAAGTAAGTCCAGAAGCTCCTTGTTGATTCACAGAGGCTTCCTGGAATTCCTGCCAACCTTCCTCTTTCTTGGGAGGCACTGCTTCTGGTCTTGGAGGAGATGATCCTTGAATACTGACCAGCTTTCTTGGGTCTCTCTTCCCTCCAGAGCTGGAGGGAACTTGGAAGAGGAAGTTATCATTAATGCATTCCAGGAGCCTCTTCAATTGCTGGTTCCCTGCTGTACTGTCCTTCCAACAGATATTGAGGTGGCTGAAGACACCCATGAGGACCATGTTTTGTGAATGCGAATCTGCTCCTATCTGTTTATAGAGGGCCTCATCCACTTGGTTCTCCTGGTCAGGTAGCCTGTAGCAGACCCCTACTGTATCTCCACATATCTCCATTCCCTGCCTTCCTTTTAACCCTAAACCATAAGCTCTTTGGCAGCTCCTCAACCATCTCCAGGTGGAACTCTCTGGACTTCAACCGCTTGTTGATGTTGAGGGCAACACCCCATCCCCTTTTCCTCTTCTTGCCTTTCCTAAGGAGTTTACACTCTTCTATTCTTACATTCCAGTCATGAGAGCCATCCCACCATGTCTCAGTGATGCCAATGGCATCATAGCCCTGTAGGCATGCACAGGCCTGCAATTCTTCTTGCCCTTTCCTTCCCCATCCCTTTAACCAGGAGGACTGATTAAAAGGCTACCTGTGCTCCCGAGTCCTTCACTACTGCTCCCTACTCATTATAGCCCCTCTTGATATTTTTCAGGTTGCTTACAAACACTACATATTTTGGAACATTAAGACTGCAGTATATTTTCCCTGTATTTTTTTCCACTTTCTTGATATATAAATACTCTCATTTCCACTCAGTGCATTGAAAAATGCATATGATGCATGGATAATAATAAAAGTGATCTTTCTGAATTTCAGGGAAGCTCCTGATACTGTTTCTCACAGATCCTGGTCAAAATGTCCAGCTAGACAAGTAAACAATATGAACAACTGGGTGATGGGCCAGACCCAAAGTAAATGAAGTAAATGGGGTTACATCAGGCTGGTGATCTGTCACTAGTGGGATTCCTTCTGCTCTCTAGTGGCAATGATAGGAGCTAAAGGAATAGCATGGAGCTGTGTCAGGAGGGGGTCAGGCAGGGATTAAGAAAAGGCTCTTCATCAGAGGGTGGTGGGCATGGAACAGGCTGCCCAGGGCAGTGGTCATGGACCCAAGCTGATGGAGTTCAAGAAGCATTTGGACAACACCCTCAGACATGAGGTTTGATTTCTAGTGGTCCTGTTTGGAGCCAGGGGTTGGACTTGATGACCATTGTGGGTTCTTTCCAACTCACAATATTCTATGATTCCATGAGTAGTATAAAATAGTATCATTTTTTTGCATTTCATTAAAAAGTATTGAATATAAAATATCAACTTGAGGAAAATATCTGAACTTATTTTTAGGCAACTGCATAACTACCATTTTTATACACTCAAGTGAAGTACTTTTGTACTTTTTTTTTCAAACCACTGCTTAAATTGGTCATACTCCACTGATTTTCTATGAACGCATCACATATTTTGCCATTTCTCTTAATATATGATTAATCAGAAATAATAATAATAATAATCTGTAGTCATCTGTAATCCTCATAGACCATGAGTTCAGCACCCTCTAAACAACAATTACATTATAGACCATGAATATTCACAGCTACTGTCAAAGCCATGGTACATCACTGTGACATTAATATCAAACAGAAGGGACTTTCCACTGGAAAGCTGGTGCAAGTAGGCTTAGGCAGACTGTTCATCTATCCAATCATTTGCTGTCATGTGTGTCATGAAAAACTGGCAAAAAAAAACTTGTTAACAGGCACAATGTCACTGCAACATATCACTGCTACCATAGCTACAAAAGCACATATGTACAGCAGATTGTTGGAAGTACAGAAGACAGACATGTTACGAACAAAATTACTGGCCAACATAGTTTATGCTAAACTTGCATATTTAGGTATCAAATAGTGATTATAAATACGTTTCCTTTACAAAACTCTCTTACATCTTTGAATATCAAACACTTTTGCCAATGAAATAAAATAAAAACAAAATAAGAAATGAAATAAAATAAATACTTGTGATTCTACAGAATGGAGACTGTCAGAGACTTAGACTAGCGTGTGATAAACTCTCCAGGCCAGTAACACTGCCGATAGAAGCAGTCCAGTTCTTCCTACACTTCAAGAAGTTTGTTACGAATGCGACTCCTGCAGCTGTGCTGGGGAGGTTACGCCATGTGAGTGGGTACAAGTGAAGGGATAAAAGCCGCACTAGCCTCTTTTGACTGCCAGTAAAGTCTCAGTTAAATGATGTTGAAGAAGAGTTACATTTTGTATTTTTGAGGGTTTCTTCCCACTTCAAGCTTTAGCTCTGAATTAATTAGGTAAAGCAGAATAGTAAAATGGTGTTAAAATGTAGCACCAGAAAGGAAAGCATTTAAATTCTGTGCAATTAGTTTTTGTAGCAGGCTGAGTAATATCTCTGATTTCTGTTTTGGAACAATGTGGAAATAATACTTTGCATGTTAAGCCCACCAGAGCCAAATGTTGCAGTCCTTTAAGATGTATTGAACTGCCTGGGATCCAGCTGCTGCTGGATTCCAGCATTAGAGGTTGTAACAATGAGTAATTGAGAGCCCACTCTGCAGTTGATCGCTTGGCTCTGCTCCTGTCTTGGCTTGATCCTGTTCTTCTCCTGTCAGCCTTTCAAGCCCTACTGTTTTCACAAAGGCTGTTTTCTCAAAGTATTGATTCAGTGCTCTACACAGAGGTAGCACTCTTCTCTTTTTTTCCCTTGTCTTTCTGCAAGTGAAAATGTGTTGTAACAAACTTCCTCATCTGTAGAACTTACTGTATTTTTCTACCAAAATTAACTTTTAGTTATTCAATTCATTCTAGCTTTTAAACAAACAAAACACATTGTTCTATGTTTAGATGACTAAAATGGTGTTTCAGTTATTTATTAATAATAGGCAGAGCAAGCCAGCCCAACAAGACTCCTCTTGACAAGAAAAGCTTTTTTGTTCCGGATGAATAATGCAAATTGGAGAAATAACACTGCTACTGCATTTTATGCGTAGGCAGATAATGTCCTATCCTTCAGCAAGTGCATTAGGCAAACAAGAACACTTTGGGGAAGCAGCTATTTCCCAGAATAGAACATTGCGTTCTTGCCATAGTAGAAAGAGCTTTCCAAGTAAGTTACAGTATTTTCAACAGCATGTTTTAAGATTTTGAAGTGCAGTTGCTTTGTTTGCCTTGCCTTTTCAGTCTTACTGGAGTTGCTGCAATAGGAGATGCTAGAAATTTATGATCCTCTGCTTTGTCATCAGAAACACCTTGCTCCAAAGGGCACACACCATCCCCAACAGGTAGGAAAATAGGATGATGGCTTATCCTGAAGCAGGAATGATATTAAACTGGTTTACTTACTAGTAGTAATCTTGCCAGGATGTTCTGGGAAACGATGATAATGTTCTCTGGAAAGAGTCAAATTTTGCCCTCTTCTTATGAAGGAAGAATTACTCTGATTTGCAGGCTTTGAGCGCTCAGAGGTTCTCAGAGTCTCAAAGTGATCAGATAACAGTCTCTGCTGCCTCAGCCAGCCCAATGCTGCTATTTCCCAGAAAAACAAACAAACAAACAAACAAAAAAACAACTAAACTTGGTAGGCTGGTGTAAAGCTATGGATTTTTATTCCCATCAATAACGTAAAGAAATAAAAAATAATAAAGAAGTTCTACAAGTCTTGCACTATAAGCTCTCTGAGGCTGGTAGCTTCATCATAAGCATTTACAGGATATGTAAGCGTAAATACATATATGAATAGGGATATACATAGGAATATGTATGTATACAACACATATGAATGCAACACGCATGTTGTTGACATACTGACATACTTTTTGAACTTTCTGAATTAAATAGTAATTCAATTACTATTACTTATCTTTACTTACTTACTGTTATGTAGCAAAAACACAGACTCAAGTCTCTCTGTCTGAACTATTTAGGAAATAAATGCAGGAAAGGTAGGATGTTCTTACACTCCCATGTAAAATGTCACCACTTGCTTCATCTCAAACATGTGGGTGGTGAAGACAGCTGATTAATGTGTCTGTGAGATCACAGATAAACTGGGTGTCTGGCAGAGATCTAAATAGAAGAACAAGAAGACACCATGGCCAAAGAGAGACAGAGAACTGGAGAAGGAAATAAAAGTCATCTATAATGGTGTACCCAACAGCAGTATGTGAGTGCAGTGAAGGACAAAATCAAACGTGAGGTAGGGCTGAAAAGAAGATTGAATGTAGTTTGAAAAAACTCAATCCATTAGAATATCAATTCAAAGCTAAGGTTTCTGTCTGGAATACAGTGAAATACACGTGATATACTTGGCATAAACAAAACAGAAGACATTCAGTTATTTAGAGCATTTTTTTTTTCCATGGGGTTTTTATGAGAAGTATTCTCATGGAGGAAACACCAGAGGTTATCAATGCACTCAGGAAATCTGTCTCCCAGGCTGTAGTTTGTTTGTGTCCTGCAAAGTCTGTATGCATTCTCAAAGTTACGATGTCTCTTCCTCCTCTGGGCTTCATTGCATTAGTCCATGCCACATCCACACACCCAGGCATCTCATTGCATTTTTGACAGTGTAGTCCAGAGGTGTACTGGAATTGTGTTTGGAGTCTTGGACTGGACTGGAGTACTGCCTAGAGTACTGCTTAACGCCTGGGCTGAAGATTTACCAAAAATTTCAAGAGAATTTAAATGAAAATCTTCGAAAGAAAAAAATGCCCCAGAAGCTCCAACTATGATACAGAGTTTTGAAATTCAACAGTAAGGATGAGGCAGAAGGGACTGAGAAGACATTCCTTATTGTTTCTCACTTCATCTGGTAGGAAAATAAAACTGACCCTCTGCTGCCATGATTTGATTGTTTTCTCTGAGCTGCTGATAAACGCTTTTTGCTCTGACTCTAGGCACAGTAAGGTATCTGACTAGCACATAAAAGCATTCTGAACATTGTGTTTATTCCTGAAGCACATAAAGAGAACAGACAGTGCCAGCTGCTAGTCTTATCTATTTGTGTTATTGCAGTGCTTAGAGGCTCTGTCAAGTAGTGTCTGCTCATATCCAACAAATCAGTGATAGACTGGGCTCAGCAACCATGTTTCTCAGTGTGCTATGCACAAAATGATGTTCTTCAGTCCCACTCTTTTACAGAATTTCCCTAAGTGAATTTGCTTTGTTATGTATTATTATGGCTGGACTTTGCCTGCAAGGATCAAAACAGAGATATAAAATTCTCCAAACAAGACATGTACACTGACATCAATGTATACAAGAAGACCTAATGTATGGACTTGACATCTTGAATTGGATAGAATATTTTATCATTTTGCGTCTCTTCTGCAGAATCTAGAACTATGCAAAGGTATCTCCCACATGAATTTTCATCAGAAATCTTGCATTTTACACCTCAATCCTCCCTGCTAAAAATAGGAATTGATTTGAGCCTCCCACTGTAAGCGTTGCAATTTTCTATCTATCTTCTATTTTCTTTACTAACTGTTTTGTTAATACTGCTCTTTAAATCTAATTTCCTGTAATTAAGTGAACAGAACATCAGTTTAAAGTATCCTTCGTTAATTCATTTAAAAATGCATAACATTTTACTAGAGGAAATCTGTGAAATCATCAGTTGACGTTCTATTTGGAAGGGTAAGGAAGTACTTCCATTCTTCTTATAGATCAACAACAAAATAAGCGCCTTCCTTGTCAGAGCTCTTGTGTTCTCCTTTTCTGGCAGCTCTTAGGTACTGCAAAATTTACACAGGTAGGATATTATGTTGTGCTATAGAGAACTTTCCAGAAACATAACAGCAAGTGTCAGTGACTCAAGTTTTGAGGGAGAGGAAACCACTAAGTACCCATTAACAGTAGAACACATGTTCAATTTATCTTGAAACAGACCAATAATTTAATTATAATTTTAATGAGACCTTCCTTACAATAGATTACATATACACATGAAATGTTATGGTGAGGTACTCTAAGCTGTCACAAAGAGAAAAAACTTCAAGGAGTCACAGAAACCCAGTCAAAGTACTGGGTCTTATTTTGCATTCTGAGCAGAAACACAAATTTCATCATATGTCTGTCAAAACTTGTACAAGAAGAAGCTGAATTAAATAACTCATAAAACATATGTGGTAAGAATCTAAAGATGAATTTTTCAAACATCCTGGGGGAATTTTCTTTTAAAAATTTCTAGTTTTACACTGCGAGACAGAGTTCTTAGTCAAGGTGCTCATGGAGAATTTTGGATGTTGTTGCCTCAATTCTGAGTTCTTTAATACCCACACAGTGAAGTCGTGCTAAAACTGTATAACTTTACTATAAGAAATTCTCTTATTAAGACTAAAGCTGGAAAATATCACTCAATATAGAATACCAAACCAGTGTTACCCATTCTGAGTAGCAGTTGCTCATAACTAGCGCCCTGAAAACAGCAGAAGCACTTGCAGAATAAACTGCTACTTAATTTGAGTAACACGTGAGTAAAAGGAATGAACAGTTTGTCTAGTCAATCCCAAACCTTCTAACACATGTGCAACAGTTGTAGAGATGTTGCTTTTTTGGCTGCCACTCAGTAGCTCCAACCCCATAATCAACTTGCAGAGTAGCGTTTGCAGTGGGCTACACTGTTCTGAAGGCCAAGCTTGTTCCAGTGTCAACAGTAACAAATCAAGAGAACAGTCACTCCAGTAGAGCTTTAAGAATGGAAATGTCTCATGTTTCATCAGCCCAGAGACGAGGCTGTACCCAGTTCTTCATTTTTCTCTTTGATTTTCTCTTGATATGTAGTTCATGCCTGATGAAAGACTCCCACACCAAACAAGGTGCCACAGAGGATCAACCTCCTCTAGGCTGCATGTTAAAATTTAATGGAAAGTAATCTGTAATTAGGGCTCATATTGTGTTGGCTGTTCTCACCATATTCCAGCCATAGCCTCAAAGAGTATTATGCTGGTTTAGGAGTCAGAGACTACAGCACACCTACCAAAGCAGCTGGCTCTCTGCCAACTGGAATGAATGGATCAAAACCAGTAGTTCATAGCCTAAATGATGAATCAGTTATCTGGTACTGAAGTGGCAATGATGTTAGCATCATTACAACTAGTGACACATTACTTGAAGAAACATTTTTTCTCAGTTTAGTTCTGTCACTAGTACACACAGCAGCCAAATCCACAAAGGGAACTCTGGCCTCACTCACCCAGCTAAAATTTGCCTTAATTCCTTGCTCACCTGGCCTAAATCTAATTCCTGGTGCCTGATGTTTCCCACTGCCTATCTGTACACATGTGCAGGACCTCTGAACTTGTGAGGCCAACAGAGCAATTCACTCACTGCACTGAGAATGTATGCATCAGGTAGCCTAAACCTTGGCCTGAGCTTTATGGTGCAGCAGATAACATCTGCATGGGGAACTTCCACGTAATTCAATGGATATAACAGAATAGCCACTCAGAGGAAGAAAGAAGGAATAGAGCTAAATGTGAAGGATGGTTTTGATGTGCTTGATTTCCACGTGCTCATAGCCCTTTGGGGAAGGTGTGCTGTGCAGCACAGCGCTCTTTGGGACTAACTCTTGCTTACAGAATTACAGAACAGCATGCCAGTGAGAAGCTGTGCTCTGTGGAATTCTGCAAAATTCCCCTCATTTGGACAGCGGCACATGCGCGGTGCCCTCGTTGGAGGCAGGAGTACTGGGTGCGTAGCCTAGATCCTGGCTTATGTCCATAGGGACTCTACAGGCAGAGGCCACTCAACCCTATTGTGGTCTTCACAAGAAGACATGCATTATTTTGAGTTGTGGATGAAACAAATATATCTTACTAAGTACAGAAAAGACAGTCATGTGCAATGGATTGTTAGATCTTTTTCTCCTGATGTTTACAGTCAGATGTGCCACTAGTCAGTAAGATAAAGAATGAATAGGCTGTCAAGCTGCACAATGGCCAATAACTGTAGAGATGTGACACAAGAGAAGCCTCACATTAGAGACAGCATATGGAACAGTTTCCTCCAGTGTTTCTTCCTCTTTCTTCTGAAAATGTAGTTATTCACATTGCCTACGAAAATGCATTTCTCCTTGAGAAAGCTGGGAGTTCTCAGCTTTCCAAGCCTTCACCCAAATAAGAAAAACACCCACATGCTGAAGTTGTATTAAACACTGTGTCAAGTGCATTTTTTTTTCTCACAGGGAAAACCCATGCAAAGAGAAGTTGTAAATGCAAACTGCTTAAATCCTGCTTGGTTTAGAGACAAGATGTCAAATCTAATAATGTAGTGACATCAGTGGTGAAGATAGTTACACTGACATTTAAAAATAATTTTCAAACCTTCTTAATTAAACAGTTCAGTGTCTGTTACATTTTTGAAAGGTTGAAAGGAAGACAATTATTTTGCAGAGTTACTGAGTTACACATTCGGATTTTGTTTTTAAACAGTTTGTTTCTGAAAGTATTGAATGTCCCCTTTTCAGAGCTTTTCACCAACTCTTTCCAGGATGCTACACAAGAGCTGTTAAGGATTTGCCACCTTTATCTCAATTAAGGCTCAGAGTATGCAGATCCAAGCACTGAAGAATTTTTCCCATTGTCTTTTTTTTCCCTCATTTCACCAGTTAGGTTTATTTGGTCTTCACCTTAACTACATTGTCTAGTTTCACCCTCCACGTGGCCTGTTAAGGACGTATTCTTCACTGTTAGCTCAGAGAACAAAATGCCTAAGTCACAGAAATCTGTTCAGAGTATCAGTTTTACCTCTATCACTATACTTATTAACCTCAGTGGGAGAACACTGTTGATGTGTAAGTTGTATTTTGTTAAATAGTTCACCTGGTATGAAGGCCTCCATTCTGCTTCCTATTGTTGCTCCAAGTGATACGTCGCTCTATATAGCTCTCTTGTTGGTTCCAGTGAAAATTTTGTACAAGGAAGTGGCAAAAATTAGATCCAAAGGCAACAGTCCAAAACATTTATTCTACAACTCTCAGGAATCCATCACCTGAGGTATGAGCTTGGCCATCTGGTTCAATCTTTCCTGTCACCTACTGCAGGTTGTGCCAAATTTCCTTTGATAAGCATCAGAGCAGTCTTGCAAGGATCTACAGTTTCACAGAAGGCTAAATTTGGGTAGTGTTCTGCAGCTCATCTGCAAAGCACTCAGGAAAGTATGACATTTAGTTCTTGAAAATATACTTGCATTTATGAAAATTAGATTCTGGGTATATTTGCTTTTGTTACTACATCAAAGCCTTGAAATTTCAACTAGCTTGAGATCCCACAGAGTAAAGCATTCCGCAGATATGCAGCATGCCTTTTCAAAAGCTTGCAATTTACATTATTATCCACATAGAAAACAAGGGCTAAGAAGAAAACATAATAATTTTTGAAATGTGTTGTAGCAGGGCCAGGAATGAGAAGCTGAATGAAATGTGTTGTAGCAGGGCCAGGAATGAGAAGCTGAATTCCTGTCTACGATCTGGTATACCACAGCACATTATCTCACCAAGATAAGCAGGTCAAATTGCATCTCGTTGCGTGAAAAGCTTCTACATGTAGTTTATGTGCATTTGTGCACATACCAACATATTCCTGTGCAAACTCATTAAAACTTTCTTGGATAGATCAGATTCCTTGCCCACAGACTTCGATTTTCACATGAAAAAGCTATATGTTTACTATCTCTTCTGAGAATATACTGTATTACTTTTTAAACTTTTCTATTTCTAGTCTATTTTCTTCTCCAGTAGCTTCACCTGTCTTTCTGTTGTCTACAAAATAATAAAGAAAAAGCACTCAAAATAGTAGCATTTTAAGAGCATTTTAAGACTCTTGGCACCATCCCCTAGAAAAACGACCTTTCTCTGTAGTTTTATTTAACAGTGTTGTATAGGTTAAACACCTACACTTGCAATTATTTACAAGAAGAGTTTGTATTGCTGCACTTGCAAAGATACACAGGTGTGTGAATACGGAAACTCCCATCTTAGCATTCTTGAAAATGGTAAAGTAGTAATGTACCTGACTGTGTGTTTAGACAATAAATACCTTAAAAATCTCATCTCAATTTATATTTTCTCTGTTAAATAAAACTGAATTCATAATTAATGCAATTTTAAAATATATTGACCATTTACATGTCTCACTGTTGGCATGAGAGTAACAATACATAGCGTCTGGGGACAATCAGAAGAGATTTTTTTAAAGGCAGTTCCTTCTTCCCCTCCTTGTTAAAGCCCAGCAGCACACTGTGTAGCGCATTATCCCTTATGTCTTGTCCTGGTTCAACAGCTTCTGGAATACTCTGTACTGGTTACTCAAGCCAGCACCTGAGATGCATTTGCTAGGAGATGACAAGGAAATCAGTTTAAATCTTTCTGTTTTTTTTTTGTTTTTTGTTTTTTTTTAAATGCAGATGAAAATATGGTATTGGAGCCAAATTAAAAATTGTTAGTTGATACAATAAATGCATCTAAAATCTGCCTACCAAAGAAGTAACAGCATTCCTCCTCCCATCATGATCTCTCACCCCAACCTCTTGCTCTTCCCCTCAGCTCTCCCCAGCCTTGAGAGGTTTGCCATCATTTGTACCCGCCCATGTCTGCACCCCACCACAAAGGGGTGTTAAGGTGACAAGCCCTGGTGAGAGGAGAGGACGCAGCTGGGCAAGGCCAGGTCAGTGTCCCTGTGATCAGCAGTGACACCGTGCAGGAGCCCCATGCCTGATTCTCTGCTGAATCCTAGAGAAGAGCTCACACGTGCACACACACATTGCAAATTTCTGCTGCTGCTGTGTTCTTCTATCAGCTGCAGCTCGGAAGTACCATAATTTGGATGAAAGCTTTAAAACTGCCTGCACAATAGGGTCACCAATATCTGTCAAAATTGTTTTTGAAGGTTACATGTAGTTGTCAACATGAGGTCATCTGTGACTCACATTCCTCTTTTGTTGTAAAGGGACTTAAAATTTTGATAGATTCTGTAAGCAACTGTCACAAAATACCACTGCCAGCATAAAACACAACAACAACCATGAACTTTGTGACACTCTGTGCTGCTGAAGCACTCCATTTTGCGTTTCTCAGAAATACTTGCCATTTGTTTGAAGAAGAGGATCCCCTATAGCATTTTGTATATTTTGATGCTGGGAGTAGCATAATGATTCAGCCCGATAGCTCTTCTAACTGCACACCACTGGCACGAAGGAGCTGTGAGAAAAATTAAGTTTGACTCCTCACCATATTCCAAAGCAGACAAAAAAAATGACCTGCAAGGCTGCTTAAAGCAATAGCAATTGGCCATAAATGATTACATCAGACGTGAGCACTGAAGCTTTAGGTATAAAAGCTGAGTTTGAATACTATGCCTCCATAATGACATGCTTCAAAACTTTGGATTTCCCCCTTGAGGGCTGGAAATTTGGTTAGAAATACAATCATACTCCTGCTATCTGGACTTAGCAAATGTGACTTATGCCACTGCAGTTACTTCTGCTTTTGGAATGCTGCTGCTCTCTGCTCCAGAGAGCTCAGCTCTGCAGGCATCAGCAGCCATTTTAGAAGAAGCTGCTATAGCTGAGCAGAAGACAGTGATCCTATTTTTAGTGAAACTGAAAATGTGGAAGTTGTTTTCTTATTGTAGAGAAACATTTGTGCTGTGAGCTGCAGTCTAGATATGGGTGTGTATATCCAAGTATATCTCCATTTGGAAGAGATATAGGTACCTCTGTTATATCTTGCCACTAAAAAGAAAAGTCATTCTCTGTTACACTGTTACTCTTTTTTTCATATTCAGAAAATATTAGCAGGAGTTTTTAACCAGCTTAGCCACCTCAGTGTTTTTTTTTAATCAGGAGAAGTCAGCTCCATTTCACACATAATTTTTCACGAAGAAAATTCAGAGTTATCCCTTTCTTGTTACTCACAAGAAAAGTAATCCATTTTATTAAAAAGAGATTCCTTTCTGGTTATTCATATCTTGTTTTAATTTTATTTTAAAACAGCTTTATCAGAAATAGTTGTCTGTACCTGGAGCTGAATGTTGCTAGCAGTGACGTAAAAAACTTACATTAAAAGCTGACAGAAAAGACAAAATATCAACCTTAATGACTCTTAAAGATCACTGCATTTAAAATCAATAAGCACTACACATCTAGAAGGAAAGCAGGTATCTTCTACTAAGCTGCTATTATCACGAATTATAGTGATGGGCTATGAAGCTTTCCTATATAAGGCTGAGAAATATGGGCAGAGTGTAGCTGGTATTGCAAAGCACTATCAAATTGAGGACTGTGATAACAGAGAAAATTGGTTTTGAAAAGCTTTTAAGGACAGTGTGTTTAACAACACTACCACTTGCCCTGTCCAGAAAATTGCTTTGATAACCATAAAAGCTGAAGAAGCTGAAGGTGTAGAAGCAGACTAGATGTTGAGACAGCACATTATATGTTTCTTAGTAGAAAACAGGCTTGCAGTTTTTTTCCAGCTAATCAAGAATTAGCTGGACTGGGGATGAAACAGATTTGAAAATATACAGAACATCAGAAGTTAAAGAGTTAAAGCTTGTGATATAGATAACTGTAATGCAAACATCAATAAAATGCAATGATAGTAACAGTGTACTTTACATTTATATATTATAAAAGCACCTTCCCGCTCAGTCTCTAAATAAACTTTTCTAATATTAAGCATGTAATATCTGAGAGTGGTTCCCATATCTGGGTATCAATATGTATGACCGGGGACTATTCCATTTTTCCAGCTGGTGTTCATTATCTCAGATGGCTTTCCATCAGCACATTTTTCTGCCTCACGACAGTGGGAATTACGAGTACACTAGTGACATCAGTGGAACCTTTATACAGAAAAAAGCCTGTAGGGGAGGTGCAGATCAGTGAACAGGTGGCCCAGATGTGTTGCGGGATCTCCACCTTTGGAGATATTCAAAATGTGACTGTGCGTGGCCCTGAGCGGCCTGCTGCAGGTGATCCTCTACTGAGCAGGGGGTTGGACAAGAAGCACACCTCCACCCAAGCCGTGAGTCAGCAGAGGCGTCCTCCCTTTCACATCTCCCAATTGAATCTCATGAATTTGGAAATAAATGCCAGTATGTCTGTGCTCCCCCACTGCACGAAGCAAATCTGCAAAGACTCCTACATCCTACAAGAGTAGATCTTATGTAATGGGGCCCAGTTTTCAAAATAGCTCAATGTGTGATTTTTGCCATTTTGGAAACCAGATCAGGAAGTTGCTTGATCTTTAAGCAAATCCCTTCCATTTCAACAGTCTCTCTTAGCTTTAATGGCCCTTATCAAACTTTAATGTTTTTTTAACTAAGAAATTGGGAGGATGACAGTTTTTGTTTGAAAATATAAACATACACATATATACATATAATAGTATGTAAATGTATATGCAACTATAAATCACATTGTCCAATTTTGTTGTAATGTAATAGGCCTTGCAATCACAATCATTGTGCCACACCTGCACTGCCTTCAGAATATGCTTGCAATATCAACATTCCATGCAGGGTTCTTAAATGAGACTTGCAAATCCACGAAAGTGAACACTCTCTGCTAGCTACACAGTAAAACAGGGCAACAAGGTGCTCATCTTATGAATTTGTTGACTGCAGATTTAAATGGTTATATCTGAGTAAATGTTTAAACCCATTTTAAAAAAAACATTAAAAAAACATTAGTTCACAAGTGCACTACTCCATAGCAGAGTCATCCCAAGCTATTTTCACAAGTATAAAGATGTGATGGGGCCTCTGGACAAAAGTCTGACTAAAGTTATATCTTTTCCTCTTTTGAATTAGTCTATACACGGAGTCAGTATGAAATGAATAATGCTTAGCACATTGAATCAGAGACTGCATGGACAATAAGTCATGGAAATAATAAAAAATCGCTTCTTAGTAATGAAAAGGCAAGAACTGGTACTGTGAGTACTCCTGCAGAGAACTGGTGCATATCACAGCCTCAGAGCTCTCTGTAATTGCATGACACGAACATTGCACAAGTTATATCATGCTTCTAGTCTAAGAAATTTGTCTGGTAATCAATGAATTGAAAGTTCAGGCTTTATCTATGGTGAAATTCTGATGAAGATACTTTTGTAACAGTAGTAGTCATATACAGAGTCATAGAATATGATTAGAATAGAATATATATACATGTAAGACATATATATAAATACATAAGTCATGAAAACAGTTAAATAAGAGCAGAGAATCTGTCTTATTCCAAACAGAATAAAAGTACATTAAAACTCAGAAACAACAGGCTATTTTCAGACTATAGTCAAGTTAGATCTTCACAACCCAAGAAAATATATAGATGGTGTTGAAAGGTATCCTGTGAGCAGAGTCTAATCTGCTGTGTACCTCAGGCTGTAGTGACTCTGAGTCTGGAAGTGAATATATTTCAAGCTCTGCCAAGACTTTGCAGCAAATTAAAATGGAATAACTGAATATATTTATCAGTATCAGAACACTTAAGTTAAGCACTTGGATGATCACTATGTTGTGTGAATTTTCTAACTGGTATGTGGAATTTGGCTGCCGTTTACATTGGGTGGTTTAAAAGCTGCTTTCTGGATTTGGTCCAGTTTAGTCATAACTGCTGCTGCTGTAAATCATTTGAGTGTTACGAAAGAATCTCTGCTCAGCTCTGCTGAGCTGAATACACTAGCAAGGCCAAATGAAGTGCCTTAATCGCAGAAGCCCCTCCCCTTCTGAAGAGCAGAAGTGGTGGGACGAACTGCCGAAACCACCCTGATAAAGATGGTACTGAGTCATCTTCATGTTCCTGCTAAGACTGGACCTTCCACAGCACTTTCACCTTCTCAACCTCCATGAAGATTCAATCTTTGCAATATTTAGGCAATATAAATGCCATTTATAGGCCAGTGAGAATTTTTTCCTTGCTGCTCAAAAATACGACGATGGTGACTCTGTCCAGTTCAGACTGGGCTGTAGGGCTACACAAATTTGGCACAGAAGCAGATGCACAGCTTACTGTGCAGCCACTCATGTTTTGGAGCCTTACCAGCACAATGTGTTAGACAACAAACCCTAACAGGAATCACACAGTGCCATAGCCCTTCACATCACAAAAATAAGTGGGCTGGAATGTGAGCCATCAGCAATAAATCCACAGCTCTTTCAAGTGCTTCCATGGGTGGTTGGGAATGTAAGTCCCTTGCTTCACCTGACAGATCATGTCTCCCATTTCATCAGCTGGGAATGATTTCGGCTCAGAAAAAACCCATTTTGCAGAGTGCTGCTCATCTCCTTTTGGTCTCACCTTTCAAACTGCAGCACTGCTGCTGCATTGCCTTACAGCACTGTATGCATGAGTCTGGCGCCTTGCTAAAGAAAATAGTCCAGAATGCGTAGTGCCACAGTTTTTGTGCTAGGGCTCCTCTTGTGGTCACATTTATGTTACATCAAAGGTGCCATTGTGTGGTTTAACTCGGCCAGAAAATTAAGGAAGCATCCTTGTACTGAGGAAAAGCCACAGCAGCCGCTCGAGACTTCTTGAGGTTGAGCATTTAGTCAGATAGACCCGGGACTTTATTACCACTCTTTATAATCTGAAAGAAAGATCACAAATATAAAACTATTTGTCCTTTTAAGTAGAGTCTTAGTGACAACACAAATCACTTCCACAAAAATTTAAGATCCCTGATAATACATACACCTAACCACTGTAAATTAATAAAGAAGTCACAAGTATAGATGCTAGAACTCATGACAGTGCAATAGTCTCCTCAGCACCGTTCCAATTGCCACTGGCCAGATTTTCTGGAATTTCACCTGTTGACAATGACTTGCACCTTGTAAGCCATTTTTAAATTCTGCTAAAAGAATTTTCCCTTAAAGAAACTCATCACTAATTTTGAGGTAAACGTTTTGTTGTTGTTGGCTTTATTTTTCATGAGGTGATCAGCTTTTTTCAAAATACTGCATTTTCTCACTACACATATAAACAAAATGGATTTTTCCCTCTTTTAGATGAAATACTTTTTGTTTTTTGGTCTGTAAAGAAAAATAAATTTTTCTCTGAATTTTTTTTCCCCTGAATTTTAAGTACATCCTTTTAATAACGAGAGTTAAAGTGATCTCTATAACATGATCCAATGGATTTTATATAATCTCAGGAACATTCTTGTGCGCATGTGTGATAGCCAAATAAAATAGTTTTATATGTACATTTGTGTGGATTCTGTAATACCAAAATCTCTTCCACTTGGTTGTGAACATTCGACACAGGTACTTCTGCTAAGTAAGATGTAGAGGGCAAAACCAATCAGTGCTTCCGGGCTCTGGAATAAATACAAGCCACTGATGCTGCTGTTGCTATGTCACTCTCTTATCATGCATAATATGATGTTACTATAAATGCTATTACTTTCAGATAAAATTTTCTAAGTAAATTCTTTCCGGAATTGTTAATGAAATAGAAATATTTTGGACAATTGCTCCAAGCATGTCATTAGAAATTTATTGTGAGCATAAATTTCAAAAACACATGGAGATTACCTGAACAGCTGAACTTCTGTTACAAAGAAGCACTCTAGGAACAGACGCTAATTATTTTGCCCACCTAACGCTTCTCGAACTCTTCAAATATCTGATCTGATCTGAACACTCACTGAAATTAAAAAGTTATTGCTGATTAGGTCATCGTAGTCTAGAAAAATGCCACTATGAATGAGAATGCTTCAGAAAGATAAGGCAGTAGGAGTTCAGTTTAGGTCATAAGTAATTCTTTAAAGAAAGTGTGCTCTACAATCTTCTCTGTATGGGAATGGTAAAAAAAACTACTCAGAGAGAAGATGCCAGCTGCATGGCTCCCATGAGGGAGCTCAGTATAAAAAAGCCTTCTTTTTCTCTAAAGATAAAGATGTGATGAGAAGGGTGGTGATGCACCTGGGCCAACTGAATTTTACTGTGCTTCATGGGGCTGACTTTCCATACAGGTCCATGGTCCAGGCTGGCATTACATTCTACAGCATTGTCCCCTGGGGAAACTGAAGTTTACCACAAAATGACTCGCTTAACTGGGAGTTCCATTACTTTTCTTGGCCAATGCCTGCTCCTCAGGCGGTATTCGATGTGTTAATTCCAATACAAGAAAAACGAGCAACATAGACAACAGGTCTTTTGGGAACAGCCTAATATTTCTGTGACAAAATGTGAGTAGCATGGGTTTCTCTTTCGCTTTCCACATTAAGAAAAGCTAATGGAGTGTAACAAGCAAGTGATTAAAAAGTAGTACCATGAAGCCAGTCCATGCACAAGCATTACATGTGCTCAACAGAATGTTCTCTTTCCATACTCAACAGATGAGTCTGAAAGCATTATTTTTTCAAGACACTGTTCCCATCCCTCGATGCTGTGAAACCCTCTGTGTTTTGGGAAAATATGCAGCTATAACAATGCTATTTCCTTAGAAATCTGATGGTGTGCATAAAGAGGCTTAAAAATCTAGTGGTAATGCATGATAAGCAGGAGTGTAGAGGGAAAGTTAAAACTGTTATTAGCTCTTTATTGAAAAAAGGAAAGAACAGCAAAAAGAAGGAACCAATTCCCCCCAAATGTGAAGCCACTGCAGCCCAGTCATACGTGTACTAAGCAAATACGAACACAGCTGTTGCAGCTCTCCCTTGCAAGAGAAAAAGAACCTCATCTGTGCATTTGTTTACACACTGTTCTCTGACATTTGGCCAGGACTCAGCTCTGAGCTGCAGCGGAACACAGAAATCATATGCTTCAGACACGCACGAGAGAATTGCTCCCTCCACAGCAGACATCCCTGTGCCACATACGCCAGCAGAGCCAGAACGGCATCCCTATAAACCTATTTCTTCTTAGCATGTGATCCCACACCTCAACAACACCCAGCAAGCTGAAACTTTCATCACTCTGGTGTGCTGAGGAAGGCCCAGGGTCCTGTGGAGCCCCAGGCTGCACGTGGCTGGGTAGAGGAGCCAGCAGCACATGCATGAGCAGCTTGCAGCCCGCTGCCAGTAAGCAGGGATTGTGTGAGGATGTTGGCTGTGCAACCTGCCCTAGGGCTGGGCACGTTGATGTGAGTGCTCTTCCTTTAAAAAAGGAAACACGTAGACACCCCAGCACTCCAAAACTCCAACTGATAATTATTTTGTTACTTACTTCTGGTGGATTTTCTGGACACATTCATTCTGGAGTAGCATAAAACAGAGAATTATGGTTCAACTGGGTGCAGCTTCAGGATCCATAGACAATTTCCCAGGGAACGCTGACAGAATATAAACCTACAGTCTGCGGAGTGGCCATCTTTCAGTCCTTCTCTCAAAAGATCTGGAAATAACCCCTCAGATCCCTAGGGTTCACTGACTATGGACTGAAAGTATTGCTAGAAAAAATAACAAACCCATTGCTGTGAACAACTGCATTTACTCATTCATTTTAATTTATGACTGTAGGTTACAAGGAGTTCCAGCTACTTGCTGTAACATCATGGCTCAGTTATTTAATTCCTGGACACAGTTCAGAGAGAGGTAAAATCAACATCCACTTGGTGGAATTTGTTTGCTTTTCTGATCATCCCTCTATTGTTTTTCCAGTCCATCAAGATTTCTGCAGGAAAACAGTATTTGTTTTCTTTAGGAGTGAACAAAAAGTACAACATGTTACTCATAAAATAAAAGAGAAAGCTTTATGTGTTGCTGTTTTCCTAAGCTTCATGGGCCAGATTCTACCACAATTAGTTATGGGTAAGTTGGACCTATACTTGTTTGTGTATGCTTTCCATATCTCCCCATTTCTTCAAATAAGTTTACTGTAGAAACAATAATGGAAACATCTTAGCAAAATCGGTCCATTTTTTCTACTTTTTTTTTTTTTTCCCAGATCCTTCTGGCTTTGATCTAATTTGCAGGAAAAGGAAAGTACAGATCAAAGAGAAACCTGAAATAAAATTCTAATTACATACTGCATTCACCGGCCACATTATGAATGCAAGTAGGAGAATTGAATTCCAATATGATTTAAACACATTCACCAGAATGTATATAAATGCTCTCCCATACACATGTTTTGCTCACTTTTAAGCCCCTGAGCTCACTTAGAATTACTCTGGAGACATGATGGTGCAATAGATGAGATTCTAGTCTAAATGATATCATGCTGGCAGTGGTTAATCTCTAAACTCAACACTGGAAAAAAAAAAAACAACCCACCAATTGC
The DNA here is from genome assembly GCF_002078875.1 of Numida meleagris. Classification (NCBI taxonomy): domain Eukaryota; kingdom Metazoa; phylum Chordata; class Aves; order Galliformes; family Numididae; genus Numida; species Numida meleagris. The sequence goes on from NC_034438.1 coordinate 25,699,131, forward strand.
AGCTGCTGAGATGCCAAGTATGTTAAACCTTTGAAAATAAATGATATAAAAACTTGTCTGGAATGTGATGATTTCACCAACCCGTGGGATAGTAAGTGCTCAGCTGCAGATGGAGAAATCTGTACTTTATGACAAAACACGAACCTGACTGTGGGCCAAGTTCACACCGTGTGAGGGAGCGCAGGACCAATTTCAGCAGATGGAGTTGCTACAAGGCAAACTTACTCCCTGGAGACACAGAAAGGTCTGTGATGAATGTACTCAATGAGGCAGTGCTTGTTTAGAGTCAGGTTTTGCTGATCTTTCCCATACTTAATAACCCCCATGAAGGACTTCCATCTCATTAAGTTCAATGGATGGATAATGTGGGAGAGCACTTCTATGAACTGCGAGCTCTGCACACCTCCCAGTGCAGCATAGCTTGGTGGGAAGGTGGTCCTGCCTGCTGGCTGGGCAACTCAGCTGCCTCTTGCATAGCCATTGAGCTGCCAGGAGTGTTCTCACCAGCACAAGGCTCAGAAATTGTGTGGTCTGTTTAAATCTCCAGTAGTAACAGCTGACAGAATGTAAATACGCATGGTGGATCTCTGAATAATAAATTTGTGCCTTTTGTAATTAAAAATGATGAACAAAAATTGTTGTTAATGGTGTTTTCAATTTTGTTTATTGTATTGTTTAGTTTATTGTTTAGTGCATTACATAATTAGTTTCATACTTTCATGCTTAGTAAAAAAATAATAAAAATCACGGGAGTGGTAATGATAGATGAATCTGAAGTAACTTGGAGGTCACATTTGTCACTCTTGATTTAATAAGTAACTATTAAAGAAAGGACCCAATATCTGTGTGCTGAGAATATCAGCAGTCTGAAAAATAGCTGAAAATACTGCATGATGCATAGAAGCATTAAATTTGTCTATGCAGTTCAGAATTCTTGGGTGAAATCTCCATCTCTTGAACACAGATTGCCATGTGGTTTTGATTCCACCATTACTCTACAACAAAATTATTCTAAGTGCATTAAACATAAAAAGGTTAGATTTATCTAAGACTCTCTTCCTTTGTTCCAAGCAACAGCTCATTGCTCCCCACCCAGATGCCTCTCAGTGGCAGCACGTGGCCCTGAGCCCTGCACCCTGACATGGGTACCTTCCCTCTCCAGCTCCAGCCACCCCTGTGCCCACGGCCATGCCTGCCCATCCCAGCACTACACCTGACCCTGGGCTCCCTCCCTCCACCTGATTTCCCAAATGCCTCTTCAGACAGCCAAGCCACTATAGTACAGTGAGGTAGATGGTGATAGCTATTCTTGAACATCTACTCCATAGTTTAGGTTAGGCTTAGCTTAGATTTCCTTTTGCTTGCAAATTTAGTATGAAATCTGATACAGAAGGATGAAATAAACTCTGCTGTCAAGAAAAAGACTGTGCTTACTGAACAAAGAAAGCACCGTAGCTGTCTGAAACTGTCAAACAGCAAAGATTTTATCTAAAAAATGTATGGTCTTCATGCTACTGTTTTTTCACATGCAGACAGTAGTTCTGAAACTTATGGTTATATATTTCCACTGCAAATGAGAAATACCTAAAATCTATTATTTTTCAGTTGTATGGATACCTAGAAGAGATTCATACCCACAGCTCTCAACATATCTCAAGGTTTGATGCTTATGGTTGCAGTATTGAAGGTGTAGCAATAATAAATAGACAATAAAGAACCAAAAGCCTTTTTGCATTTATCTGGTTAATGACAGAAGGATATGCTGTGGTGGTGAATGGAATTAAATCCAGCTGGCAAACAGTCGTGAGTTCTGTTCCCCAGGGGTTGGTATTGGGTCCTGTCCTGTTCAATATCTTTATTGATGACCTGGATGAGGGCATTGAGAGCACCCTCAGTAAGTTTGCAGATGACACCAAGTTGGGAGGCAGTGTTGATCTGCCTGGGAGTAGGAAGGCCCTACAGAGGGATCTGGACAGACTGGATAGGCTGAGGCCAGTGGGTTCAACAAGACAAGTGCCAGGTCCTGTACTTCAGCCACAACAGCCCCAGGCAATGCCACAGGCTTGGGAAGAGTTTATGGAAGACTGTATGGAAGAAACAGACCTGGGGGTTTTGGTCAACACTCAGCTAAACATGAGCCAGCAGTGTGTCCAGGTGGCCATGAAGGCCAATGGCATCCTGGCTTGTATCAGAAAGCGTTGCCAGCAGCAGCAGGGTAGCGATCACCCCTCTGTACTCGGCCCTGGTGAGGCCGCACCTCAAGTACTGTGTTCAGTTTTGGTCCCCTCACTACAAGAAAGACTTTGAGGCCCTGGACCACATCCAGAGAAGGGCGATGAAGCTGGTGATGGGTCTGGAACACAAGTCTTATGGGGAGCGGCTGAGGGAACTGGGATTATTCAGTCTGGAGAAGTGGAGACTCAGGGGAGACCTTATCACTGTCTTCAACTACCTAAAGAGAAGTTGTGGCAAGGTGGTGGTTGGCCTCCTCTCCTGTGTAACTAGAAATAAGACTAGAAGGAATGGCCTCAAGTTGCACCAGGGGAGGTTCAGGTGGAACATTAGGAAAAATTTCTTCTCTGAAAGAGTGGTCAGGCACTGGGATGGTCTGCTCAAGGAGGCTGTGGAATCACTGTCCCTGAAAGTGATGAAGTAATGTTTAGATGTGGTACTAAGGGACACGGTTTAGTGGGAAAATACTGGTAGTAAGTAGACAGTTGGACTGTATGATCTTGGAGGTCTTTTCCAACCTTGGTGATTCCATGATTCTATTTTATGGTACTGAAAGAAGTGTCAAGATGGTTGGAGTTGCTCAGGAAAAAATGAATGGTCTGAATCATCACACAGTACTCTCTGATTCACAGACTCACCTGAAGTGATAGACTACACTATTCTAGCTTCACTAATTTTTACCTTACATCTCTAAACCCACTTTTCAAATTAAAGAACATAATAATGTAAATAATATGCTTTTTATGTTACATGACCCTCCTGGGGTGAATACCTAATAGTTCAGGTTTTTAGATTACTGTTTCATATATTAATTTTCAAACTCCATTCAAACATGCAAGGAAACTTACACAGCACAGCAGTCTTTGCCTCTTACTGTAAAAGGGCTTAAACAAATTCAATACATCAAAACTGTTTCAGTAGCAACATCTGATTTTGCAAACACAAGATTGATCTTTAGCTACTCAAATACACAAGCACAACTCAGCTGAACTCAGTGGAGCTCTGTCTGCCTACGTCAGCAATGGATTTGGCCCCAAGGCTTCATTATTTAGACTGTGAATTCCTCGTGTGAGCAGCTATGTCTCCGTTTGTTTGAGAGACGATTCAGATACTTTAGCCACTTCGTAAGTAATAAATAGAATAACAACCAGAGGGCTTGGGATGGTGAAGCCTGATGATGAGGGAGAAGAGCTTTGCACAGACACATAAAAGCCTCATTCCATCTACCTTCCTAGGATTCACATAAATAAATAAATAAATAATCAGATAGACGGTCTTTAATTAAACTTTTTGGCTAGTATGCATTTGGATCTCTGGGAATACTTCAGCTTAGGCACTTTACACAGTGAGTTATTTATCCATGGGGATTCTGCTGCAGATCCCAACGTGTTCATCAGCTTTTGGGAAATAAACAGAAGACAGTTTATTGAGAAGGGGCTGGAAAGGCAGGCACCTTTACTGCCACCCTCTGAACATCATTCACCATCATGTCATGGTGAAGTCATCACCCACCCAGACACGATGGCCATCCTGATACCTTTCCACTTTGAAGCAGCTGAGCCACATGGAAATCTACCTCACATAGCCCAAAACAACAGCCAAAAATTCACTTTGGCTCGTCAATACAAAACACTCAAGCAATGCAGCATCTTAGTATGAAGTACAATCCCAGTTGCAAGCAACTGTGAGAATTTTTAAATTTAAGTAAAATAAAACGTGGAAGATAACCATCTGCACCAAGGAATGAAAGTTCATTGTGGATTTGTGGAGACCAAAACAAATATTTCATGGATAACCTAGTCTCACAGACTTTATGCTGTTTGTAGTACCAGCTTCAACACATTAGTGGTCTGGGCAAGAAATACTGTGGCTTTGAGCATCCTGAGGATATGACTAAGTTGGAGATGTAGTAGAGTGATGAATGCCATCAGATCCCAGGGCAACAACATTAGAGAATTTCATTCATTTGTGTGAATGAAGGTAGGTAAAAGTGTAGAGATTGCTGTGCAGTCAAATCGTTGGTGGAAATTTGCAAAAGCTCTCTTGCTGTAGAAATTATTGGAAGACGGCAATAAGGTGCTGAATTTTCAGCTAACAATATGCTAAAATTTATATACAGAGAGAAATCCTCAGTGCTAAATTTAATTGAAACATTCCCATAGAAAATACCAACTTTAAATGCGTTAACTATACAGTCCTCTGGAACAATGGGTACACTAATAGTGTTGGGAACAGATAGAAAACTGGATGCATTTATAGCAGAGAAGACAAGGGGTACTGCAGGATTCCAGGTCCTTCTAATAGTTTGTTGAATCTTTGAAATGATAGGTTCATTTAGAAAACATTATTTTCTTGTTTCAATTTACCTAATCTTGTGAAATCTCTGAAAACAACATAGATTTCATGTCAGTATAATTCTACTGCCAAAAGCAGTGATTTGGTGGAAGCTTTTCCCTGTAAACCCAGAATCTTCTGATACGGGTGAGCGATTTACTTCCTTTCCTCTGTAGCACCTTTCTAACATGCTGGACTTCCACCTCTTTTGTAACTCCTTTTCCATTATGTTGGTCCTTCCGATTGCTCCAGCTAAATAGAACTTGTTTGCATAACACTGCAAAATCTGGTGGTATTGATTAAGGTGAAAGAGCAACTACTGACAAAAATAATCTCTGTCCATGACTTGTCACTTCACTAGTGATCACCTGATCAAATCACCTGCCATTCAAAGAGTTTGTACTATTTCTGGAGACTAAGTAGCCTTTTCTAACATGCTACAGCACAGAAAATTAAAAAAGAAAAAATCCTCATTTTAAAAATAGTACTTCAGTAGGGCAAGTATTTATACGTAGTTTGAAGAGAAGGATGGAATGTGCATGGCTGTGAGTGGAATTAAAATTGTGTACTTTTCCTCAGATAGGAGGATTGTTCTGAATACATATTAGTATAGGACCTATAAGACTGAGCAATTCAGTCAGAGAATTTAGTTCCTTTTCTGAAATGTTCAAGAACATTTTTTTCTCAGACTTGTTTAGTCAGTTTTAGTTTGCGCTATTTGCTTTACGGATCACACAGAAGCAAGTTAAATCTTAACCGTTTTTCTTAGTTGTTATGAATCAGTGTAGTCATAGCATTAGCTGTTTTTTCTGTTCCCAGCTGAGAAAGCCTTTCTGATACCAGCCATAAGATCCCAGTTTTCGTTAAGCATGCAAAAAGCAATCTCACATACAAAGGGAACAGCACATATAAAGAGAAATTTATACATGTGTAAATAAAGGTAGGTTCTAGGTATGGATCAAATAGGAATGCAGTTGATTTTCTTTTTTCTTTTTTTTTGGAGATGAGATTTTTTGGGTTTTGCCTCCTGTATTGAGGGGGGAGAGGGAGCGTTTAGAAAGATGAGAGCAAACTAATTTTGTAATAGCTACAATAGCATTTTAGAACATGATTTGGCAAAAAAAAAAGGTGCATTACTTGATCTGCAAAAGCATATTGCCTTATGAGTTAGTGCTTCCAATTATCTTCTCCAGAATTAGCTCTAGATGGAAGTGTTTAAAGCTGAAGTAGCAGCTTTTGCTCTTCCATTCTGCTTCTTGAAAATTCTTTCTTCTTCCTATTAGTTGAAGAAGGCAAAAAAAAAAAAAAAAGGAAGAAAAACAAAGAAACAAAGCAACAAAAAAACCCTGCAAGAGTCTCCAAGATTGCAAGGCTCTAGCAAAGAAGCAGCAAGAAGCAACAGCATGTATTCGGTTCCCCTGGGCATGGTACTTGCATTGGCTGCTTTTGTAGCTGCAATGCCAGGCAGCAGGAGATTCACAGTCCCTCCTGACCTATGAAAGTCACTGCACTCAGAGTAAGTTGTTCATGACAACAGAATCTAGGCTTTGCAGTCTTTGAGTCCGTATTACTCACAAAAGGTAATTTGGGAATGAGAGGCTAACAAGGAATTGGTTAGAGCATAAGTAAGAGAATATTATGTGGTTTTGTGGTCTGTGTGTGACCAGAGTACTTCCTATGAACTTCACAACTCCTCTCCTTCATTTTCCCTGTAAGTGAAATGGGAATAATATCTCTTTGATCAAAAGAAAGTGGCAGAATTAACAGGGTATTTGTAAGGTCCTGTGGAAGCACTAAAACAGACAGACTACAGAAAGCCAAATTAAATAATTGTACAGAAAATGAAACAAAACTTTAGGAGGAAGTCCAAGAATAAACATCTGGGGAAAAGGGGAGGCATAGGTGGCCTGACAGAAGGAACAGAAAAGCAGCATTATTGCTTTGTTTTTCCCTTTGTAGATCAAACTGACGTGTCAGATGCAATGCAATCTGTTGTTTGTACAGAAAAAAAAATGGAGGAAGAAAGAATGGGAACATCTGAACTAAAAAGACTCTTAAAAATAACACTGCAGTGCCAAGAAATGGATGAGAGGTGTAGACAGACACACAGTGGTCCTTCAAAGGATCTGGCTTTGAGCACCAGCAGTGTCCCGGGACATGATGCTATCAGCTCCAAGATACAGACTGCACTTATAGGAAAAATACTCTTGTATGGATATAAATAGTTTTCTGTGTCTCTACAAGAAAGAGGAAAAAGGTGGCAAGTGATCTAATTTATGCATGAGCTTGACTTAATCCAGTGGTAGGAATTAAACTGTATCAGTAAAATCAGCGGTCGGAGATCTTAGAGGCTGATTCCCCATGCTCCTTCTAGTTCTTCATTTTCATGCCCCCTACTTCCCATATCTCTATTCTCTCTCTTCACTTCTCCTACACTCTTCCTTATTCACTTCTGTTCTATTTCACCCTTTTGTCTCTCTTTCTTCCATTCCCATGACCCTCTTTCCTGTGCAGCTCTCAGTGTACCTACATACATACTTCCGTAAAGTCTCACCACATGTTGTTCTTTCAGTAAATAATACCTGTGACACCTGTTATACCTTGGTACTCCAATTCTTTTGCCTTTAGGTAATGTTCCTGTGACTAATGTTCCTATTAAGGGAACTAAAACTAAACAGATGATCCAAAACCTCCAGCTAGCTGCAGTACAAACAGTAGCACAGTGAGACTTCATTATCCATAAAGCAACACTTAGTGCAATGCAAACGAGACAGATGGATATTGACAGAGAGAGAACTACAAGTGAAAAAAAAAAAAAGCTTGACGAGCAAAAGGAACTTAGCTCTAAGGAAGGCAGAGGTTTTGGTAGGTGCAACTGTTAAGAAGATGGTTTCATAGTCTGATCTATGGCAGAGCAAGGGAGCACCTAGGAAATAGAGCAACAAATGGAGCAAAAAAACACAAAGCAGAAAAGCCAGCATGGGAGAAATGTAAGACATCATTGTGATTGAGTTGATGAGGGAGCTGATGTTACCATACTGAACAGGAGAGAGGAAGGCTATAGAGGTCCTGTGAAAAGCAAGGTGGGCAACTTATGTTCTAGATGGTAGAGAGGGAAATGCCAGCAGAGAGGTATGGTTAAAATGCTTTATGTAGGTGAGGAGCTGTTGTCCATGCACTTACAGTTCACATTTCAACCTTTTCCTGCTTCTTACAGGTAAAGCAACATAAAAAAAAGAACATTGAGGTTCATATCACAGCATCATTTCATAAAAATTGACTACTGTGAAACTCATAACAAAAAAACAGTCAGAAATTGTAAATGAAGATGTGAAAGAAAGATTCCTCAGTTTCACTGCAGAGCTGCAGTTAGATATGACAGTCTCACTAAATGGGAGGAAAAGAGGTGCAAAACACCCACCCTCAAATGCAGCTATCTTGTAGGAGAAAGTGCATGGAAAACATCTTTGGACCACTTCACTAGAAAAGGTCCTGACATAGTAGTGTATCTGTTTCTGGGTCATGTGTTTTGAAGGTGTTTTCCCAGAAAATGGCAAGTCCTTTTTCATCATTGCTGGGGACAAAGAACCAAAGGTATCTGATTCCAAATGCAAACTCAGAAAAAGTTCCCTGTTCAGCCCTCAGTCCCAGCTTCCTTACCTTTTCCTTTCATTTTCAGGGCATGTACCCACCATATTAACAGCTGTTTATTTCTTTTGATTCTTGCTAACAACAGTCAATAAACTTACAGTTTAAGAGACATTAGATCAACTTTAAGATAAATTGTAGATATCAGAAATCTTCCTACCTGTTCCTTCCTCTAAAGTAAACAGCTTTAATTAAATTCTTACTCCTGTCAACTCCAGATTACTTTTCAGATAAAACACACTATTTAATCTAAACTCAATAACATGATTTCTCAACATGTCCATCACATTATTTGATGTCAAGCTTGCATGACTCTAGCAGCACCTCTTCATCAAACTCCCAGAATAGGAACAGTTGGCAGTCAATGAAATTTTATATGAAAATCAATATGGTATTCTTGTACAAAGAGTGTGATTAGATCAAACATATAATATACTACTCTTTAGCTGGAAATCATATTGGAATGAAACACCAGAAGCACAGAGAAGAGCTGGTAGTTTCTTTGTAGTGTGAGCTCTTAGGTTTCTTTAACACTAATTGTATGTAAGCTTCAAAGAGAAGCACCTCAAGACATTTAAATTAATGTAACTTATTGACATCTACTTACTTACTTATTCACATCTACTTAACTATCCAATCACACTGAATTTACCTACATGTGGGAAGGTTGACTGAGTCAGGCCCTAATTTTATAAATCAAATCTTTCCTTCATATTAAAACAAGATAGCTTACCTTGAAATGGTGGTTTAAACCAATTTAAACCAAACATTGCAATTTTCAGGAAACTTGTTTGGCTTGCCTTCCGTCCTCAGGATGAATAATAAGTAAGAAAAATATCAAGAACACACAGTATGAAATCCCCTTTATTTCATGATTGTTTAGGGTTTCATGGATGTGAATTAATTAAGCATTACAGACACAGCCTGGAAGTAAATAATGTAATGCTATATGGAAGAAATTGAAGTGTGAAGAGTGATATGAATTATGTAAGTTGAGAGAGTGGCTGATTGGGAAGCTGAACCCTAACATCCTGACTCTCGGTTTTCTTTTTTAACCCTTAAAGAAATTTGGCCTAAGTGCCATTCCCAGGCAAGAAGAGAGAAAATCAGGAGCGGATATTCTTGAGAAAATGCTGCTTACTTGAGTCCTCTTCAGGATAAGTGAATTCCATGTAGAAGTCAAAGATTTAGAGGGAGGAAAGGAAAATGTGCACCCACCCAATCCTTGCACTCCTCAGGTGTGTTGCCATTCCTTCTTTTTACTTCAGTCTCAAGATGAATGAAAAATAATCCAGCCTGTTTTTTGTTGTTGTTGTTGTTGTTTGTTTGTTTTAAACTCAGATCTGCCTCAAACTGAACTTAAAACAGAGTCCATCCATCAACGGATTAAGTCTCAGACCTGACACAATGCAGCAATCATGGAAGTCAATACAGGACTTCCTCTAACCTCCAAAGCCTATGGCTATGCACAAGCACTGGAAGATGATGGCAAAGTTTGATAATCAGGAAGAAAAAGTGTCATATTTCCCTTAGACATTTATTGACATTCCTGTAAGAAATATTACTGAAAATGTGAAAGCAGAAGGAGAATAAAAGAACAAAATGACACTGTAGCTGTAGCATATGGAAATGGCTTTAAGTGTAAATCTGAAACCACTTTGTCTTTTGTTTGAGATGTAGTGTTTTCCTCACAGCAACAAGAAACAACAAAACTGGTTCCATAATCAATAGCCAAATTATCAGCCTCAAATTTGGCCTTCCACCATTAACGTAAAATACATACCGACACAGATGCATATTTGCTCAAGGGGCCACTTTTGTAGTGCTCGTGATTAAATTTTTTAGTGGATGATATCAGACCTGTCGCATTTTGTGATCACAGCTCAACTGAGCCAGAAGACGGGATGCTTCACTCAGTAGCTTCCTCTCTACCCGAGGACTGATGCTTTCAGACTTAAAAAGAGATCTCAGTCTTTGTGCTTGAAGGACTCAAAATGGATCTGGAGGATTCACGTCAGGCTAGACAGCACTGGAGAAAAGAGCATATAGAGAAGTAAAGAAAAGACAAAAACTGAAAAGAAAAAGAACAAGGAAAAATTTCCCCCTCCCAATCAGAGAATAATAAATACAGAAATACTGTTGATTTAAATGGACTTAAACTGAACGTGCTCCAGTGTAACAGAAGGATGTGTGACCCAAGATATTCTGATGAAAAAAAAAAAAATTCCTGATTACTGATATTGCTTCTTTGGCAAGGAAAACATTGACCTAGCCTTGACTTTCTAGCATCTCATTTTGATCTGAGACGGAAGACATTATTCCTCCCCCACACCCTCTGCAGTGTGTCTGTATTTCTGTGCAGAGAGACTTTGACCGAAGTGTCATCCAGGTGAGAAAGGGAAAGTTTGTGGTGGCCTGCATGGCAAAAATTATAGTTACTATAACCACTGCCGGGCCAGGGACAGTAGTAGCCAGACACAGCAGTAGCCTCCTATTTCTCCCTGTGAAGAGCTTGAGCTTCTGCCAGCACTGCTCACATAAGGCTTGACCTTCTGGGAGATGTGGGCAAATGCATCTTGAAGTTTCACCAACCACCTGAACTCCTCTCCTGCATTTTCCCAATATTAATAACAAGGTGCCATGTTAGATTTAAATACAAGAAAGCAGTAAACTGTAGGAATGTGTCCCAATCTCCATTTGAATTCCTGCTGCCTGGTCCCCATCCGCAGTCCCTTCTCAGAGCTATGTTGCATTAGTCTATGGCACTTATCAGCTGGCCTCAGACCTAGATTTGACAGCATCTCAGATATCTTTACTATTAAGTCCTCAGACTTCCTCAGATCTGTATTTGGCCTGTTGGAAGTGTTTACATTGCATAGAGACATGAGGTAATGTGTGCCAATGGAATTTAAAGTTGTTTGTGAAATGTACAGGCTTGGGACAATACAATTTCTGGTCTCATTTAATGGAAAGCATTACACTGAACTTAATCTTCTGACTAAATGCAATGCAGTGCTAATACATCTTTTGCGTTTGTATCACTCAAGGAAATCCTGCTCTGTATGACATTACATTTTATCTATACCATCAGTCTCTAGCAGAAAGACACACAGGAGCTCTGCTTAGGGGGCTGTACAAATCTTTTTTATTATTATTAACGCCTAGCATAGCCACTTTTACTTTGTATCCATTATTTTCTGAATTCATCTGTGCATTTTTCTCGAACTTGAGAAAAATGTAGGTTTTATGTCTTATTTAATGAACTGTGGTTCACACTGTAATGGAATTGCAAGCTACTGTGAAACCAGAGATAATATGCCATCTGTGATGCTATACTAAATTGCTGGGCCAAGTATTTTGCTGGTATAAGTCAGCACAGTTTAATTTACATTAGTAGAGTATTTTGATCAAATCTGAAATAACAAATTCATCCAGCCAAATGATCGTTCCTTTCTTTTTGGAAGTTGTAATCCAGCCTCTAAGAGTGTGAAAGAAAAGCAAACAAATAAAAAAAGCAAAACAGCCCTTTTTAAAAAGAAGTTCTCATATATCTTAAATATGAATTATTGTGTTCTGACTGCCTCTACACATTTAACTGTCTTTACCACAATATTAATCTCCAGGTCTTCTAAAATACTCCTGCGTGAGCTGAGTATTTCCACTTGTTCATGTTTAAGGTGACTCCTTTATACATGTGAAAATGGATATTTGATTGGGCTCAAAGCACAGTCATCTGGGCTCTTTCACCAGTACAAGACCAAGCTTTCTTCCTTTGTTGTATTATTTCTGGACAAATACCTGAAGTAGTTCACGTACCAGCAGCAGTCTGTGTGTAGCAATTCCTTTTGCTTTTCTATGAGGGCAGCATGTCACTGTATCTGTTCTGCCTCTATGCTATTTCTTACGGGCCTAGCACAAGTCTTAAAAAAAAAAAAAAAAAAAAAAAAGCATGTAAAAGACATACATCTCAAGATAGAGATGACCTAAACATGGAGTAAATGTTAGATGCGCTTCCAGTCATTTGACAAGAAAGAGAGAACAAGGCTTTTTGGTGGGTACTGAAGGTGTTCTGTGGCTTGTCTTTGTTGTAACTTTTTTCACTGTGCCTTAAAATTATGTAGAGTAACAGCTATAGCTGTTATCGGGCCTTATCAGGCATGTCCTTGCCCACAGCAGAGGTATTGGACCAGATGATGCTTTAAAGCCTTTTTCAAGCCAAACTATTCTATGGTCCTATGATTTGCAAAGATGAGTACAGTACAGATGCTATGATCATACTGCTCATGACAGAGTGAAATAAGAACCTTACAGCAGTTCAGTGCCAGGACAAAGGTGCAGACAAGTAAGAGGTAAGTAGCATACATATGTTCAGAAAATTCCCAAACTCTAAGCTGTATAGCAAACTGGAAAAGATAAAAGCCCAGCGTTTTTATAGGAAAACACTGAGCTAGGACCCTTTGCAAATACACAATAATAGTTGCAGATACACCCACAATGCATTTAACACTCACTGGCAGTAAAAGTTCAGAAGAGAGAGAAGGTAAAACCTGGAGCTCTGGAATTAAACTACCTTTCCTATCACCTTGCAGAGCTACAGCACAAATGGGGCTGCCCACACCCCAGCAGTCAGAACTTTGTTGTCAACACACAATCACCCTTTGGAAAGAAAGCAGCTGTGGGAAAAGAAAGGATGGGAAGGTTTTTCCACAATGCCTGGGAGTGTTCAGCCTGCAGAAAACCCCTGCTGGCTGCTGGCCTGCCCAGGAGCAAGTATGCAGAGCTGCACATTCTGCTGTTATTCTCCAAATGTGTTAATTTGCTGCTCTTTGGGTATTTTTCATCATCCTTATCCAAAGAAAGGGACAGTCAGGAGGATTCTTTTTGTGCTTTTGAAAGTGAAGGCAACAGCAGGCTTCCCTTCCACAGCCACCCTCCAGGATCTGTACCTGACCAAACAATTTTGTCTTTCTGGAGCTGGCCAACATTCCCCTGAAGTGCTGGATCTAAGTCATGGCTGCCAGAAAGAATTGAGTAGCTCCATAAGGGCAGCTTTTGGCAGTGGAGCTGGTACTGAAGCAAACGGTACTCCTTCACCTACTGTCACCCTCTACACAGAGCCCTACATGTCCCATTGGTGGCAATGTCCTCCCTGTTGTCGGTGGCACTATACCCTCACTCTCACACTGGGGCACCAACACTGGCTGTGTTAACACATTGTCAGGTCAGGAGAGATCACCAGGCTGGACTGCCTTCCCTACAGTCCTCTCAACACTGCTCCTGCAGCACAGTGTTGCCTTGCAAGGGAAGCTACCAAAAGTAGAGTCCTTGGTGACAGGTCCCTGCTCTGGTGCCATTAATAGCAGTGTAAGAGACCATGCAGAATCATAGAATCATAGGGGTTGGGAGGGACCTCTGGAGATCATTTAATCCAGCCCCCAGCTAAAGCAGGTTTCCTACAGTAGGTCACACAGGAAAGAGTCTAGGTGGACTTTGAATATCTCTGGAGGAGACTCCACTGCTCTCCCCTCATCTAACCATCCAGTCATGGCATCATAGAAGGTTACCAGATAGGTCAAGCATCATTTCCCCTTGGTGAACCCATGCTGACTATTCCTAATAATCTATTTTCCTTCCATTTGTGCTGAAGAAGATGTGCTCCTTCAGCTGCTTTCTTTGGACAGAAAGGACACACGTTTTACTGACTGGTAAAATAAACTTCAGCCTTGGACGCTGTACCATTTTTGATGGTAAGCATGAGCATACACACCACGATACACAAGCCATGTGAATGTTCCTGTGTTTCTTCCATGCTTCTTGCAGGAGCAATCAAGAAGAAAGTTGTAAAGTGAGTAAAGAAGAATTCCTCTACAACATCTACCAGCTTACAGGGGCAGACTGTTCTCAGAGTAGCAGGCTGGACCTGGTTCCTGTCTCACTGCCAAGGGCAATTATGTTGGAAGAAATGGAAAGTGGTAGCACTCTGTTGTTAGTCTTAAAAGCATTATGTGGAAAGTGACACTGAAATTAGAAATAGTATCAGGTTTCTGCCTCCTGGAGGTGCATTCTATCCAACAGGTAGGCCAAATGTGAATAGGCTCAACAAAACATTTACACAACAAGAGAGTAAAATGTAGCATAAGGTAAAAGAGGTCTGCAGGCCAGAACTGAAGTGCCAGTGATATTTTTCTGGTGATAGCACTACTCAAGCTAATAAACGCAGGGCTTTGCAAGCACATCAGAGATACATGCTAATGCTTAAGGCATTTAGATGAGAGAAGAAATGGGTCTATGGGAGCTAGTCCATACCTGAGTAAGATGTTAAGTAAAGTTTGCAATATATTTGTGTGCACATAGCTAACAAATGCTATCAGGAAGTAGGAGGCCCTGTATTATGTGTTTACACAATACATATCATACATACTGCTTTACACCATGATGTGATAAATCACTAGTTTATGTTCGCAGTCTGACATAGCTTAAAACAATCAGCAAAAGATTGTTTTGCAAACTAGCTTGTTGCTGTTAGTTCTCTAAACTTCTGGTGACCACGTTTTGGTCTATATTGTTAATGTTTGTCCTTTTAATAAACACAGCAATGCAGCAATTATCAACACAGGAATAAAGAAACATGGCCAAAGCATTCGCTTATCTGTACTCATTCTTTCTTGAAGCAGAACTAGTGCTAGACAGCTGGAGTCTTCTGCAGCTGAGGCACTGCATCTTTTCCCTTAATATCATGTAACTTGCAGTGTTACCTGAGAGCCTGGTACACTGCTGCAGACTGTGCCAGACCATGGCTCTGATAGTTTATACTGAATAAAATATATGTAGATTCTCTCTATGTCCTGTCCTACAATTAAAAAGCAACAGGTGGAAACTTAATTTCATTTTGATTTTATCCAGGATTTGACACAATTTTGCAGAAAATTTTTAAACCTCAGAATCCCCAAATGAAAAATATCTCCCTGCATTTTGTCAAGATGGAAGCAAAATAACAGAGAAATTAAATGGTCTGCTCAAAAGCATATCAGAAAATTAGTAGAAAATCAGGAATGAACAAAAATAAATAGCCCTATCTCACAATTTCTTGTATCAGCCATTGTACCAGTCATCATCACTGTCTTTGGAATGTAATGCATAGCAGTGTATGATTGTGTACTCTGATGCTCTACCATTAGCAACTTCGTTGCTTAACATCTTCTTTTTCTGAAGATAAGGTAATGTTAAAATAAAATTTTTCTATATAGACTATTCTCTGCCTGTAATAATTACCTCTAGAATCCCATGTGATTCTTTGTTGGTTTTTGTTTTTTTTTTTATGCCTTGAATATAGTGTGCTTTCAACAATTTTTCCTCCACAAGCAAACAGAACTGTGTTTGTTTGGTTGGACTGCTGGTTTGTTTAGTTTGATTAGTTTTTTGTTGTTCTTGTTTATTTGCAAGATAGGTTATGAGGATAACCAGAAAAGATGGCCCTCTGCTTAAGGGAAATCTAGCAAGGGCTTTAATTTTTTTAAATTATTGTCATCCAGGTTGAACACTAGGGGTCATATTTAGATAACCACTGACATATTGTAGAGCACATCCAGGAGAAAAAATAACCACACACTCTCACCAGTGATCTATGAAGGTTTAACAATTCACAGAGGAACAAGAGTGATTTTATTAGTATACAGTGCAAATGCTGATTTGTTCCAAAGAGATGGGTTGGCTTCTGTATCTCTGTGCTTCCACTTCGAGTTTGGAAGCAAGATAGGAAAGCTCAAAACATGCTCACAGCATCAGACTAGGACTATGTTTTCCCTAGAGCAGAATTTTCCTGCACAGACCTCTCAGGATACATGATCTGTCCCTCTAGTATTTTCAGTGCCACACCAATTTCAGGGCAGGAAAAGCAGGGCACAACACTTTTGTTGTTGAGTCAAGATGTTCTTGGGAAACGCACAAAGTTCATTTAGGACCAGATTTATGGCAGTAACACCGGTTGTTTTTACTAAGCTTCTGTTAACTAACACATTTTTTTTAACTTCCAGTGACTAAAGTCTCTACAAAATAGAGCTTACTTCAAGCAAAGTACCTGGGCATTACTTCTGGGAGACACCCAGGAGCCCAGACAATAACACTGTAAGGAATAGATGCAGCATAACAATTTTTTGTCATTTTTACATTGCAGAAAAAGACTGCAGGAGGTATGTGCTTTTGTGGAAATGCAGGTCTGACAATGTGAAGAGAGACATGCTGGCTTATACGGTGATCAAGAAATAATGGAAATGGTCTGGCTGATGTTTCTGCATTTACACTATCCCCAGCTATGTAATGAAGCCTTTGCAGCTGCAGATTTCTTATGCTCACGTTGTTACAGATCGTCATAGTTCTGGTATGGAGCTGGCTTGCTGTGTTGTGCTACTGGGGGCCTAAACAATGAAGTATTATTACTAGAGAATAAGCATTTGGTCATGCCTAATCCCCTTCTGTGTGCATGCCTTGCTTGTTTCCTACATTATAGTTTCCACTGCTTTGTCCAGTCACCTTTAAACATCCTAAGCACTGGAGTTTCCACCATTTCCTTTAGGAGGCTATTTCGCAATTTAAAACATCTTTCTGTCAAGAAGGTTTTCCTGACATTCATCCTAAAATTTCCTTCTCTTAATTTCATCTCATTATTTCTAATTAAACACCCATGTAAATAATTCCGTCCCACAGCTAAAGCCAGACTGAGGACTGAGGTTGAAAAAAGAGATGGGAACCTGAATGTATCCCCGCCTTGTGTGATAAATGCAGAACCACATAACTGTCTAAAAATTCTCATTTCAGATTTGAAATGATGAACATATGTAATATGTACACTTCGTTTGAATGTGGATGTTGTAGAAAACGTGAAACAGAACTGAAAACAAATAAGCAGTTCAAGACAAATAGAAGGCAAAGTGGATTTTCACTACCCTAAAGCTTTTTTAAGAACATTTACTGCTATTCCATGCTAAAGATATGGTGTGACATCTTTTTCTGAAAATGTACTGTCATTTTTAACTATCCCCGCTGTTTTGTGAGGCTACATGTATTGCTGTTTGACTGCTCTATCTCTTTTTTAAGCAGTTAACAAGTTACTCCAAAGCCTTAGTAATAACAAGTTACCTCTTAATGTAGGAAATAATGATCAGGTGTGGTGATAGGAGCCACTGAGTTTGTAGATTTGGCACTTCTGGCAATAACAAAAGATTGTTCTTTTTGACCTGGTTAAGTTACGATTTACCTCTCTTGCACTGACATTTAGCTCTCCTGTAGTTTCAAACTGAGTATGCTGTCTTTCATTTCCCTCCTCAAGAACAGTTATGCAATATTGCTAATATACGGTGCTTTGATTGTATCTCAGGCACACAGTGAAGAAATTGGTGAAATGGTTAAACTTCAAAATATTCTGCATGAAACAAACAAACAAGCAAATAGAAATATATTGGTATAGACAGTTTTTGCTAAGATGTGTGCTGTATCACAAAGCTTGCTCTACAGAAACCCACATTTTCCTGCATGTATGAATTTCAGAAAAGTCAGAACAGTATCAGCTGAGACTTAAGAGGACTCAACCAACCTTTAAGATAAATAAAAACCTACAAAAGCAAAAAAAGAAACTTTAAAAATGCTCTAACTGAAATGAAACAACCTATATTTAAAATATTATTGTTTTCTTTAAAGTCTCTGGAAAAATATCAGACCGTCTTCAGAACCAACCCTAAGAGGTATACAAAGCACACCAAACACCGACTGTTGAAACTCAGGTCTGTACAGGGGATGACAAAACATTATTTACAGTCATGATTTTTTGTGCTACAGCAAAGAGAAGCAATGCACAATGCAGAGCCCTGGCAAACATGGCTGTTCCTGATCTGCCT
Organism: Numida meleagris; assembly: GCF_002078875.1. Lineage (NCBI taxonomy): Eukaryota > Metazoa > Chordata > Aves > Galliformes > Numididae > Numida > Numida meleagris. The sequence goes on from NC_034438.1 coordinate 25,717,235, forward strand.
ACAGCTGGGGATGGAGGAGCGGGATAGCACACGGGGAGAATGGAGTAGCAACCTCTCCCAGCTCATTGCAGCCAGGCTGGTTTGATCTGGGAGTGCACAGCAGCAAGGTGCGGGCCTCAAGATGGGAGAAGGAGCACAGGCCCAGCTCACGGTGCACAGGGCTGGCTGGGTGCTGCTCCAGCTGAAGGCCACTAGTGGAAGGCCTGCTCCTTGACCTGCCTCATCTGGAGCAGAGCAAAGCGATGCATTAAAATACGGCAGATGGAGCAAGTCATCAGAGGCAGGCTGGAGGCTGGAAGAACAGGCGCAGGAGTAATGCAAAAACATCTGTACTTAATATGTTACTGTATTCCAGTAAACAATGACATGAATAGCACTTGTATAGTCAAATCACAAACTGGACATTTTTTGAAGGCTGTTGAGAGGGTCTTGTCTTGGGAGCCACAGACTATGCAAAACCTTAAGCAGGGGCATTTGCTATGGAGGTGAAGACAGTGGATCATGTCTAGGTACTGAATCCATCGGTTGACTCTTCAAGTAACAGTTTCCTTGTTTGGGAGTGGCAGAGGCCCCTATCAAAGAAGTGTCTGACATCCTCACTTCTTCTTTTCAATAGGGATTGGGGAATTTACCACTTTGTGAGAACCGGGTAATATTCAGTGTCATCTTTTACTGTAATTTGTTGCAAAGTAAAGAAAATATTCCTCTAGCAAATTGTAGCTGGAGAAATATCTAAGTACAATTAAATTCATGTTTTTGATACTATAAGCACTAGGACCATTTTCTGCAACCTGTTTATCTAGGGTTTTATCTGAAGCACATTAACACAATTTACTGATTCATTAGGGAATGCACCACAATGCACAATGCACCACTAGTACATCTTGACAAAATGTAATAATTTTACTTTGGCAAAAGAGCATATAAAAGGCAAGAACTGCAATACGTGATTATGACAGTGTTCATTTAAGGACATGTTTTTCAAAATGTAATCATCATAACTACTTGTTTAATGTCGGCAGAGTGCTTACCGCTCTGCAATAACAAATAAAAATCATATTTTAATATCTTTGAGCCAACAACATAACAAAGAAGAGGCGTGACAGAAAAGAATGAATATATAAAAATAATTAATTTGAATTACTGCTGTGAACTTGCAATTTTATGGCTATTGTGAAAGCAATGAGTTTTCCAAATGGATTGAGTGGAGAGAGCCGTAAGTTTGGTGAGGTGCAATGAAGAGGTTTCAAAGCAGAGTTTCCAGACTGTGAAGCTCCTGCAATACGGCTTTGATATGAGAGAAATGTTGCAGAGACTGAAGCCCAATGTCATCAGGTTGTTTTCTTCTGTCATTTCCGGGTATCCTGTTTATCTGTCATCTAGAAAAAAACTACAGATGATAAAGTGAATACCCACTAATTCTTTCCCGTTTCCCCCCCTCTTCCTGAATATGCATGATACTAAATATAGTGTGGATTTAAAATCTGTTTTGCTTGTAAGAAAGCACAAGAAGGTAGCAAGAATCCAAAATAATTAAGGAATACAATAGGTGTGAAAACAAAGAAAAGCTGAGCTGTCAGGGAGGGGAATTCCTGCATTTCTATGAGGTGTGCCAGTGCAGATAGCAGAACACCAGGACTATCCTCAGATTAAACAGCTGAGGATACCTTCGGAGCAAACCCTAACCTGGCAACTGCAGGTAGTACTGGAGGGAGAGGATCAGTCCCCACAGAGGTGTGATCCAGAAGGTTTTTGTCTGATCCAAGGCAACGCTAGCCTTGGCAGAAGTGGCCCTGTGCTTTCCCTCCTCCCATGTTCCTGTCACTTCCTTGTGACAGACTCTGGCAGTTGGTCAGATAGGCATAACATCGCATTTCATTGCTTTGTCTTTTCTTTCCCATTCATAACAGTGTAAGATATAGCTGACTATTTCATCCCGTGTGGAAAAAGCAAGCACATTCCCTCCCTCTGTGTGCTGCATAGCAATGCCACTGTTTCCAGGTGACCAACAAACACAGACCATTACTCTCCCCTTCGGGATAAGTGAATCACTGCAGTGAGTGGGACTGCATAACTCAGTGCCAGTACCTCAGCACTGCCTGTGAGACCCTTTCTGTCCTGCAGAGTGTGCACAGTCCACTGCCCCTTGGAGAATGATTGCCAGCATTGGGGAGCATGCTGGGAAATTTTGTGTGTGCATAGAGAAGGTCCGGTGTTTTCCATTCATCCTGATTTCCCAATCCCTACCATGAGAAGGAGGGAGCAGAGGGACACATGAGACTGCTGTAACAAAGGCAAAGAAAGCACGAGAGTAAGACCTGCACAACAGCATTTTGATCTTTTCCAGTAATGGGTGATATATTTATGAAGTGTTTAGCTCCTGCTTTATTCTCCAATAGGATGTGATATGTTCAAGGGCAGAACATGCCTCACCAATGTGGTGGTCTTCTGTAATGGAGTGATGGCATTACTGGACAAAGGGTAGGCAACTGATATCATCCACCTGGACTTCTGCAAGGCCTTTGACATGGTCCCACACCACATCCTTATCTCTACATTGGAGAGGTATGGGTTCAAAGGGCAGATTATTCAGTGCATAAGAAATTGGTCACAGCCAAAGTGTTGTGGTCAATGGCTTTATGCCCAAATGGAGGCTGGTGGTGAGTGATGTTGCCTAGGAGTCCATCTTGGGTCTGGTACTCACTAACACCTTTATCATTTATGTAGATGATGGGATTGAGTGCACTCAGCAAATTTGCAGACAGCACTGAGCTGAGTGATGCAGCTGAGATGGCAGAAGGAAGGGATGCCATTCAGAGGGACCTTGACAAATTTCATAGAATCACAGAATCACAGAATGGCCTGGTTTGAAAAAAACCTCAAAGATCATCGAGTTTCAACCCCCCTGCAGTGCAGGGTCACCAGTCACTAGACCAGGCTGCCCAGAGCCACATCCAGCCTGGACTTGAATGCCTCCAGGGATGGGACATCCACAACCTCCTTGGGCAACCTGTTCCAGTGCGTCACCACCCTCTGAATGAAAAATTTCCTCCTAATATCTAACCTAAATCTCCCCTGTCTCAGTTTAAAACCATTCCCCCTTGTCCTATCGCTATCCACCCTCATAAACAATTGTTCCCCCTCCTTTTTAGGCTCCCTTGAAGCCTTCTCTTCTCCAAGCTAAACAAGCTCGCTTCCCTCAACCTTTCTTCACAGGAAAGGTGCTCCAGCCCTCTGATCATCTTAGTGGCCCTCCTCTGGACTCATTCCAAGAGCTCCACGTCTTTCTTGTACTGGCGGCCCGAGGCTTGGACGCAGTACTCCAGATAGGGCCTCACAAGAGCTGAGTAGAGGGGGACAATCACCTCCCTCTCCCTGCTGGCCACTCTTCTTTTAATGCAGTCCAGAACATAGTTGGCCTTCCAGGCTGCCAGTGCACACTGCTGGCTCATGTCCAGCTTCTTGTCCACCAGGACCCCCAAGTCCTTCTCCACAGGGCTGCTCTCAAGGATTTCTTCCCCCAGTCTGTATAAATACCTGGGATTGCCCTGGCCCAAGTGCAGCACCTTGAATTGAGTGTTGCACTTGGGTCAGGGCAATCCCAGATATGTCTGCAGAAGAACTGCTGGAAAGCAGCTCTGTGGAGAAGAACTTGGGGATCCTGGTGGATGAAAAGCTTGATGTGAACCAGCGGTGTGCTCTTGCAGCCCAGAAGGCCAATGGTATCCTGGGCTTCATCAAAAGAGAGGTGGCCAGTAGGGAGAGGGATGTGATTGTCCCCCTCTGCTCTGCCCTTGTAAGGCCTCATCTGGAGTATTGCGTCCAGATCTGGGGTCCTCAACACGGGAAAGAAATGGAGCTTTTGGAATGGGTCCAGATGAGGGCCGCAAAGATGATCAGAGGACGAAGCAGCTCTTCTCTGAAAACAGGCTGAAGGAACCGGTCTTGTTTAGCCTATGGAAGAGAAGGCTGCAAGGAGGCCTCATTATGACCTTCAAGTATTTAAAGGGAGATTATAAACAGGAGGCAAATCAACTTTTTACACACACGGATAATGATAGGACAAGGGGGACTGATTTTAAACTAAAGGAGGGGAGATTTAGATTAGAAGTCGGGGGAAAATTTTTCACAGAGAGGGTGGTGAGGTGCTGTAACACATTGCTCAGAGAGGTTGTAGATGTCCCATCCCTGGAAGTGTTCAAGGTCAGGTTGGAAGGGGCCCTGGGCAGCCTGATCTAGTGTTTGATCTAGTTGTCATCAACCCTACTTATGGCAGCAGTTTGTAACTAGATGAGATTTCTTCCAATCCAAGCCATGCTGTTTCTACAATTCTATGATTCTACGATTCTATGATTCAATGTTCTACAATTCTATGATTCTCTCTTTTATGACTGTAGAGTGCTTAAAATCCTGTCCTTTAGTAACACTGCATTTTTTGAAGCTTGTGAAAATGATGGGACACACCTGAGACTAAGACAACTCTTTGCTTAGTGGATTATGGGAGCAAATTACTAACACTCACACACAGAGGACCTTAGTGTGGCTGATCCCTCCATGTATTTGTTTTAGTGTCAGCTACTAGCAAAGAAGATGGAAAGAGAATCTATATTTCAGCTGTGGGAGACTGAGTGGGAAAGAAAAATATCTTCATATTTTGTGGATTGTTTTTTTTATTAGTGCAATAAAGAAGTTATAGGAGTATTCTGTTTGCGAGTCACAATAAAAATGTTGAAAGTAATTGATGAGTACTTCATATCCAAATTTTATTGCTCTTAAAACAATAACATAAAAGTTTATAAAACCTAAGTATTATTGAAATATCTTGCAGATGAATATGTCACTGAAAGACGATTTTCACTTTGGATTTTGTGAGAACTAATACATGATACCAAACCTGATTTATAAGCATGGTTTATCTAATTAATATTTCTGAACTGAATGAATAAAAGCACTAAGCAAACATGAGAAACAATGAAAAGTATGTAGACTTGAAAAAAATACAAAAAAATACTACTGAAATTAAATAATCAAGTACTCCTGGCCCTGCTGATGTAGAAATGGCTAACAGAACTTGCTCTGAAAGTGGCTGCAGTGCCAGCTGCCCCTTGGTGTGGAGTTGGGACCCTCATCTACACAGACACACTATGGTATCCTCATGGTGTCTGAGCATGTGCTAATTCCCACGCCTGGCCATGGACACTAGGAGATTAGTTCACCCTTTGTACCGTGTGGATACAACAAATCATCATGGGCAACCATTGCTCAAAGACTGCGGTTCTCCACTTCCCATGCTGTTTTGCGTGGTCATTCTGAACACTGGAAAAAACATCGTCTTCTTTGCTTATCTGTTTGGTTTGCTGTTTTTGTTTTGTTATTTTTAATCCTGAATCACATTCAGTATGCATTCCTGAAAATGCCATCCTATGGAAAGAACTGAAAATCACGTGCTCTTACAAGGACAGTCCCTCTTTTCTCTACAAAGCCTTGCCTGCTCTTAGCTCCTTGTCACCCCTTGCAGAATGTCTTGGTTTATAACAGATTTAAATTGTGATAATCTTCTGATATTTTTTCTTGTGCTATACCAATCCAGTGGTCATCCAGACATTGTGGGAAATGAATTTTGAGCTTGTTCCTTTTCACTCAGATTTAGGGTTCCCTGCTGTTGCAAGTTGCTATGTGACAATTTTCAGCCAGAGCTTTCTCCTAGATTCTGAAAGAGAATCAGACCTTCTCTGATCAATATTGCCTTATATCTCTGTTGTCAGCAAGAACCACGTGCTCCCCTCAGGACATCCCCTCTCCTTCATCTTGAACTTTTCAAGCTCCATGTTTTTTTATTCTATTTACTTACTTAAGAGTGAAGAAAATCAAGACATAGCCAGAATCAGGTATTTTGCTTCTGATTTGGTTTCATCCTGAATGTAATCTCTGAGCAGGTTAGCAGTTGGGAAGACCGGGTGCATTGCTCTGAGTCCCCAGCATACAGACAAGCTAGAAGATGCTAAGCAGAGCACAGAGCTTTTTGGTAAGCTCAATCACCGTGAAAAATCGACTTCCAGAGTGGCCAAGTAGATATTTGTCATACACATCCCTCTTTCACACACAAAATCAAAGCTCAGGCTGTTGATTGGGAATGCACATGATTTAGGAGGCAAAGTCAGTATAACTACCCTGAAATTTTAAGTCTTTAAGTTTTAGCAATTTAAGCTTAAATTTTTCGCTCATCAGAGACTTAAAGACTAAAATAATAAAAATGAATGATTTCATAAGTGATCTAAAAATTCTCTATTAAAAAGCAGTCAGCTCAGGAGCCAGAGAAAACTTGAATTTGTTGTCATGGTATTTGTGCCATATAGAAGAAGTTTTTAAAATCTGTGGTTTTATCTTCTTGAGATGTGGAGAGAAACAATAATTACAAGAAAAACAAATGGTGATGGCTTTTGTAATTCTCTAATAGCACAATAAATCCAAAAATACCCAGTAAATCCAAAATACTTCGATTGGCTTCAAAGGATTCATGCTGATATAAGAGATTAAGATCAGCTTCACAGTTATATAGGGCAGGCTGGAATCAATCTTACCATGCATTATAAAAACCATAATCCACAACATAACTTTACATGTGGAAAACTAACAAAAGCAATATCGCAGCTGAGCGCAAGGATAATTTGACTACCAGTTGCACCCTGTTGACAGCTATTTACAGTATTGTTTTGAGAGTGCTGATTCACTCCCACAACCTGAGCTGTGGCATTATAGTTATTAAGAAAAGAACAGAGAAGAAACCTGTTATTTATGCTATTGCTGTTTATTAACCATCTGATCTGGAAGCACTTGGGCATGCACTCTGTAGATATAACCTCTGTGGATGGGACAGCTGCCAAGCAGAGAACACACCATTTCTCCTCCTCCTCTCATGCCTGCAGCCTGGCGAATGTAGGTTGCCTCATTATGCAAGCTACCAATCTCTGCAATGTAGGTGGTTTCAGACAAATAGAAGAAAGACAAACAGCATGTCTGAGAATGAAACACTAGGCTTGTCTGATGGCTTCCCCACGCTAAGGGATGACTCAGGAGCTCATTTGGGTTTCTTTTCTCTTTATCCAGCTTATTAACCTACTCACTGTCAGATGCTGTATGACAAACTGAAAAGGCCAACACTGTCTCCAGACAGAATGTTCAGCCTCCAGGTAACTTTCCATAGGCTGGGGCCTACTGATTCTGAGTTTCTGTCCAGGGCTGGATCCACTGTGCTGCTGTGTGGTTGGGTCTTGCTCCTGCTCAGGAAAGGAAGAGTGTGCCAGGGCTGGGGGGAAGCCTGCACAACTGGGTTGGGGGCTAGATAACATAGACCTAGACTTTAACTGAAACTTCAGTCCCACAAACCAACACACAACTAACCAACCACCACCAAAAACGAAACACAAGAAAGGGAATAATGATTGGACATTTTATTCCAAAGTGTTTTAGATTGAGTTTGCATGGTTGAGAAAGTCTCTCAGTGGTCCAGTGAAGAGGAAGCCATGCAGCACCACTGATTATGTGATAGTGGGCTCCCTGTGAAAATGGAGAAATGGTTTAACACATTAATAAAAATGAGATAATCAAGTCAGAAGTCTTGTAACAGCATAAAGAAATCAGACCTAACAGCACATTTAATGAAGTATTTCTTATTCAAAGAAGACAGCGAAAGGCAGCAAAGAATATGGGGAGTGTCACTCTGAACAGCACTTCTAGATGCAGTCCATTTCCAATGCTCTCCCTCAATCAGTAAGAGAAAATGTTCAGCATTCAAGTCTACGTAGTTGACAGGAGACAAAAATCCAGAGGACACACAACCTTGCAAGCCTAACAATCCAGATGTAATGCTTGTTCTGTAACAACAGCCTTCAGTTCTGCCCCATTTTTATTTCCATCCACCTTTTTAATAAAACATGACTAACACCGCATGTTGCTGGTCAAAAAATCTCACCTACTTTAAAAAAATATTAAAACTCTCCCAAAATGACTGGATGTCAGTCACTACACACACGCGCACATGATTTGTCCAGAAATATTCCAGAGCCATGCAACACTGTCTACTGAGTAATAACATCTTAGCAGGGGTATTCTAGCACTATGTGTATACAGAATGACCACCATGGTTTTGCGTCAGGGTTTACTTCTGGCATACGAACCAAAGTGAGCAGTCCTGATGGGCAAAAGGGAAATGCACAGCTGAAGAAATCCCAGTGGCAAGACTTCTACTGTAGTCTGAGGTTTTTCCTATAAATGGGTTTTTTTCCTGTGCTTTAAGTTGCAAACAAATGCTTTTCTACAAAACAATAGCATTCTCAGCTAAAATAAAATAAAAAAGAATGAACTAAAACCAAAACTCTTTTAAACTTTTTGAAGAACAGAGGAAATCAAACAGATCTAAGAGCTCTGCTTTTATTTTCCCCTAATTATTCTTGGCTAGATGTCTTAACACTCACTTTTTAGTTATCGATAAATGCTTTGAGTGTCTGCTAATGTGTCAATCCTAGTGCACTGTCACATTCAGTCAAATCATTTACGCCGACTACTGACAGTAACCCTTAATGCATATGGGACCTAACACAATTATCTCCAGCTATGAGGGAATCTTACAGCAGTCAGTGGGAGCACTCAGTGAACAAGGACTGCAGGAGCACAGTGTTTGCTCTGCCTACTATTTCTCTGGTGCCAGAGAACAAAACAAACCACGAAATACATGAACCCCCAAAGAAACAAACCAAAAAAACCCAACCCCCAACGTAAACACAAATTGAAGTAATTTTTCTTTCTTTCTCTTAGGAACAGAAAGATTAGAAGACTTAGAGATGCAATTTATCATAATTCATGCAGATGTGCTATGCAGTTCTCCCAAGAGTTTTTCTGGATCCACAGCCCAGCAGCTGTAGATCAGATCTATATTGGGTTCAGACTCTATACTGGATATCAGATCATGTTGTGTTTTCAGTGTCTCAATTTTGCTCCCAGAAATGGTCTTTTTGAAATACCCACAGAACTTCAGCTTTAGCAAAATCTGTCCGAGACTGAACAGTTGAGAAAAATATCACAAACTAAGGGACAGAAGCATATTTCGAAAATCATTACTACTATTTTACTTCATATAAGATAAAGAGGGTACTTCATCCAAGTTTGGTGACTGAAATACCTGAAATTAAAAAGACTGCAGTTGCAGAGTGATTACCAAATTTAGATAAATTCATATTTTTCTCAAATTCATTTTGAAATATATTACCAGGCTTCCAGAAGAAATTGTGTCATATTACAGGAGCTAACAAGGGAAGAAGCAAGACTGCACAGAGAAAAACATATTTACCATCTTTTTCTTGATATTTTCTGAAGTTTCCGAAGGCCAACATCTTTTTCCACATTTTAGGCTTGCTGAACCTAAGCTTGTAAACATGTTAGGTAATTTCAGGTGTTACATTATACTTAATGGACATGAGAGTATATGAACACTCTTAAAAAAGTAATAACACCAGGAAAGACTGTATTAACTTCCCAAAATAAATAAAGATAGAATGCAGCTTTTACTGTGGCCAAATGGCCAGCTTTGATGAACTACCAAAAATTTGGTAGATTTCTTGGCATCTTTCCACGTTACACTCCTGTAGATATGACACCCAATTCAGACATACAGTCCAAAGCCAAGTTCTTGTCTACCTCTGACCTGAACAGGGCTTGCAGTCCTGCTCATGTAAAGTTATGCATGCTAGAAGATGCAACACATCTTCTTAATCATACTATCTTATTTTAAAATGGTTTTTAATGATAATGTCTTACTAATAGTAGTTGTAATGCTTTCATACTGGATACCAGAAAAGCAGCTCTTCACATGGTTTCAGACAGTGTCATTTACCAGAAATGAGTTTGCCGTAGGATGAGTTACATAGGCCACTTCAAATTATGGTAAGGTAGTTATTGCCAGGAAAGGTCTCTTTAATTCGTTCTTAATACAAATTTCCACTTTCTCTCTCCAGAACAACAGACAAATGTGGTTATAGTCTGCAAATGCTAAAAGGTCATTAAAATGTTGATTATATGTTACCTGTTAGAAAATTAAAAATATATAGATGAAAGTGTTAAATTTAGTTGTACAAGCACACGGTTGTGCAAATTCTCTGATCATACCATGATCATGGGGCACAGATAGTTGTATAAAATTTTCTTACATTCTAACATTTTCTAATCTGACAAACTAAATGAAAGCCAGTATGATTGCAATAATAATAAAAAAAAAGAGGAATAATTCATACCTTAACAGTGCGTGCAACGCAAAGCAATATAACAAAGGGCAGTAGAGTAGCTGAATGTTGATAACTAGAGCCCCGTTCCTCATGCTGCAGCACAGAAGGGAAGTCCTTTAGATTCAGCTCTGTACATTGCTGATACTATTAGCATTCTGCTGGCTCAGTCCTACGCAGTCTACAGTAAACATTCACTGCAAAAGAGGCTGGGAAAGTATAGCACATTGGCATATGGAGAACAATGAAGTGTTTTTCAGGTGTTTTTTTTATCTTTAAGTATGTTGTTTTAAATTCCACCGGTAGACTATAACCCAGAAGGAAGATATTCATCTTATTGTTTCATAGACAATTCATATATATGAAGATGTTGCCCTAAAAATTTCAGGCAAGCATATGTCTGCTCTTTGCCTCCAGTCTCATTGTCTCAGGATGAGGCAGAATGTTATTGCTTCTACAGTTAACTCTGCATTCTCTTATCTATGCTGGGTGGTGGTGCAAAGGCTTCTACTTGTAACCCTTTTCTCATGCTTATTAGCATGCTGAACGTGTTTTATTTCATTCTTTCTTTGAGCATGTGAGAAAGCTTCCCTCCTGTCACTGGAAAGAGCATTTGTTTCCTATCGAACTAAAAACAAACAAACAACAACTACAAAGAAAAGAAAATAGATCAAGTCCTTAATATCACAGGTATTAGACTGACAGGAGATCAAATGTGCCTATATGGACTGAGCCTGACTGTGACCACAAATATGTTTTTTTCTTGTCTGCTCTTCTGCCTTACATAGACAATTTATTGGCCCTGGAAAGCATCTACACTTGAAGTTGTTCCCTTGTCTGCATTGAAACTGGGGTTGTACTTATCTGTATTTGTGTCTGCGGATTCATTTTGGTAAAAGCAGTGAGTAAAGGTGAAACAAAGAATAAAACTTCTTCCAGAAATATGTTCTTAAAATGAAATGTACTTGTCCCTTAAAAAAATGATGAAATGCCATAGAGTTATCCACTGTGAGTTTTTGTGGTTTGCTTGACTTCAGAAACTAATGATTTTGGCCTTACTTTTATTTCTTCACAGTCATAAATTGCACAGGATTGACCTTCCAAGGTATTTTCAGACATGAAAATGTCTGTGTCAAAGCCTCTCCATCCTTCATTGCGTTTTTCTGGTGGCAGTGGTAGGAGAAGGGCAGAGCAAGTCAAGCACTACAGCAGCTGCTCCGTGGGAAGGATGATTTCTCTACGTGGACTTTGATGAAGCAACAGTGTCCTGAGCATTTGGCATAGCAATGTTTCACAGAGAGGATTACCAGCAGGAGACAATTTCCCTTTGCCTTCTGTTTCATCCTAGTGTGAAATGAGGCAGTGGCAACAGCACTCATTCAAGGGCACTGGCTCCAGCTTTGGGTGTTGGAAAGGCTGCTGACCAGAGGACCCAAGGTGAGATGAGTAAAGACCTTTACATCTCCTGCTCTCCTTGCAGCATCAGTGGGCTCAAACAGTCTCCTTGAATCTGAATATCTAAGTCACCTTATTAGATAGTGAAGCAGCCATGTGGTTGTTTGTGACCAGCATCTTAGCTTTGCAGTCCCCAAAACTAAAAGTGAAACCCGATGTGTGAAGAAGTAAGGGACATCTGTGGCAATGAGGTCACATACCCTCTGTGGCCTCTGAACACACGTGTGGGAATATAGGCATTCTGCAATGTGCTCCCAGTAGAGAGAAACAACATGATGAGTGGTAGCAGTCTTTGGGCTCTCACAGATACAGGATACCTGGAAAAGAAGTAAGTAAAATAAACTTTAATATGACGGAAGCTGCTATCATATTTAAGAACTTATGGTGACAGTGGAAAAACTATTTCAAAATAAAATCAAGTTTTCTCAGCTATAGACTTACTCCCCAGCATCATACATTAATTTGGTGGCTTTCTGTGCCTCTTTACTTTCCTTGTGCTTGGTATGCACTAGAACTCTGTTCCCAAGGGATTATAGAGTACTTCATTTGCAGCACGTTCCCTAAGTGCATTGCATTCTTTTTCTTTTACAATTAACCTCTCACCACCAGGAAACGCTGGCGATGCTGTAAGGCCTGATCACCTGCAGCACCTGTACTGCTCTGTCAGCTGCTAATGTGCACAGTCAAATCTTCCAGTTGCTAATATGAAAGATTCCCCAGTCAGTCTGCTGCTAGACATCGTCAGGAAATAGCATCAAGAACTGCGTGAAGGAACACAAATGCCAAAGAGCTACGTCCTATGTTGGCTTGCAGCTTTTCATTATTGAACAATAAAACAAGCATTCTTTATAATCTGTATGGGGTAGGGTACCAACTTGTTCTCCTATTAGCAATGGATTTACAGCTGTAACTGAATTTGCCTCAGTGGCATTCATCTAGCTGTCAATCCGACAGCAAAGTCTGGATGCATGTTTTGCAGGAAAGGGCCATGCCAAATGCCTTTTTTTTCCTGTCTGTGGACAGGAGCAAGGTGGCTGTGTCCGCAAGCAGCACTGCCTTTGGTACCATGTTACAAAGCAAACTGAAAACACAGGCCCTGCGGCAGCATGAAGGTGTTTACACGCAAGAATGTTAGAACGAAAACAGATTATTGGGAAAGAAAAGGAACATCTATTCACTATACGTGGATTTCAAATAACAGATAAAGTTGGGGGAAAACACACAAGCAAACAAAACCACCGTGGAGCACAATGGACTAAACTTATCCCAAGTATAACTGCAGCCAGCTGGCCAGTATCTGTTTGTCAGAAAACGCTTAATGGGGAAAGAAAGAAACAAAGCGAAGTACAGAATGTGTTCTAGAACACAGCACACAGTTTTTGCTTGGAGAAATCAGGATGCCTTCTACATACTATGAATCTTTGAGATAAATTACTTGTTACTGCAACCCTAATATCAAGATACAATCCTTACCGTTTTTGGGGCCCCTTTGTCCCCCTTTTTATTAAGCAGCATTTTGTGAATATTCCACTGCTATTTTCCTACAATCACGCAGAAGAGGGAGTTTAAGAAATCTGTGCCTCTATTACTGTGGAAACAAGATATGTGTACTCGTGTATGTTCATTCCATGTATGATCGTTCTTTGTCTGAAGAAAAAGTCTGCATTATCTGCACACGCTTATGACTGATTGTTCTATGTGAGATATGGGTGTCTTACTCCTAGACACTACTTCGGAAATTCATTTGTTTTAATGCAGTTGCACATAGCAAGCTGTAAAGTAGGTTTTATGAAGCCAATAATGCAGATACAATACTTGAGGAATTCCTTTTGGTTTGGTTGTATTTATTTTTCCAAACATTTTGTTTGAGAGAAAATGAGATTGCTATCTGCTGTTTCCTTATTTTTTTGCAGGAAAGCAAAGGGTTGTTGACTTCCTCTCCCCTCCCTTCCTTCCTTCTTTCTGAAGGTACTGTACTCATCTGAAAAAAAGAGAACGAAATAATTGTTCCTGTTCTCTTTCTTAAGTCATTTGAAACACTGTCCCTGCTAGTTTTCTAAGTTTACTGCAACCTCTTCTCGGGGGGAGAGGGAGAGAGAGAGAGATTACCAACACGAGAGCAGGTAGAGCGTAGGGCAAGATTCCTTCCAGCTTCAACATCTGGTAAGTTGAGTGAAAATGCTTTTATGGTTAACTTTTTAGAAGTGCAATATATATCTACTTTTGCATTAAGAAAAGGCATTTATCAGATACACATTTAACTGATAAGACGATATTGATCGTATACATTGACAAGCAGTATATTTATTCTACAAATATTTCTAATCTCTTTTTTAGATACTAGTGATAACAACGTGCGGTTTAACAAACATGGAAAAGAAAGTGTTTTCTGCTAAGGCTGATAATATTCATAACATAATCTGCTGCGCATTTTGCATGTAGTGACTCTACCAGAATCTTGTGACAGGCTTCCCTCACTTTATCCTGAATGTTTCAGCAAGCTGCACTGGGCCACTGCTGAAATAACGAGAGAAGCTGTGTTATATGAAAATTGATGTATTTCATATATCATCTGCCACTCCGGAGGTCTGCGCCAATCTGCCAACCTGTGCTACGTGGAGAGATGAGTTACTAGGTCTTCTTTTTCCTTCAGATGGTATTGTGTTTATGATACTACATGTTTATCTCCACTCATCTGTGTATCTGAGTAGTCTAGAATGAGTGACATTTAAGATGTGCTAAGACATTTCCATGTTCTCACACAAATAAGAAAAAAAAAGTAAGTAAGTTGCTGTTGCACGGTACTTAACAACACCAGTGTAGGATGGACTCGGAAGTTGTCTGCTTATTTGTCACTTGTATTGTTGTAGATATTGATAGATTTTTTTTTTCTTGTTGGGCATAAATGTTGCAGAACCATCAGAGCAGAGCGTGAAATTAATGATTAAACGTAAGAGTATGTTTCAAATAGTGGAAGAGAAAATCCTCCCCCCACGCTTTTATAAAAGCAGGATGCAGTGGTGGGAGGAAGAATTAGGACAGGTGATGATTTCTCCACAGAAGGAGAGCTTGGCCATTTTCTGTCCCGTTCTTTATTCAAGCTCTCCAAAGTGCAGGATGCTTTGCAGGGTGTCCAGAGTCCAGACAGAGCAGTCCTGAGTGGCAGGCAGGCACCACGGGGACTGGTGGGCGACCTGACTGGGCCTGTTCTTGTGAGGCACTTGTGTTGCTCTCCCACCTCGACATCGCTCTCAGCAATCAGTCCTTGCTCAATGAGCAGGCAGAATGGACTTTCCTACCCTTCCATCTGGTACATGTCTGCAAGTGTTTCCATAGGAAGGAGTGTTCTGCCCAAAGTCAGCCTGATTCCTTGGTAACTTGTAGATTGTCTTCACTATAAGTGCAGCAGTCAGAGCCTGCTACTGAACGCAGCATCCTTCTACAATGTTGTAGCTCAGTGTTTGGTTGAGTTCCATCCAGCCTGGTACCAGTTGTTAGGCTTACATGACGATATTTGTCCCACAGAGAATTCTTTGCTAATAGCAAGAAAATGCCACATATTGCCATGAAAAAAGCTTCCTACATCTGTCCCTTGGTATACCTGGGTTTCCATTTTGCTTGTCTAAATATTGATTCATATTAAGTAGTGGGCTTGGTCAGCAGTTTTGACAGCTGCATGTCAAATATCTGGACACTCAGTAGAAGAGCATCCTAAACATTTAAAGACATTTAAGCTCTGTGTTTGGAAGTCACTATATTCTCTGTGGTTTTGTTTTCCTCATGCCGTGAAGTGTTAGTCTGGATTGCAATCATCTACATGTTTTGATGTGATTAGTTCAGAAGTTCAGTTTACCTTGTAGGTAGAACTGGTTGAAGATTTTAGGTATGGATCCTGTTTTTGAAGATACTAAACTTTAATGTATTCTTTATTTGGACCATGTATATGATAAGTTCTCTGAGAGACTGTAAAAAGAAGGAGATTGTCTGAAATACATAATAAATATATATGTGCTCACACTCATATTGCATGGGCAAGAGCAGATAATGCTATTTCTAAACCCATTCCTTAATAACAAGTGCAATGAGAGATCATTTTAATAGGAGTGATAAGTGATAATGAAGTAATAATGAAGACTAACAGTGAGCTTTTAAGATTCTTAGATTTCATCTTTGAGGTCCCCTTTTCCTTCAAATAATATATTCTCTCTGGTGATTTGGAGCTTACCCGCTTTCCTTAGGTATATATTATCTTTAGGATAACTGCAGCACTGTTTAGTATAATGATTATTTGTAATACCACCAGTACCTTTCTCCAAGTCTCAGGAAGAGGTGGTTTTGGGCTGGTTTGATATCCTTTTCCCACCTTGTTGAGATATAGAAGGGTACATTCTGAGGCAGGCTAAGTATCCATCTACAACCAGCTTGGCATGAATTAAATGTGTATGAAACAAGTTTTCAGTTATTTTCCTCAATGTGATCAAAAAGAATAAAATTCGTTGAAGCAAAAAACTAAGAATAAAAAGAGAGATGTTCATATTTATTTTGCTTAAAAACTTACTACTGCTACAGCTAAAAGCTGTATCTCACTATATAATCTACATAAATAGTCACTCAGTACATGCATTTCTGATTAACGTTTTCCCATAGTCTTATATAAAGCCATTATTTCAATTTGATTTGTTCTCAATTACAATGAAATAAAATGTGGACAGATTTTACTTGTTTTTCTGAAGAATGAATAAAAAAACCCTTATGCAAATGATGGCAACAACAATATGGAAACAATTTGTAGCCTATGGAAATCCCAGGTTAGCACGTCTGATTTGAAAAGCAAAGAAACTGACAGAAGTCTTCCAGTAAATGATAGTTGACCTTTTGTACTTTGGATCGGATTCTTTAGTGGGTTTGGGATGCAGAATACTAGCATTGAGCTGTATTCCCATTACCATTTTGAAGTCTCCATTATAGATTTTTGACCAGGAGAGAACATGAATCGTTGGCTTTTAATGAGTCCTTATTGTTTTCTCATTCTTTCAAACAAGTACATATTTCTAATAGCCTTAGGACTGTCTAGATGTAGAGCAGGCACTGGTGTACTGAGAGGTACCAGATACATCCCACAGATTCACCCGTTGGCTTGTCTTTTAGGTGACATTTTTAATAGTTCCAGATAGACATCCATTATTTAGAATGAACAAAGCACAGAGGGATGAGTCCTGGTAGCAATCCAGGACAACAGGTGGAAGAGTACAGATTAGCCCAGATAGCACTTATTCTGTTTCCAATCTATGATTTATAAATCCGCAATTATGGAGGACGTTATCTGTCTGAACGGACCACTCCACTCACACAGATACGTAGGCAGAATGTTGCCCTGAAAAACCAAAGCAGTGAAAGCTGTGTACAGTAATAGGTTTTTTGTATGATGATTATTTAAGGATACAAGTCAGCCAAAGGTGTGTAAGGAAACATGGCCTCTTATTAGTTGATCGGAAATTACACATCGTTTCTGAACACTTGTGCGTGTCCCTGAGTAGAAACTGATCTAATGAAACAAACTTCTCATTTGAACAGACCTTACAAGTGCTGTGTGGATTGCTGTAGATAGTCAGTTGGACTGATTTTTTAACACAACAAATGTTTTCAAATATACTAAATATTAAAACAAAATGAACATTTTCCATTTAAATATAGTAGTTATCCCTATTTTTCCTTACCACCTCCTGAAACCATTGAAAAGGAAGGAATATCAGCTTGAGGAAGAATTATAGCGACAATATGAAATGTTTAAAAAGAAATAAACAAAAAGAAGAAAAAGATTACTCCTGACTATTTGTTGAAAAAATTGTATTTTGAAACCAGGACTGTAGCTCTCCACTACTGTAAAAATTCCATCAGAATTTTATGCATGACATTCAGATATTCACCCAATGACGATGACTAAGTAAATAATATTTGTTATTTAAAACACATATTGAACTCCATGCTGGATGTCTTTTTTTCTTCAAATCTGTCTGGCAGATATGAGTCCTTCTTACCTGGCTTTTAAAATGCTAAAGATCCAGTGAAAATTATTATTTAACCTTTGTTTTGATTCCTACTAAGCTCAATAATTTTGCAAGTTGTTTTTCTAAAACAAATGGCCTTCTACTACTGCTATCCTCATTGTGATAAGCCTAACATTTTCCTTCTGAACTAACAACACCTGATGTGTTGTAAAGACCTTCAATGACACTGGAAGAAGTTAAGCTAAGCAATGAGTTATGAAAAGAAATTATTTTCATACTCTGAGGGTTATGGAAAGAAATTATCCGAATACTTGCATTTTTTAACTTTCACTCCCTATTTCCTCTTTCGTATGTTATAAAGAAACATTATTAATTATTTGAATCAAGGATGAAAGAGTTATTGCTCTTGCTTTCTCTCCTCTCTTTTCTACTATGAAAGATGAAACACCAACACATTTTTTCTTACACTTTGTGGATGTGTGTAAATTCATGTGTAAGAATTTTGGTTTGATTTAAAAGAAAAATCTTATGTCAAAAGTTATATTTCCTGAAAATCTACAGAATTCATAAAAAGTAAACCTGCAAGCTTCCAACTTCCTAGCTTCTTACACCTTATAGAAATGTCGGAATTCGATGAACACTTAGAAAAGAAAATGTCAGTTGAATCTGAGGATTCATTAATTACAACATCTACAAGGTAAACCAAGACTCATACATATATAACATCATTTCTTACTAATGAATTAGATGAAAGTAGAAATGAATTGAAGCTAAAAGTACAGCTATGAACAGGGTCATACATTTCCAGTTGTTATTCTTAAACAATGCTGTACTACAAGTAATGCAAATGTGGAGCAAAGAGGCGTTAATTACACAGTCCTCTGCTCGGAGGCCAGATGAGGTATAGAAACCAACAAATTTCTCTGCATATGCAGAAATCCAAATGGTGTTCACAGAGTGAAGGGTCTAAGGGAAGCAGGTGTAGTGACTGTAGGATGGGAGCAGGTGGCTATACCTCTTTTCATGGAGCAGCTTATTCTTCCCATGCCAGACGCCGAGTGCTCAGAGAAGCAACCAGTGTTTTGACTGGGAGTGACAAGATGACTTCCAGTCTCCTTCTTCACTGGTTCCCCAGTTGTGAAAAAACCACTTATGCTTTAATTTTCTGTGTTCGGAGTTGCAGTGTAACTTTTGGCTCTTTTTACAGTGGTGAAGGACTTCTTGATTTGCAAAGGATTCTACACTGGTTATGCTACTGTACATCTGGAAATAAATGTTTGAAATTCAGAGGTTTTGTATGGTCTTTGAAACTGGAAAGACTTGATGTTCTTAGTAACACTCAAACTGCTAGATTTAAACCAAATTTATATAAACCCACTAAAAACATATCAAGGAAGAACACATTGTGGAATATAATTAATATTTCAGGTTTTGTCATCTCTCTTGAGTTGGTTTCTAAAGCAAGTATCCCCTTGTTGTTCCAGCTCCAGAGAAAATTTATTAGAAAACATTCTTTGACGACGGGATATCTTTCATGTTACACTTCCAGATAGTAGCATATTTTTCTATTTATTTGTCTACTTTTTCTTACAAGTATTTAGAAATAATGTAATAAAAGCAGCACCAGAAGGTGAGGAGAAAAAGGATGACATGTTTCTAGAGCATCCATCAGCTTGCAGAGCTTGTTGGAACCATCTGGGAGGCTCCAGCTCAGTCTAGGTTGGTTGGCTAATGCAGATTTCTGAAGCCATGAACAGCATCCAGTATCAATCTGAAACTATTGCCTTGTGACAGGAATTACAAGAAACTATAGTAGTCCCCCTGGAAGAGCAAGTTGACCAAAATGTGCTCTTAAGGTTTACCTGTATGAGTGTTACATAAAACAGGATTTCTAGGTGATGCTCCTTTCACAATACGTAATCAGCAAGGTTCCCACAACTGTTATATGCCTGTAGGTAGCATTTTTAAGATGCTACGGAAGCAGTCAAATGCATCAGAGAGTCGATGCTGACTGACTCTTCCTCCAATTCTCCTCTTCTCTGTGCCAAAAAAAAAAAAAAAAAAAAAAATCAAAACAGTAATCAAAGACTTTTGATTTCATTAATTATTATGATTATTTTTTTCCTATCCCGCAAAAGGGGAAACCTTTCTATCTACAAGTGAAGAACTGAGTAGAAGCTGCTGGACTCTGCAGGCAAGTGATCAGGACTCAGAATTCTCTAATGACTTCAGAGAAGATTTGCACTACTAGACACACAAAAAATTGCATGTACAGGTACCCAGAGGAAGGCACTGAACATGGTCAAGACATGATTCACACACATGTTTACCCTTTGGTACTGTTCCCCAGATCATTGCCTACTGTTTGTAGGAATGGATTCACCTGCCATTCCTACTGAAACACAACAATAATTTCTATAAAGTCTTCTAGGTTTTTGTATATGGCACTTGGCATATTTTTCAGGTAAAGAGCCCCAGATAGAATGATTTTATTTTTCAGTTTATATCAGGGATGAGATTGAGAGATTCACAGATGTTGGATGGGCTTTTGGTTTCCTTTTTCTTGTGGTGAAATTCCGAATTGAGTAAATAGTCAAAATAAGTCTTTGCCATCACTAATGGTGATGAATTAGTATTAAAGTGGTTTTAGAAATGTTGGAAATGTCACATTTCAAACTTCAACTTTCATTTCAAATTTCAATATTGACTTTCATCTTGTTTATTCCTTTTATCTTTTTTTGGCAAAAAGTAATTACTTATTTGTTTGTAGCTTTAGACTCTTCCAGTATCTGCTGATGACATTTGGCTAAGACTGAGCTGCCATTCCCACTCCGTATGCTAGTTTGTTGAATTCAGTAAAACTGGCATTTAAAATCTGTTTCAGTTTAAAATAATTAACCTCAAGAACTCCTCCCTGTTAGTTGATTTACATAGAGGGTTTTTTTCCAAGTGATCAAAATCACAGAAACTATCTGAAATTTGTTTTAAATTTCAGATTTCTTTAGTTGTGGAAACAAATTAGTTCTTATTTTTTAAAATTATCTAGAAGTTAGTAAAATAATTAAGTGCTATATGCAGGATGCATTTTGGGAATCAGAGAGAGAAAACATTTACTTCCTGCTGTTCAGTCAGTGCAAAGAGTCAAGTCTGGCACCACAGGCGAAGGGCAAAGCCAGAGGGGATTACCATAAATTACTTCCTTGAAGACACTTCATATAATAGTCAAAAATACCAGTTAGAACTGGAACAGAAGAACTAAGCACATTGTTCTTTAAACATCATGAAATAAATTGATTTTAAAAAATGATTCCTCACTTGCATGCAATTATGAGATTTATGTGAAGGTGATCTTCCTCTCGAAAAGAAATACATATTTTAGTTCTGCATGGTTTGAATGCTTTAATACAGATTTTATGCCCAGGCAGCCTGGAAAGCAGTGCTTCCTAGTTGAAGCACAGGCATATCAGAAGTAGTTCCCTCCCGCTGCTCCAGTATTTTGCCTTAAGAGTAATTTTCATTTCTGTGTTGTTGCTCATGATTCTTAGGTTTTTTATTTTTTGGATATCCTATGACTTGGATAAACACAATAGTGTCCTAGGAATTAAATAGCCATCTCAAATTCTTTTGCTCTATTATTTCCTTTTGAACTTCTCTTCAGATGGTAATTGCTAAGTCACTATGAAGTCAGCTTAACTGTGAGTAGTAGAGTTTAATAGGATTAATCAGTTTCCTCAGCAAAGTAGCTTTTCCAGAAAGAAGTCTGTTCAAACTTCAGCTGAAACCCCATCTGTTTATACATCCTAAATGACTTGGAAATTACTTTTAAGGAACTGGACACTGAAAGAAGTGTACAGAGGCAGATATATTTTTTCTAAATGTGTCAATTTCTGGATGAAAAATCCTCTTCTTTCAGTTCTTGTAGGACAATGCATGCTTTACTGTAACACAATGCTTGCCATTTTAGCAACCATCAGTTTGTCTGTGAATTTTGAATGGAAAGAAGCAAATTGAAAGAAAAATAAATATTAAAAGCAAGCTCTCGGTCCTGTTGATGAGTAACAATATTCTCCATGTTTAACTAAAACTAGACTTTCATTAAAATGTAATCTGTTATGGAAAATTTATTTGAAGCCTCTACTCTATTATACTCTTTTTCTCTGCTTTTCTCCAAGCAAATGCACACATTTTAGCAGCACTTTTTTTTTACATACCTGCTTATTTGCAGAACATTCAGGAGATATTATTTCTTCCTCCTACAGTAACTGCTAATGGTGTGGGAGCATTGCAGTGGGCTGACTTGAGGAACCAAGGCTGAAGGTGCCCTTCAGCTACCCTTTAAGATAACAAAGTTCTGGGAGGAGACTAGACCATCTCTCTGGCCTCCATAGAGGTGATAACGGTACTGGGACTGCAGTAGGAAGGAAAGCTCAAACTATTTCCTTTTAAAAGGTCATGAATGCCAGGGGAAGATTTATTTTCAAAACAATACCCCAAGAAGAACAGCATGAAGGTTATGGAAGGGCATGTTTTTTTGTCATTTAAATTCCAGGTTTTCTGCATAGATCCATTATTTTTTTGAAATTATACTACCGTAAATCTCAGAAGCCCTTTCTTTTGAACTTCACTCTACAGAATTTAATGACTGCATTTCGTAAGTGGAAAGATTCTGTCCAAAGCTCTTTCAAGAACTCAACATTCAGTTCAGTATTACTATTTCACTACCAGATCACTCCTTATATTTATATTACTTATTTATTCTTCAGTTCACATCGTCTTTTAGTATCTGAATGGTGAGAAAAACAAACAGACAAACACTAAAACTGCATTATTGTAATTTGATAACTTTCCACAGGAAAAAATTTTTAGTGCATATTATTGTGCCAAAAATGCACAATTCTAATTTGCAGCAGCAAATACATGAGTAGGCAGGAAAAAGGGATGTAGTGATAGGACCTCTTTAAAGAGTTGTTAAAGTGGCTCCACATACTTTATAAGGGCAGCAGCAGATCCATGGTTCCAGTTTCTGACATGAGAGCTCTTTATTCAGTTAAGAAAAGGAAGAGGTGTATCTTACTGACATTGCCTTATAATAGCCAAATCTCAGATCCTGTTCTCAGATATACAACAGTTTTTCCATAATGATTTCACAATGATGTGGAAGAGACCATGGACAAAATTAAGACTGTTACTTAGGATGAATTGCTGCCATCATTTAATTGAGTGGTTAAAGTAGGTGGGCAACTTGTAATTGCTTCTAGTAATTACTGAGGGTAGGGTCAAGTTGCATTCCCAAATGGCCTGCTAGTACCAGCTAAGCTTTACACACATGAAGCTCTGCCTTTATGTGCTTCTTGTGCCACTGCACTGCCCAGTCTGATCTCGTCAGCCCTGAAACCTGCACAGAGTCTAGAAATTCAGTATATCCATGTCCAAAGATTTATATGGAACTGAATGGTATCAAATCAGTGCAAAATGTAACAGCCATAAAATCAGAGACTTTGATTCTTTTCCCTCCACCCCCTAGGGAGATTTGGATCCCCACTCCTCGTCTCTTATTGAAGTACCCTATCCAGACTCCTGGGCTGTGAGGCTAACTGCTCTACATCAGAGGACAATTACACAGCCAAAAATGGCACTGCTGAGTGCTGGGGAGTGGAGAGTTCAGGTGGGATGGTTAGGGGCTGTAGACAGCATCCTGTCTAGAGGTAGATCTGGGTCTTCCTCCATGTGTCACTTCTGCAGTTTTATTGAGAAGTTGCAAGTTCAAGGCACCTCACCCTCCTGAGTGGTGCAGTCAGGCTCATTTCAGTTATTCTTCCTGGTAGCCCTTTCTCTGCAGTGCTGAAGGATTTAGTATGGTTCAATGCAATTTTCCAAGGTATTTTTTTTGGTCTGGAACTTTCTCAGTCTAAAGACAGACCTGTCCTCTTGTCCTGGACCCACGCTCTCTGCACTCAATCTTGCTTATTTTCTTTCTTTTCATAACAGACAAAAGTAGTCTCGAGTACCAACGACAATTTCTTCTTGACATAAACACACATGTGTCTTCAAAAATGGCTGAGTGCCACGTACTGGTCAGACTGCTTGAGGCAATAGTTCACTTCTGTGTATCCTCCCAGATTCACAATTTATTCAGACTATGAAGATATTTACCTTTCATATTTTTGGTGAAAAAAAACAAGAGGGCATTTTACATAAAAAAATGCCAGCCAGTAAAACCAGGTATTTCAAAAGTTATCAGCAAAAACAGTTCAACTGTACAGCATCAAAAGATCTGTTCCTAAAGATTGGAGAAACTGCATCAGAACAGAGTCTGTTATTTGGGAAGTGGTAGGGAGATGGAAAATGGGGCATGAAAGGAATGACTCACGGTATCTCTGATACCGTGATACCGACCATAGTCTCTTTCAGGGTTTTTTAAGGATAAGCAGTAAAAGCATTTCAGAGAGGTATAGATTAGAAGAGAATAAGTGGGCATCTCTCCTCCCTTTCCTCCCTCACACTGCAGTTCTCACTGTCCGGACACTGCTCTGGCTCTCTGGAGGCACAAAACATTTGAAGATACCTCACTTCCCCAGGACACAGCCCCTTATCTCTGTATGCTCCTCAGCCTCTAATAAAAAAGTTGTCTTATATCATCATACCGTGTTTTCATATTTTCCTAATTTTTATCAAAATCTATCCTTCCTGAAATACGAAAAACAATCAGAGGTCACCGTCCTTAGACTGGGAAACCTTTGAGCCACAGACAGCTTCTGGTCCACAGACCATGAAGCAAAGTTTTCACTGTATCCTTTCTTGTTTTATTCTTCACAAGATTTTGGTTTAGTCACTCTAATACCCAGAGCTAACACAGCTGGTTTTACACCCTTCTGCACCTCACCAGCACCTCATTTTCAGATTACACTGATCTGTGGAGGGGAAATGAAAGGTGAAAAGTTGGGCCAGAGCTGCTGTAGGCGGAGATGGACAGAGTTATGCTGTGGACATATTTTTTCCCCCTTGCTCACTCCAACAAAACCTTGAATGTGCTGTTGGTAGCAGAGAATCAAGGAGATGGAGGTATTTGGCTGAGGACAGATGACCTTTGTCCCCTTAAACATGTATAGACCTGAGAATTTGCTGTAGCTTGCAGTCTCCCACCATGCATGCTTGTGGTTTGGGGTGACTTTATAAATAGATAATGTTTGAAAGCCTTTGAACTTAACACCTACTTCATAAGCCAAATTATCTACATGTTGCTGATCATTTTGGCAGATAGAATAGAGAAGCAGAGAGGGTGTGAACACAGATGGAATAGAGAAGTGATGAGGGAAGGAAACAAAAGAGAAGAACTAAGAAGACTCACAAAGCAGAAGAAAAAAAAGAGAAAGAAGGATGAGGAAAAGAGAAATAAAAGCTAAAATAGCAGCAAGAACAAATTGTATTCAAAAGTCACTTTATATGTATACTGAAGCAACTAGGGACGGATAGGCCATGAGGATGCAATACTGATAGGGTCATAACCAGTAAGGCCCTACTGCAGATTCCAGTGGTTAATGCAGCCTCCATGCAACTGTCTTGTTATGCAACAAAAAACCAAAGAGAATGGTACCCAAGTTTGGCTAAAATAAGGACAAAGCATGCTTAAAAACAATGACAGGGAAAGCAAAGCATTTTGATAAACAGAACAGACCACTCATATTGGAGGGAAGGAAAATATCTACATCTACCTCCTTACAACTCCCAGCAATTTGCTTTGAATCTAATCAGTGCTACCACTGAAAAGCAAATCATGCAATGAACCACTCAACAAACATATCTAATGTGGCAGTGAAGGTGATAGGACTGTTTAAGATTCTCAGTAAAGAAAAGTTCAGAAGCTCATTTAACATTTCCATTTAAGTATAAAAACAAAACAATGATTTGTAAGTTATAAAAAAGTGAGCATGTATTTATTTTCATACTGCTTTATGCTTATTCTCTATTAAAAGAAATACCAAAGTAGCTATACTTCTGTAAAATTACTTCTAGTGCCTTCCTCCCTGAAAACTTATGAGACAAAGGAGTTGTGCATATAACCAAGATGAATCCAAAAGCCACTCTAGGGGCAGTGCTGGCAAGATGTTTCCCAAATGCTTGCATTTCTAAGTTGAAAGAAGTAAGAACAATGTAAGTTAAAATGTTAAAAGTTGGGAATTACAAAGGTGAAGTGCAGGGAGATCCTGAACAGCTTTCTGAGAAAGAAGATGCATTTCTTCATATTCGTATTGTCTCCCAGACTACACAAATGCAGATACGTTAAGACCCTACAGCAGTCAAAATATCAAAAACGTTCAAACATCAGACAAGAAACAAGGAAGACATGCCAAAACAGACTCAACAACAAAAAGAGTACTACATAATGTATAAAAGATATCTTAAAAAGCTCATTGCTTGTTGCAGGTGATTATTGTGTCTCATTCGGCTGTTTAAATGTCCAGTATTTTAAACAATCAAGCTTCTTGCGTATGTGTGATTTCCATTATTTTTTTGTTAAGATATTGCCACAGGATAGCAGGAATTTATTTTCATATGTATACACTGAATTTGTCAAAAGTATCAAATTTTGGTCATGGCATAAATGAGTTCTTATCTCATTGGACAACAGAGACTATAAAAAACTGCAAATTGCAAAACTGAAATTCATGAAGAATGAGTTTCAGAGTTTATTGGAAATCTTGTCATAGAATTACCAAAGTTATTAGTCTTACTTTGCTAAACATTTGCTGAGATAAAAATGTCTCTGTTGGAAAGAAGAAGTTTCATCCCAAAGCCTGATATCAGCAGATGAAGGTAATTTCCCAGGGAGAAGTGAAAAGACATTGAACTCCTTTGTACTATCATACTAATGTAGGAAGAAAAAACTTGATCTGGTCCACTTCTCATTTTCAGTCATTCCAGGATGTTTTCACGAATGATTGCTTACTTGTCCCCAATTCCAACTGTATTAAGGATGGCAATCCAAAAGAGGAAGAGAAATATATGAGGGCTGCTCCGAAAGAAATACCTTCTGCTTTAAGATGCTGGCCTATGACATCAGCGGCAGATGTTGGTGGTATAGCAGCAGAGGTTGAACCTTTGCACCAATATTCCATTACATGTTGTTGCTGTGTGACAGATGGCAGCAGAGGGGCACTCTGACAGAATGGTGTCTGGCATGGAAGTGTATGTAAAGTAAAGCCGTGTCACTGAATTCCTCCGTGCTGAAAAAATGGCACCCACTGACATTCACTGATGCTTGCTGAATGTTTATGGAGACATCAAGTGGATGTGAGCACAGTGAGGCAGTGGTTGTGTGTTTCAGCAGTGGCAACCAGTGTCATCTCCGCTGGTGACAACTGGTAAGAGTTTGGCATGCAGGCTCTTGTTCATTGCTGGTGAAAATGCATTGCTAATGGTGGTGACTGTGTTGAAAAATAGTGTTTTGTGGCTGTTCTTTTCTATCTGTATATATTCTATCAAATAGTGTTATTGTGCTCTTTGTTGTATATTACTGTATACTCAGCATTTGTAAACTGAGCCCATTTGCATTTGTGTACTTGAAAATGTGGCTACTGATGCATGGAAAAGATGGATGAAAAGCACACCTTGCACAGCCTTCTTAACTAATAAAAGAGTAGAGTTGACTCTGATCTTAGGGAAGAGCTGGCTTAGATTTGATCATTATCTTTTACCTCCTGCCCTCCTCTAATGACTGCAGTCATTAAAGCCTAGAGAAAATAAAATGCCTCAATTTGAAAAAGAAGCTATACAAATAACCAGTTGTCAAACAATGTAACCAATACCTAGAAAGCCTAGTATGCTATTTTGAGCATATTTGTAGCACCTACAGTATTCCCTGAGGTAGTACTTACAAAGAATCTGATTTATACAAATGCCATGCAGATGCATGGATTTTACAGGTACAGAAAATTACCATAATCTAATCCCACTTTGCAAGGCCATATAGCCAGCAAAACAGAGAAGACATACTTGATAGCTGGAGGTTAAAAAAAAGTGCACTTCATTATTTTCCAACTTTCTGAAATTATGAAACTTCCAAAAGAAAAGGAAATGACAAATGGCCCCCCATTGTTGTGGGACATCACTCATATACGCAGGAAGTAGCATGAAAGAAGATATGAAAACAACAAAAAGGGAAAGAAAAAATGGCTTGTGAAGGGTTTATGTTGCCTTTGAAGAAGGCATCAGATGTGTACTATCTGAAAATCACTTGGTTACAAGTAATGGATATATTCAAATTTGTGCAGGTGTTCCAGAGATTTTCAGACTATGGCAATACTTCAAAGCAGTGTAGTTTTGGTAGGGAACACTGCGTTGGTGCTGAAATGAGATGAATTCAGTGTAGGAAAACCCCTTTAGTCAGATCCTGCAACTGATGCAAGTTTTGCCTAAGTAGCGAGTAAGTGAAAAACAAGTAAAAACTTTGGTATTTAGTTCAACAATTGAATGACTGAATACATTTAAAATCAGAAACTATAATGAAGGTGAAATGAATGAAGGAGATCCCATAAAACCTATTAAGACAACCATAGGCACCTCTGTAGTAACAACGATCCATTGAAAAACACTGTTGGTTGCTCATTAAGGTTCAAGGTCTCCAGCTGCTCAACTTTGGCCCAAGAAATGTGGTAGTGTGTCATTTGTCACTGATTCTCACTAAATCCTACACAGGAGCAGATGTTAGATTTCAGTCTTTCCATACAGCTGCCAATATTCAGGCTTGGGAGTAGAACAGAAACACTCTTACGGTGTTCTCTTATGTTAAAGTTTCGGCAGTCATATATGTTCATTTAAACAAAGGTTTTCTCTTTCAGCTAAGAGAAACCATTCAGCCGACTCATCTACCTTTAGGCTTCCTACACTCTGCTCTCTTCTGTCCTGTTCTGAAATAGGAAACACAAATGCAAACCTTGTACTAAGTAGCCACTTTCCCCTTATCAGAGGATACGCATCAGTTTCACTTGTTTTGGTCTCATCTCTTTCATTACAATTGTGTGTACCAAGAACAAAATCAGGACAGTAGTAGTCTGCATTTAAACTGAAGCAACTTCATAACCTCATATTTGTATTGCTGGGCTTATTATCATTCTATAGATAGAAGGCACTTTCATACAGGAAGCAGAATTCTGGTTCTACTGAAGTCTGAAGATATCGTGCTGTTGACTTCAGCAGGGATTATTAACTGGGGTGTATTACAGTGCGTGTGCTTGTAGAGTGAATAGCATGATTTAGACACTTTATGTTATCCTTTTGTCTTTAGAAAGAAGTACACTAGCTGCAAATGAGAAAGTAAATGGTGATTCATATTCTGTCTTAAACTCTCTTCCTCTTTCAGGGAAGCTAAGAGCATTATTAGCTGCTGCTTAGGTAGTTGTGGAGGTACTTCCAGATTAGACTATCCAAACTCCCTGTAGCCTTTCCTTTCTGAAAAGGCAGGGAAAGAGCTTATTTGCGGCTCTATTTTTCAAAACAGTGTATTTCAAAATACATTTAATTACATAAAGAGAAAAACTGTGAGGATGCTTGTCTGTTCCAAAGAAAGTAAGCTTTCTGTTTAAACTCTGGAGAGCTTATACACTTTTGCCACTGAACTTTCCAGACTATGTTTTCAAAACTGAAAATCTGGAACACTGCAGATAAAAGCTAGAACTGTCAGTGTTTATCCAGATTTAAAATGAACCAAATGTTTAGAATCACACTCCAGTGTTCTACATAGCATTCCACCCTAAATAACTACGTGCTGAAGAAGGAAAGAAATTTCAAAGTGCTTATGTAGGAAAGAAAAGAAGGTCCCAATGAGATATTTAATTCAATCATTTTTCAGGTTCTTCCTCCCTTCTTACTTATAGTTGTGTATGAAAATGGGATCAGCTACTGCAAAGTCAGGGCGAACAAAAATAATGTGGAACAGTATTATTATAAGCTTTAAGTTCTCTACTGAGGTTATTTAAAGAAGACTCCTTATGTATGAGGGAACTATTTCTCACACAGTGGTCGAATCTGCAGTCCCTTCTACAGTTTCCGCAGCATGCACATTTTTATGGAATTAAGTTCTGATCATAATGAAGGTAGCATTTGCTACAAGCAGAAAAGGAGACAAGAGGACAGGACAGATTTACTCTTCCTTCTGTGAATTTGTATATTATAGGGTCTGGCAGTTTGGAAATAAAGTAGCAAGATTATATGTATTCAGGCTGTAAATCTGTACTTTTCTTCCCCTCATGGATGTTAATTTTCTGATTACACGGAGCTTCTCTGACTGTGCTGTTCACTAACTTTTTAAACTTTCCCCCATAGGGTCCCATGATGTGTGTAGCCACGGACAGAGGAATAAAACCGTACAGTCAGTGAAAGCCAAAGGTCAGTTGTGCAAGGAGGTTGTTTCTTTCCAGTAATTTCAAGAAACTGTATAGCTTTTTTTGAAACTCTGTGTTCCAGATAGATGGAAATTTTGCATAAAACAGGCTGTGGAAGAAGGGAGGAACTAGCAGCCAGGAGACAAGAGAGCAATTAGGCACAACTCACTGTCACTTTGGCAGCATTTCAATAATCTAACAAAGCCAATAAATAACATAGCTGTGTTCTCAATTGCTAAGAGCTTTCTGATGCATTTTATACTCATTTTGTATGAAAAGAATCAGGTACACAAGGAGAAAGACATTTGAGGAACAGGCCCATATTTTGAAGGGTAGACTTAGGTCTACAGGTACATTTTACTTTCTAATTGTCTAAGACTAACATTGTTTAAAATGAAATTTGAAAAAACATTTTTCCATTCTTTGGAACAAAGTGGAATACTTTTTGGTGTTCAGAAAAAAGTCAAGCCTTTGTACAGAAAGAATCTTTGAGATTTGATGGTTCCTTATTCTGCCTAGTTACTTAGGGTTGACGAGAAAACGTAAGAGAATACATACTCCCTTGCAATCCTCTTTGATGAAATGCACACATGCGCATACACACACCTTTATATATTAAATATACCTATGCAAACACACACACATATGTGTGCATATATGTACAGTGTACCCATACATATGCCACCAGTCAATGAGCTAGGGACTGAAAGTCACATCCTGGTATAACTATTAGATATCTATCCTAGGCTAAATTTATTTTTTTGTTTGTTCTTGCACTGTCACAGGTGTTTTAACCATCATCCCTTAAGAGGTCCTACAGTTTTCCCTTCTTTTTTCCTTCTTCTGCATTAATTGATCCCTTTGCCTAAAGTTTCCATCTTAAAGGTTTGTCACTGAGCCTTCAGATTCACACAGTATTTCATACGTAGTTCCAGAATCTAACTTCCAA
The DNA here is from genome assembly GCF_002078875.1 of Numida meleagris. Taxonomy (NCBI): domain Eukaryota; kingdom Metazoa; phylum Chordata; class Aves; order Galliformes; family Numididae; genus Numida; species Numida meleagris. The sequence goes on from NC_034438.1 coordinate 25,748,301, forward strand.
ACAGAAGTAACTTTTTTCCAAACAGCTTTTATGCCTTCTGTTGTCCACAGCCTAAGTAGGTCACTGAGATGTGCTTTTATCTATCTTTGGAAGCTAGTTTATCCAGCACGGAATTTCCTGAAAAAGAAACACGGGTGTCTTTAGTACTCTAACCACCTTCATACTCTCCACCCAACATTTCCAAGAATGGTGCTGTAAATAGCATCAACATGTCATGAATGACAGAGGGAAAATATGTCCCATTTTCCAGACTAACCTCCTCTTGGTTGGACAGATGCATGTACACAAGCTCAGACATATACACACACAAACATTTGGAAAAGGTCATCCTCAGAGAGCCAAGGCAATAAGTAGCAACCTTGCTCAAGGTGAAGTTAAATTCATAACCAGTGTGTCAGATGAACTCCAAATTCAGGAGAAGTTCTCCAAGAGAGGCTCTCCATACAACCAATAGAATATAAAAATTTGCTGGGGGACAGTTATTAATCTGCACTGTCATGACACTAGAAATGATCTGAGCATTCTCGGGTGTCAATTACTCTGGGAACCTTGGAGACTGTTAAAATGAATTCCATGTTTAGTTTTAAAATGGGGGGGTTGTGCTCTACTTTAGAAACACAGAAAAAAAACCAACATAGATTATGTCCATAAAACTAAATGCACTTTGGAGAGTGGTCAGAGGCTTTTCCTCCCCTGAATTTGCCAGGTAAATATCACTAGGATTAAAACAAAGAAAATGAATCAATCTCCACCTTCTTGTTACAATACAGAGTGAGGGAAGCCAGGAAATACAGCGCAAAACCTGATGGTACACGGTGTCCTTAGATCACTTGGCCATTGTTTTCTCTCACAGCAGCACATGCTAATGATACAAAGAAGTTTAAAGTTTTTGGCTTTGACTTTTCATGTCACAACCATAATAAATGTGCACATTATTGTTTGTAATGCCATATCCTTCAGATGCACCGCCAATTTCTAGAGCCTGTTCTTGCACAGCCAAGGACAGGACTTTGCCCACAAATAGCCTGGCTGAGTTCAATTAAGCACAAGCATTGCCATACAAATTCAGCTGCTAAGTAGAGAGTCACAGTATAACATGTTTCTGCTACAAATATACTGTATGAGTCAAATCTGATTTAAACCACCATTTCTACCTCAGGAAGACCAAAGATTCATTGTTCTCCTCTAGCAAATTTCATTCTGCTTTAGAAGTTCTTCATCTTGTATGAGCCTAAGCAAGGCATCCTTAATTGTATTTAATTAAAAAAACAATCTCAGAACAAATAAACTAGACAATAAAGTGTTAAGCCCAGGAGAAAAGAAAGAAATAAAGATGTTTGTTCATTTGTTTTAAGGAATTAAAAAAGATATAAATATGATGAAGAACGAAGATGCAAATTGTAGCGTGGACAATACACAAGCCTCTTCTCCCTTTTCCTGCTGCCTGCAGCCACTGAGTCCTGTTACAAAGCCACACAGAACAACTCATTTTGGTGAAGAATTCAGACAGCACCTTTCACATTTCCGCTATGGCCCTCCTCCTCTTGGAGACATGGAAGGTGTCCAGGGGTCCTTGGAAGGAGGGTCGCGGAAACGCAAGAGCATGCCAACAAAAATGCCTCCTTCTATCGCTCTTGAGGGCTCCTCATCCCCACCACACAGATTTGAAGATCATAATGATATAGATTCTTCCAGTCTTCCTATGGTGTTTCAACAACCAGCACAGCCAAAGTACAGTTCCCAGATGATCGATCTCTGCAACTTTGGTTTCCAGTTCTACAGATCTCTGGAGCACTTTGGAGCCAAGTCCATTAAGCAAGAACCAGTGAAGCCCAATTTGGCATGGCCCAGTAGTCCAGCATACGTGCAGGCTCCTTATCCTTATTACACTAAAGTCCACCCTGGCTTAATGTTTCCTTTTATCGTGCCACCAAATCTTCATTTCAGGAACCCCTTTCAAATGAAAAGGCCTCCAGAGCCACCCTTCCGGAGGGCTGAAGTAAGAGAAAGTGGCGAAAATAAACAGAAAGTGGAAAGAGTAGACGTCAACCTTCAGATAGATGACAGCTACTATGTTGATGTTGGGGGTGAACAGAAACGCTGGCAATGCCCGATGTGTGAGAAGTCCTATACATCCAAGTACAATTTGGTCACCCACATCTTAGGGCACAGCGGCATTAAGCCACATGCTTGCAATCGATGTGGCAAGCTTTTCAAGCAGCTGAGCCACTTGCACACTCATATGCTAACACACCAGGGCACGAGGCCACATAAGTGCCAGGTGTGCCACAAGTCTTTCACTCAAACCAGTCACCTTAAGAGACACATGATGCAGCACAGTGACATCAAGCCTTACAACTGCAGGATCTGTGGAAGAGGTTTTGCCTATCCCAGTGAGCTGAAGGCACACGAGTCTAAGCACGAGAGTGGCCGGGAGAACATTTGTGTGGAGTGTGGTCTGGACTTCCCCACTCTGGCCCAGCTGAAGAGACACTTAACAGCCCACCGTGGCCCAATACAGTACAATTGCACTGAATGTGATAAGACCTTCCAGTATCCAAGTCAGTTGCAAAACCACATGATGAAGCACAAAGACATCCGTCCATATATCTGTACTGAGTGTGGCATGGAGTTTGTGCAGCCCCACCATCTCAAACAACACTCTCTAACTCACAAGGTAAGCCATCACACGTTGAACTCTCACCTTGCATGGCACAGAAGCACAGGGATTACAGGCTGCTAAATATATGCCCACCTCCTTGAAGAGTGGGTAACCAGCCTATAAAGCCTCATGCTGGCCCTTTTCCAGCAGTAGAATTTCATGCAGGACAGAAGTCCCAAGTAGTGCTGGCATCAGTAGAAGCTAGATGTCCCTATCAGACTTAAGAAAGTAGGTGCAAAAACATTTTGTTATAAACAAGACTTCAGTTAAGCCACCCGCAGTTGTACTCTCTCCGTTTCTGGGTTTTACCTTCAGAATGAGCTTCTGTAAAACAGCATTTTGCAAATCTATCCAACCTCAAAAAAATTTACCAGAAATTTTCTTCTGAAAAACATACATATATCTTTGATTCTCCTAACTGGTAAGTAGGAGGATATGCAGTAGGATGTGTGTGTGCAGCAGAAGAAAGTATATTACTCATCCAGTTTTGAAGAGTCATTATAATGAGACGTGTAGGGGGAAAAAAAAGACCCAAGCAAAAATCCCCTTTATACCTAAATTATCCAGGATGCCACTTAATGAAAGTGGACAAAGAGGACTGTAATCCCAGCCCATTTGTATCGAGCAACAGTCTTACCACAGCTGTAAGGAATGACAGGTATTTCAGTTCACATCGGGAACAAGCTCTGAAAAAATCCAGAAAATTCCCTTTAAAAATAGGAAATCTATATTATTATTATTATTATATATTATATATATATATATTCCATTCAAGAACGTCTGAAATTAGGCTATCCACCTTTACAAAAATACAATAAAGTAAAAATCCACATTTGAATTTTGGATTTTGTGTGAAAAACATAAAAAATACAGAAAGCTACAACATTTTAATCATATAAACACATGTCCTCTTAAAAATCCTCAGCCTCTACTTCCACATTTGCTTTTTATTTTCTCTATTTGCTGTTATACTATTTCTACTCTTTCTGGATGCTCCCTAGATTTACCATTCAAAATTCCACTAATTTAAAACCCGGTATTTTTTTTGTCATGGGAAATGCAATGCCCTTGAGCCTTTAGAGAGCTTCTGCTTCTTTGTCCACAGCTGCAGGTTGATTCAGCTGTGAACATAATTAACAGTCGTTAGCTGCCCAAATGCATCCTCAATTCAGATAACTTGATGCTTAGAATTGCTGGGCATGTTCACAGATTTAGCTTTGTAATTATCTCCGTGAAAACCACTGACTGGCACAAAAGTGACTGACATTTCAAGTCTTCTTTGTAATGAGTTCTATGGGAGGAGTAATTGCTCTTGGCACTGCACTGGTAAGCTCTCACTACCTGCAGTAAGTTATACTCAAACTCTCAAAGTGCTTTGTGGTAAATTCGTTGATTTTCATAATATCTAAATAACTCACAGGAGCTGGTGGTTAAAGCATGTACATATGACCAAGAATATTGGATTATATATCAGTGAATTGACTGCATGGCATAGAGGGTGCTAGAAATGTTCCGTAAACACAAGTTAAAGCAGGGACTCTCCATTAGGGTTAGTGTAAATTTCAAAAAGAGTTAAAAATATTTTTTCTTCATTGAATATAATATGTAGAGCTTTGGTGATATTATTTAATTACTTCTCATTTATTTCAGGTTATTTTCAATAGCAATCTGCAAAGCAGGAGTAGTTCTCAGTTAGAAACCAATGATGTTCAATTAGCATAGCCAAAGACTTCTTTGATCTCTTAAGTGGTTAACTTTTACTTTTGATCCACAGGTGTGCACATTTGACCAGTACTTCACATAAACAGTAGGGAAGGATAGAGAAGCCCTGCTACTACTTCTCGCTGACATGTAAATTTAAAGATGGAGTCAAAACTACTTGTTTTGTTACACTTAGATGTTGTTTTCCTTTTCTGCTTCTCAGATTCTTCTAAGAATTTGCCACAAAAAAAACCCACAAATCATAAGTAGAAATTACTTGAACAAATGATGTTAAAGGCAAAATAATTTTGCTAATGCAGAATGAGTAATTCATACATTGCCATACTGAAGATGAAATAATTCAGAAACTATTCAATCTACTGATCTATTTCTTCTTGTCTTTCAGGGTGTGAAAGAACACAAATGTGGAATCTGTGGCCGGGAGTTTACTCTGCTGGCCAACATGAAGAGACACGTTCTGATCCACACCAATATCAGAGCCTATCAATGCCATCTATGCTTCAAGAGCTTTGTGCAAAAGCAGACTCTCAAGGCACACATGATTGTTCACTCTGATGTCAAACCCTTTAAATGCAAGGTGAGCGTATCTCCTATGTGGCAGAGACATAATCTCACTGACTATTTCTGGGATATTACCACCTTCTGACATGATAGAATTTAGAAAAACAAGACTTGCTTATATTCTACAGTTACATTTAAATCAGCTTAAAACAGCCCGCTTTCCATTCTTGATTGAGGCTCTGCTTAGGTAGCACAAAAAAATGGAGTTAAATATCTGTGATTTGCTCCCTTCCCCTTCAGTATCTCTAACTTTAATCTTTAAGTATTGTTTTCCACATAGTGAGCATTTAAATGCCACCCCTTTCTGAGGGCAGCAAACATACCTGGCCATTGCCCACAACAGCCATCCAATCTGAAGTCTGAGTACTTAAGTTCTTAGCAGCTTCAAGCGCTGACTAAACACACAGATCAACTTGGGCACTCCACAGAGGACCATGGAGAAGCAGCAACATGGACTTCACACAGCAATGCTATGCGATTGTTTAGGGAAGAACTCACAGAAAGTCACAGGTATATAGAACTGCAGAAGGCATTTGAATGGGCCAAATGTAGTTACCAGACTGAAATTCAAGGCAGGGCATCAGTATCTTAACACACTGGCCTCTGAGATCATTTGAGAATGCCAGATCACTGCCTCCCTCCAGCACTTCGGAGGCTGACATTCCCTCTCCATCACTTCTTCCCTCCCTTCCCAAAAAATCTTGGAGGCTTTCATTTTCTTGCCTGTTTTCATGTCTAATTTCTTCCTAATGAGTTATTCATGCTTACCTTTTTACCTGATACCAGACTCTACATCTATTATTTTTCTTATTTTCTGCTCCATTGTTAAAATGATACTTTGTAAAGGCAAAGATTGTGGGTTTTATTCCCACCTTGATCCGCTCTAAGAGGGCATTAAATATGGAGAGGACTGTATTATTCAGTTTATGCCTAAGTAACAGGAGATTGATCTGGAAACAATTTCTAGAACACTTTCATCCAACATCTTTATGGAATTAAGTATTTTCTTAAATGGACTCATTCAGAAGCAGATCTGGATGAAAAAACTTGAATGGAATTATTTTGTCTTGAAAAGGGTACAACTTCAAAATGTTATATGAAATTATTCCTTTCAGTGATAGTTTTAATAGGAAAATATCAGAATTAGTACTTTAGAATTCATTTTTGATAACATTGAAGTACTTCATTTCAAAGACTTTCACTGTCAGCATTTTGTTACATTTTAACTTACGTCCTATTAAATGTTATTTTGTATACTAGCACTTATTCTGTATTGAAGAAATAATTTCTCAATATTAAGATGAATGTAACAATATTGATAAAAGAATTACTCAAGCTTCTGAAAAGCTTGAGTAGTTCCACATCAAGTCTGCTGGAGACTGTTACCCTTTGAACACACCTGCAACCCTGTGTTTTTATTCCCTTTTGGTCAAAGTCCTCTTCTACCCTTCAAATTTCAGAAAAGAAACACAACTGTTTGATCAGGCATTCTGGGTGCAGTATGTGGACCCATGCTATTTCTGAGACAGGTGCCGAGTAGTTGAAAGCTTGTGTTCCTGATAGGGTTTGGTAATGACAGGCTATTAAAACTTTGAATGTCAACAGTGTGAGCCAGGAACTGGAGTACCAACAGCATACTTTCCAGCCAGTAACAAAAGCTCTTTAGGAACAACTGGTTTTCTTGCTAATTTATTCTTATTTATTTATTTATTTATTATTTCTTCATCACTACCCAATATTCCTAGGAGAAAAGAAACTAGAAGTTCAGTGAACCAGTATCTACTATGGCTAACGGAGTATGAATCAACATTAATGACCCTAAACAGACTGGAGATCATAACAATAAGCAAAGGGAGAAAGAAGATTTGCTCTTTGGCACTAGGAACATCCCTAGTCTCACTGGCAGAGCCTTTGAAGGTCTCACAAGTTTTTCTGGCAGGTATTCAGAGGGTTAAGGCAATGACCAGATAGCAGCCTTTTGGCACCAAGCTCCTCCTCAGCAGAAGGAAGGATATAGCTGTATGAACAGCCTGCTTAACAATGGCTCACATGTCCCCAGGGAACTGCCTGCAAATAGATTTCATCTTGCTTTCTCTTGTACTTTTCAAAGCTTCCTGTTTTCTCACGGTCCTTTTGGACAGTTTACAGTCTTTCTCCCTCTCCCTCTCTCTTTGAGGAAAGGAACACCCTTCTTATGAAGGGGAAAAAAAAAAAAAGAAGAATGCAAGGGAAAGAGAGCACAGCAGTAGCCTTTCTACTTTACCACATGCAGTGGTTTTCTTTACGTTTTTCTCACAGCAAAGAAAACATGATGCTTTCCTATGTGTCTAATCACAGCTAAGCACAGACTATCTGAAAAGAGGGAGTAGCAAATAGTTGTCCCTTCTGTTTCCTCACCCAGCTGAAGCCTGGATCTGTGTTTGATTTTTCTCTGAAGAATGAACATCCCCATAGCTTCTACAGGCTGGAGTCCAAGATTTCTTCTTATTTGTTTTAAACAAAACTGCAGCAGAGTTCTGAAGGAGTTGCTCCAAATGGTGTAACAGTGCTCACTGTGACTTCAGATGGTTCTCTGAAATTTAAAGTTTCTTTTTGTGCAGAAGTTAATAATGTTCCATATCAGCAATAAGGAATGTGATGAAGCTTTCTCACATGCAGCCAGACAAATATACATTGCAGCAGATATTTTGAACTTCCTTGCTACTGTAAATACACAGTTAAAGGTGAGCCTAAACAATTTTGGTTTATGACTGCAGATCAAAATATCTTCTTTCCAAGTACGAAGGAGTTTACTTATTTTGCATGAACCGGACCCTGCCCTCGTCTGGAAGCAATCTTCTATGAGAACTAGTCTCTGTGCCCATCTGGTGTTGCTTTTTCAGAAGTGTCAGTCTACACCACTTTTACCCATTGCACATGAAACTGTGGTTTTAGATCAGGAGATTAAACCAAAGAAAAAATGAGATATAAGTACTTTGGGAAAAAAACCAAAACAGTCTGATAAATGTAGAAGAGTGCTATTTCATGCAGTGGTTTAGGAAGACAAAATTTATTGTTGATCTGAGTCAGCATTTCTAACACACTGTGCTGAAGTCCAGCCAGTGCATCAAAATGTGTTCAGCAGACTTACAGCTGACATCTTTCTCTTTGGGATGAGAATGTTATTTCATCTAAACTGGAGAGCCTAAGGAAGGCCCATAAGTAACCGTACTTTTCCTATCATCTCAACATCTTTTACACAAGCTCTCCAGCCTTCTGTATGCTCAGATTCTGTGTTATGTTCTTTTCCATGGTTTTGGATCATCAGTGCTCCCAGCCCTGTCCTACAGAGGAAGTAAATGTTTGCATCTTCCTAGTTTGGTCTGCAGACCCAGTCAGTTGTGTAAGTGCTATCTGTGAATCTTAAACGGCACTGACTAGCTGTCTTCCAGCATGTCAGCCTTTGAACTGCTCCCTTCGCACTCTGAATCACGGGCATTCATCTGAAAATTGTCTTGCGTCATTTGAAAGGGATGACTTACCAGATACCATGTCACATAGAGCCATCACCCCCCAAAATACATTTTTTTTATATCTGCACTTCTTTCATTTTCCCGCCACATCTCTCTTCTCTGGTACCATTCCTTCTTGTCCTCAGACAAGACTTCAGGATAGGAAGAAATTACACTTCCCTAAGATCATGCAGGACTTTGGGAAATGGAAAATCTATCCTTTTTATTCAGACACAAAAATATTATACTGTAAGGGAAAAACCTTTAGGAATTTGCCTTGCTAGAAAGGAATGCTTCTACTAGACAAATTTTAATATTCAATATTCTATAAAGACACAGATTTGTGTGAAGTACTCTAGCCATTTGCCTGTTGAATCAGATTTTCCTCTAATATCAATACAGATGGAGAAGACCTAGCTATCAGAAAGCAAAAGCTGGTGAGAACATAGGTCAGACACAATGGAAGCAGATAGCCAGAATCCTTCTGCTAAGAAGCGTTAGAGAAGTATTGTTATTGACATTCTTATAGGCAGAGAAATACTGACACATCATAGACTGTTGAAGCAGTTGTCAATATCTAATCAGCTGCTCTTCTTCCTTGTGATTTTTCTGCACTGCTCAGTGCTTCTTCTCCTCTTTGTTTCTTCACAGCACTTTCAGAAGGTGTTTTGGTGCTTTCATTTCACTGAATGTAATTCATCAGGTACAGTGGATTTCTTTGAACACAAAGGAGAGACAGTTATCATTCCTGAGTGGATGGATGACCCTTACAATCAGATATCTTACTTTTACAAATTACTAACTCATTTTCAGTAGCTATTTTTTTCCCCAAACTTTCTCTGGGAACACCTTGTTGATAAATTTATTAGCTAGAACATTCATTTTATTAAAATCATAGAGAGAAAACCACAGAAATAATGCATCTGAAGTAAATCATTTTAAAAATAAATGAATAGTTCCAGAATTTTTCTTTTTGCAGCATTCAATCAGTTCTGCTTCTTTTCAAAAAGCAATGCTCTTCACAATTTTAATATTAGCAAACTGCTTTTCCATTTTGGTTTCAAGAGCAAAAGTTGCACTACTGCTTCACTGAAGATCATTTCACCACCTTGGTTCCATCCGGATATCGCAGGTGATGGCTTTGGAAACTTGAATCCAAAAGTACCAGACCAGATCTACTGTACTACAAATAAAAAAAAATGGAATCAAAAGTCAGATTAGACCAAAAGTTTGGTGGAGCCTCATTAATTGCTTTTTAATCATTTTCTGCCAGATGAGTACGCTGTTTGATAAAATTCCTGTCACTCAGTTATAGTGATTATGCCTCATGTAGTAGCAAGGACAGTGGTAAGATTATTTGGATAGTAAAATTATTTGCCTAAAATCAACGAGAAAAAAAAAAAAGTAGAAGTAGAGAGCAAACACAGAATTTTACATAGGATGGAAATAGCCACTTGAATGTGAATAAAATTATAAATCCTATCAAGGAAAGACCAGAAGACAAGTAAGGCTAGAAGCAAATAGTACTGATGTCAAACTCCCATGTCTTGAGACTACATTTGATTTATAAGGGATGGAACTACAAAAGGACCCATCTAGAAAAACAACAATGAAAAAAATCTTCATTGTTTCATCAAAGGGAAACCTGTAGGATCAATGGCTCAAGTTGACAGGAACACGCTTCAGGGAAAGCTGAGTCATTCTTATGGCCCCGTGCCTGTTTAAATTCCAGCTTACTCACCAGAGACATCAAAATACAGAAGCTGGTAAACAAAAGATGAGAAAATCAAAGACAAATGGGAGAGCAAGAAGCAAAGGAAAAAAGGAATCGTTTTTTTTTCCTGGCTTTAAGCAAAATGTGCAGTCATTTCCAATACACTGAAGGAGAAGCGATATTCTGCTTGACTGTTTCACAGAAACCTCTCATTTAATCATGTGTCTCCATCTCTGCCTGGCATTATTTTTGAATAAAGGTTAGTTTTATAAACTACAAACAAAATAGTTCTCTGGGACAGAAAGTTATACTTAGAATTTCATTCAAGTTAAGAGCCTTTTGGGTTTCATGCTTAACTCTCCCACTTCTTACAACATTTGCTGATTGTAAGTACTCTGTGACCATGTGTCTCTCCTAGTTGCCAATTTTAAAAAATGGCAGCAAAACAGAAAGCCCTTGAGAAATCACACTCAACCATATATTCTCATTGGTAGAGTTTCACTTGTATAATGAACTGCAGCCAGAAATTGCCATGTCTTAAGCTGGGAAGGATAGGTTCTATTTGCTTTCAAAAATACTGACATTGGAAATTCTCCAACAAACTAATTATTTTCATTTTACTGTTGTTTTGTTGTTGTTGTTGTTGTTGTTGTTTACAGCTGTGTGGAAAGGAGTTTAACAGAATGCACAATTTAATGGGACACATGCACTTGCACTCAGACAGTAAGCCCTTCAAGTGCCTCTACTGTCCCAGCAAATTCACCTTGAAGGGGAACCTAACCAGGCATATGAAAGTCAAGCACGGGGTCATGGAAAGAGGATTTCATTCTCAAGGTAATATTTATGAGCAAAGTTATTCTCTGAGAGGTTTGGACATACTTATCAGCAATCTTACATGGGTCTTTTCTACAAACCTACTATCTTATATCATAGATCCAAAGCTACTGGAAGAGATTGAATCCTGTAACCCTGGGAGTTCATTGTTAACTATCTGTATTACTCTTTTGCTACAGATCAGAGCTGCCCAAGATAGCAACTCTGTTTTCTGAGACCTTTCAAACAAGATTTATGATGACATAGATGTACAGACTGAGATGGAGTAGTAGCTGAAGACAAAACAAGATGGTAATGACAAGAAAGTCATTTTGGCACACTAACTTGCCTCTGTCAGATGTTAGGGAGAATGCAATCAGTAGTGCTAAAGCAGAGGATTTATCAAGCCATACCAAATGTTCTTGTACTTAAGCTCACAAGCTCCATCACTGCAGGAAAGGTGCAGTATCAACAGCGCTCCAAAGCTGCTCCTAGTACATGGGTATCCCTGACACACAAATGATAGTAAGCAGGTGCACACAGCTTTCGTGAGATTTTGGCATGCACAGGACATGGATGAAATTGCATTGATCTTCCCAATGGAGGGTGTAATTACACTATTTCTGAATAAATTTTACAGTTCTTTGGGGTTTGACTCCTGAATAGTGACAGACGACAGCCTAGGAGCCATGAGCAAGCAGACATTTTGCCCCAGACTCATCTAGTTTATGAGTTTTCTCTTATATTTGAGGCATGTCCACATGGTTTTAAACATGAAGATGAACTGTAAATCCATTCAAAGCTGACAGAAGCAAAAAAATCTGGAAATTTTCACAGGTCTTTCTCATTTTTTATTGGATTCCTGGCTAGAATGGGAATGGAAACCCATGTAGCTCTACATCCAGGAGCCTTTCTGCTCAAGATACATTTATTCTGTGACATACTGATGCTAAACAAAAGCCATAAGCTGAAGATCACACTACAGAGACACATGAATGAGGGAGGACAATCCCCCCTTATTTCAAAGCATATGCAGTTCTGACCACTCAGGGAGTATTTTCAACCATGGACACACACAGTTCCTAAAATCAACCTTACGTGCACGTGTAACAATGCTCTCTAAAGAAGTGATGGAATTAGGGAAGATTGTTTGGAGAATTTGAGCAACAAAGATGATTTGTTTGTTTAGAGTTTCTGGATAAATGATTCTATCATGGGTAATATTTCACAGTGTTCCTCAAATTCAGGCTTTAATGCAACCTAACACATATGCGAAAGAAATCTTCTAATGATATTTGGCATAAAATGTTCAAAGATTCTAACAAGTAATGGGATAAATGGCTCTTTTTTCCCCTTTAGTCTCCTACAGCACTGTGTGAGTTACACAATTACTTGTAATTGAAGACAGCCTAAGTGCTTTTCAGCAGAGATTCTTCAGCCCTTGAGGCTTATCAGACGGGAGACGATTTGTAAGGGCTGCCACCTGCTCATGAGCCATTTTAACAAACACAACACAGTTGCAAAGCAGCAGCTGCATCTAGTGTGGCTGCATAAATCCCACAGACACCAGATCAGATTACTAAGAGGAAAAAAAATATCCAAGCAAATAAAGCAGTTTCTATAATAGATTTTTGCTGCTGAGTGAAATGCTCATCCCATAGTTTCATCTTTGTTTAAATTAAGATGGACTATGCCTGTAATGTCTGAATTTTCCTCTGTGCATCGTGATGGTCAGAGCACGTTTGAGTATGCTGTTGCCTCCTGGGTGATGTCTGGATTTCCAACAGAGAGGAGACATTCTGACAAATATTAAGATACACAGACAAAGGACCACACTCACACTGTGCAGCTCAAAATCATTTTTTGATTATTTCCTCAAGCTGAAGGGCATAGAACATTTCAGTGGCACTGGATGAGTGGAAAAGTCAATGAGAGATGAAGTTTAAGACTGATGGAACAGGAATTTGTTTTCCCTTTATAGTAATATCTTTGAACTAGAGTGTCCACAGAACAACCACCTTAAAACATTTTTAATCTCTTCCACTCTTCTGGAAAAAAAAATACAAAAACTGGAACTTTGATTATGGCATGTTTAGATCAAAGCCTTTGCTAAAAAAATAGGAAGAAGGAAGTGGGTAGGTTCACTGGCAAAAAATAGTTTACAAGAGGCCAGGCACTTCACTTTTATTCCTAGCTCTCTCATCAAGTGTCTGGCGTGTACAGCAAAATGTTATGTGTGTCCTGACCTGGCTGCGAGGTAAATACAACAGTACTTCTTTTAACAGTATCTCAAAGGAGATGTAAACATTAAAGGGCTTGGAGATGGCTGAGTGGGAGACAAAGGTAAAATATTAAACTAAGGCCACCTCAGGTTTTATGTTTTAACCATGTACCGTGTAGAAGCATTTGCTATATGTAAATTGTTCCCTTTCTCCCCCCTTGAAATAATGCAAGGTTTTGGAAGAGGAAGAATTGCTCTGTCCCAGACAAATGTGTTGAGGAGCTTGGAACAGGAAGAGCCCTTTGATCTTTCCCAGAAAAGCCAAGGGAAGGGGATCTCATTTCATTCGGACGGCGAGAGTGCCAAGGGAAGCTCATGCCAAGAAGAAGAGGAAGACAACTGCTACGAGGCAGAGCAATACAGCCCTGGTGTGTACCATCATGACAACAACAAGCTGTACATTCCTCAAGATCTGTCTGGCAAACCACAGTGCATGATGAAGGGCTTCAGAGAGTCCTACTGCAGTGAGAAGGAAGAAATGTTAAGTGACGGAGGACTGGAGACAAGAGTAGGAGATTCCGACAACCAGGAGAGCCCAGGAGAGAGAGACCTTGCAAACAGCAAGGAGCACCTGAGCTTTAGAGCCTTTGAAAAGGCCAGTCTGGGGCATTCTCTCTCTGATTACTTGTATTTCAAGCACAGGAACAAGAGTCTGAAAGAATTACTGGAAAGAAAAATGGAAAAACAGACAATGCTTATAGGCATTTAAATGGACATTTTGAAACAGCTGGCAAATGAGAAACAGATAGCTTTGAGCCTGAACTGTAATTTACCAAAGTCTGGAATTTTGCAGGAGTCTAGAAATGAACAAGCTAAAACAATAAAAATATATTAAAGCAAAAAACATGTGCGAAAAGAACAAAGCAGTCCACAGACATCAAGAAATGCAATAGATTTTGAACTGTTAAGATTTTTATACTTATCCATTTGGTATACAAGCAGACGATAGGGTGGGTACAGAAGTTTATTTTCCTCTATCTGGCATCTAGGGTGGTATATGTTACACTCAATTTTCTAGTTATCAGAAAAAAAATACTTTAGTATTTCATAGAATCAGAGAATCATACAATTAGCTAGGTTGGAAAAGACCTACAAGATCACCTAGTCCAACCATCCACCTACCACCAATAACCCCACTAAACCATGTCTCTCAACGCTATATCTAAACGTTTCTTGAACACCTCCAGGGATGGTGACTCCACCACCTCCCTGGGCAGCCCGTTCCAGCACCTGACCACTCTTTCAGAAAAGTAGTGTTTCCTAATGTCCAGCCTAAATCTCCCCTGGCGCAACTTGAAGCCATTCCCCCTCGTTCTGTCACTAGTTACAAGAGAGAAGAGGCTGACCCCTAGCTCCCTACAACCTCCCTTCAGGCAGTTATAGAGAGAGTTATAGAGTTATATTCATTTATTATCTGACTAAATATATTCGACCACTTCTAACCATAGGTCTCAACAAGTCTGAAACTACTAAGTATTTCACAGCATAAGCAAGAGAACTGTTAAAGACAGTGCGCATAAAAATGCTGTCTGTCTCGGAACTAGCATGATCCAGATTCCTTTACATGCTGCTGTGACTTACAATGAGGAATGGGAAAACAATTATGAAGAAATTCTAACATCTTCATCTTGTGAGACAGTGAAGTGCAGAAGTGTACAGCTTTGTAAGGGCTGGAATATTTTTGGTCACAGAAGCTTTTTCTCTGGTAAAAGGATTGCTTGTGTTTTGCTGTGTTTCAGTCAGTATGGAAGCATTCACCAGTTCTTCAAATGAAATGGCATGGACTGTGTTGACATTTTGTTCTAATGTCTGCTCACACCAATACATTTAATGAGCAGCAGCATGTAGCATTTGCAAGTATTGCTGTAATTACACATAAAAGAAAAGGAGTCATTTCATTGAGAAAATGATGTAGTTTTGCCACTTCTCTCCCAGTTTATCTTGGCAAGCAGATACGATTTTTAAAATACAAAGCCCAATCAGATTTTATTTTGGAAAGGATTCCAAAAAAGTGCCTTGTAAGAGTGAAGCAATACTTCACACAGAAAGACAGGTTTTTATTTTGTCCTATCTGAGTCAGAATTTTTCCCTCATTAACACAGCTTGAGCAGTGAGCTCCTGGCCTTTCAGAAGAATTCCACTCATGCTGGTCATTCCCAGCTTTTTATTGATTCCCATACAACTATATGTTCGTAACAAAGATGCTAGAAGAACATTCCATTAATAGCATTGTTTGGCCAGCACCTTGAATCCTATATCTTCAACACACAAGACAAGTGGCCCCAAGCCATTCTGTTGCTTATAAGGAAATAAAGTTGTAATAAGTTATTTAATTATTCCTTTATCATTTTTTGAAATTATAGCTCAATAGGTTAAACTCCCTTAAATATGGTATCTCATTTTCAAATATTGCTACCTTATTCATTTCCCTACCAACATCTTGATTTGGAATACCTTGTTATCATGCTTGATATTTATTATGTAGGTAACTCCAAAAGTAATGCCTTCTATTTATTTCCATGGGAACCACAAAAGATACAAAGAAAATGCTATTTGGTAGAGCAGATTCTCAGCTACAAAACGCTATATTTCACCACAGTCACCACCATTAGCAATGCATTTTCACCAGCAATGAACAAGAGCCTGCATGCCAAGCTCATAGCAATCTGCACCAGTGAAGGTGACCTGCTGTTGCTGTCACCTCTGCTGAAACACACCACCCACCACCTCACTGTGCTCACATCCACTTGATGTCTCCATAAACATTCAGCAAGCATCAATGAATGTCAATGGGTGCCATTTTTTCTGCATGGAGGAATTCAGTTACACACCTTTACTTCACATACACTTCCATGCCAGACACCATTCTGTCAGAGTGCCCCTCTGCTGCCATCTGTCACAGGGCAACAACATGTAATGGAATACTGGTGTGAAGATTCAACCTCTACTGCCATACCACCAACATCCACCTCTGATGTCATGGACTGACGTAACATAGGAGGCATTACTTTTGGAGAGCCATTGTAAGTTGTATTAAATACAAAGTCAGATACTTATGGCTTGCTTATGCAGGAAGCTTGCTGCTGTAGCACCTTGCCAGTATAAGAAACCTCTCACATTACAGAAGAATTAATTCTCACACCAGTTAATCAGCAATCACAAAGCAACAGTACTTATTTAGTATACAAAACTGTGTTTGTATAGGCTGAGGTTGTAGGAGATGGTTCTATTTTTCAGTATTCAGACCTGGCGTAATAAGAATTCTGAATGACTAGGAGAAAAAGCTGTTGGTGTAAGAAGTTTTACAGTACAGTTCACTCTTCTAAATATAATTAACCACAGTTGATGTACATACTTTTTTTTTAAAAAGAGGACATACAAAATTGATGTGGAATGTAGGTGTCTTCAGGACTAGTCTGAATTATGTCTTTCAAAATAGGGTATTTTTCAGGTATACAAATACCATGGTTTTCAGTTAAGAACTGTTTTATCATATACATTCAACCTGTTCCTTGCTTCAACTGCAATATAACTCCTCTTTAAAGTGTAATGTGTACAGATGCATTCTTTCTTGGATTAGAGGAGAAGTGATCAGGTAGAAATTCAGAGTGATCTACAAGGTTGTCTCTTAGAAATGGGAGAAATGACAATTACCCTCCTGGCAATGTCTTGCTTCTACCAGACAGAAGCTTCTGTTTTAGAATGCGTACAGCCTACAGCTGAGTACCACAATCTCTCAGAGATGTCTGTGTCAAGCTGATACAGTTCCATTTCACTTTTGCAGCCGTAACAGTTCCTATAATTACATGAATAAGAAAGAAATCAGGAACATGGCTGCAGTTCCTATATTCTTTTCTTTAATGCAATTTATATAACTTTCATATTTATATAATTTGCTAAGCATATACATGCAGATTGAATGGAATAAGAGTATCCAGAATGGCAATGCTATTTGGGATTAATTTGTAACATACATCACTTTTCCTGCATTCTTCCTAGAAAGTGGAGAATATTCCATTACAACGAGACTTTGAGAATGTGCCCAGTCACATAGTCACCCTGAGCTCATTCACAAGCACCTCAGGTTAACTCAGATTAGAATAGTAAAGAATTTGTTTAAAAGCCCAAGTCACCAGTCAGAGGAATTGCAAACAAAAGCAATACTGAGATAAAGAGACAAGTGTCAAGTGACCCAGGCAAAGGGATTAGGAGGTGGTAACCCTCCCTACTGCAGAACGTAATGTAGCTGAGTTTAAGACACTTGTTATAAAGAGGCCTCAAGGGACAAATTATAAGTGAAATAACAGCCTTCATTGTGAAGCACCTTGCTTGTCAAACATAAGTTATTTTCACACTATTTACATTGGCACCATTCTGGGAACAGACCGTAACAGCCTTTGCTTTTTAATAGCTTTGAAAATGCTTTATAGAAGTTTGCTCTCATAATGAAGCTATTTCCCATCTCTAGGTTTTGAGGGATTAGCTTCCTTGTTTTGCTTTGAATAGAGACCTAGTAATCCTGTAGAGACATTCTCTTTGTCCTGACCTCGGGACAATCTTCTTTACTGCTTCCTAAAATGAGTCTATCTATTCTCTTCTTGCAATGTTGTAGACAAAAACGCTTATATCTGACTCTTGTCTGCTATTCGAGGTTTCAGCTTCGATACCATACTAAATTAAGGCCCAGTCTTCGTCACACATATCACATCCATATAATTTTCCTGTGTTACTACAAGAGCCTAAGTTCATTCTCTTGGAAAGCATCAAAACAAATGAGAATGAGCACAAATTCATACAGCTGAGATATTTTCCAAAACAGATGCTCAGGAAGCCTTGCTGAGTAACAGTAAATGTGCAACATCATAAAGAGTTTGAGCAAGTGAAGGCATGTGGCTTGTTAAATTGGGGATTTTTGTGCTCTTTAGAGCAGCAAAGAGAATTCTGGAAGACATTGTCGGAACAGAGTAGTAGATGAAAAATCAAAAGCTGGATTAAGAAAATTTGAGGATAAGGGAACGTGATATATTTATTAAGAAGGAGAAGTTGAAATCTGAAATGAGTGACATTTTGAGTTTTGCCACCAGGACTCAGCCATCTCCTTGTGACATGGAGTTCTCTTGGCTGCCGAGCAGCCTCTGATTTGTGATAGCAAGGATAGGTGCTCAGCAAATCAAAGGATAAAACACTTTATAATAATGCTAGAACAGAATTTTATCCAGTGCTGTGTCTTACAAAACACACTCTTGGAAAGCTACAAGAAACACCTAATTCTACTGCACTCACCTCTTTCCAAATCTGTCTATATCCCATGTCTATTCTCTGATTTCTCTCTTCACAAGGTGCTGCTGGACTCTGCTATTATTAGTGTACGGTTAAGAATTAATATAAGTACTGTATTTATTACACCAAGATGTTTCTAATAATTATTAACAGTTTTGAAAATAAATTGTGTCTGCTTAGCTGAACAAGATATAACAGAGCTAACATTTTGTACTCCTAACAGATTTTGCATATAATATGGTGTATATTTATTTCACTCCATACACTGGGTTGTTATTTGAAACCCAAACTCAAAAAATGGACCAACTTTCCAAATACTTTGTTTCTGGCATTCAATTTCAATAGTAAAAGCATATATGAAGTATTGTAGTAACTTAAATAAATATATGCTAGAGATGCTGCTGTAGTTTTTGTTGAAATGGATCCAGAGCTCTTGGCACCTTTGCTATTTTATATAATAAACACATGGGGATCATCTGACAAAGTCATGTGTGAAGAGTGATCTTTTTCAAGGGAAGCCTAAATGTATGACAGAGGGGCAATTAGGTGACAAGAGAACAAGAGCTGCCAGGTTCCCTAAGACAGAGAGTTCATTTTATTATTACAGAATGCAGAGAGAACATAAAAATGATTAAGACTGATTTTGGCATTTGTTAATTTAGCCTTAGACAAGCCAAAAAATTAACATTTATCTTAATGATATTTCAAAGATCTGCATCTTGGATTAGAATGAAACACGTTAGAAAATTGAATTTAAGGAAATGGAATTCCTTCATAAACTCAGGAATAAGCAGAAGATCTGAACTTGGAGTTTCAGAGTTTCTTTTTCTGATGGAAAACACTTAAGTGATGAGTAAATTCTTGGATTTGTCTGTTTTAACAAGATCCTGATGAAATTGGCATCCTCAGACTTCACAGAGATCATTTAAAGTTGTTTTTGAACACATAGAGAAAGCAAGTGGAGTACTGGCTATAACACAATTCAAGCCATAAAGAAAACAGAGATATTCAGTTTCTAATTCTCTGAAGTATACATCTTTAAAAAAGCCCAAAGCACTCACCCAAAACAGAAATACATCGAGGCTAAGTGAAACAGAACTAAACCTTTTTTGATTTCTTGCTTTCTTCTTTTTTTTTCCCCTTTCTTTTTTGATTCCACGTAGCAACCTCAATGTAGTTTATAAATTAGATTTATATGAGTAGTGTAGTCTATAGAGTCGGTTGGAATGGGACACAACTGACCAGGAGACACAAGAATATACTAGGCAGCAAGCTGGCAGGGCTCAACACCAGGGCTTTAAATTACAGTTAATGGGGGAAGGAGATGTACTATTGAGGAACAGAGGAGAGTCAGGAAACACTGCTGCTTTAGGAAGCAGTGGGGGAAAACCTCAGGTTTGTCCTGGAGGTTTGTGGGAAGGCTCCTCCGTGAATGTAATGCAACTAAAAGCCCAGCTGAAGTGCCTCTACACCAGTGCATGAAGCATAGGAAAAAAGGAAAGCATGGTGCAATTGGAAAACTATGGTCTCATTACTATCACAGAAACATGGTGACTCACATGACTGGAATACCACCACTGAGGGCTATGACGGGATAGGCAAGGTAGGAGGAGTGGGAAAGTTGTCCTCTATGTTAAGAAGTGGATAGACTGCATGGAGCTCCCTCCAAGAAACAGTCAGGAACAATCTGAAAGACCGTGAGTTAAAATTAGGGACTGGAACAAGAAAGGAGAGCTGGTGGTCAGAGTCTACTACAGGGTGCCTGATCAAGGAGAGCCTGCTGATGAGGCCTTCTTGCTTCAGCTGCAAGAAGTGTCATGTTCACAGGATCTCATCTTGATGGGGTATTTCAATCACCCAGATATCTGCTGGGAAAAAAACACAGTGAGCTGCAAGCAATCCAGGAGATTCCTGGAGTCCATTGATGACAACTTTCTGGTTCAGGTATTGGACAGACCCACCAGAGGTGAAATGTTGCTGGGTTAAGATCAGAGGATGCCTGGACTGCAGTGACCATATCCTGCTCAAGTTTGTGATTTTGAGGATTGTTGGCCTAGAAAAGACCCTGAATTTCAGGAACCTCTTGTGTTCCTAAACTTCTAAGAGGGAATAGGAGGAGCAAAATCCCTTCCAGTGTAAAAGCAGAGCAAGTGTGAGACCACCTCATGAGGCTGAATGTGTACAAGTCTTTGGGGCCAGATGACGTGCATCCCAGGGTTCTGACATGGAACTGGCTAGTGTGATTGCCAAGCTGCTCTCCATCACGTTTGAAAAATTGTGGCTGTCAGGTGAAGTCCTCGGTGACTAGAAAAAGGGAGACATCACTCCCATATTCTAGAAAGGGAGAAAGAAAGACCTGGGGGACTACAGGCTGGTGAGCCTCACCTCTGAGCCTGGGAAGATCATGGAATGGATCCTCCTGGAAGAGATGTTAAGGCACATATGAGGAGGTGATATGTGAGATGAGGAGGTGATTTGAGACAGTCAGCATGGCTACACCAAGAGCAGGTCGTGCCTCATCAATCTGGTGGTCTTCTATGATGGAGTGATGGCATCATTGGACAAAGGAAGGGCAAATGATATCATCTACTTGGACATGTGCAAGGCCTTTGACATGGTCCCACATCACATCTTTATCTCTAAATTGGAGATATAGGGATTTGAAGGGTGGACTATTAGGTGGGTAAATAATTGTTTGGATGATCACAGCTGGAGTGTTGTTTTCAACGGCTCTATGATGTCCAGGTGGAGGTTGGTCACGAGTGTGTCTTGGGACCAGTGCTCTTCAACGTCTTTACCAATTATTTACAAAGTGGGATTGAGTGTACCCTCAGCAAGTTTGCTGATGACACCAAGCTGAGTGCTGCAGCTGACAGAGCAGAAGGGGGGGACACCATCCAGAGGTACTTAACGAGCTTATCATAGAATCATAGAATCATAGACTCCTTAGAGTTGAAGGGGATCTTCAAAGGTCATCTAGTACAACTCTTGTACAATGAACAGGGACATCCGCAGTTAGATCAGGTTGCCCAAAGCCTGATCCAGCCTCACCTTGAAAGTGCCAGGGACAAGGCATCCACCACATCTCTGGGCAGCCTGTTCCAGTGCCTCACCACCCTCACTGTAAACAAATGTTTCCTTCTATCTAACGTAAATCTCCAACCTCTTTAAGCTTGAAACCATTTTCCCTTGTTCTATCACAACAGACCTTTCTAAGGACTTTGTCCCTTTCTTTCCTGTAGTACACCTTCAGATACTGAAAGTCTGCTCTAAGGTCTCCACAGAGCCTTCTCTTCTCCAGGCTGAACAGCCCCAGCTCTCTCAGCCTGTCCTTGCAGGAGAGGTGTTCCTTCCCTTGGATCATTTTTTGGCCCTCCTCTGGACACACTCCAGCAGGTCCATGTCTCACCTGTACTGAGGACTCCACATCTGGACACAGTACTCTAGGTGAGGCCTCACCAGCACAGAGTAGAGGGGCAGGATCTCCTCCCTCAACCTGCTGGCCGCGCTTCTTTTGATGCAGCCCAGGATACGGTTGGTTTTCTGGGCTGCCAGGTCACAATGGAGGCTCAGGTCTAGTTTGCTATCCACCAGTACCACCAAGTCCTCTTCGGCAGGGCTGTGCTCTATCCTTACATCCTCTAGCTTATATTGATATCAGGGGTTGCCACAACCAAGGTGCAAGGTCTTGCACTTGGCTTTGTTGAACCTCATGAGATTCTCCTGGACCCACTGCTCAAGGCTGTCTAGGTCCCTCTGGGTGGCATCCCATCCCTCTGGTGTGTTGACTGGACCCCAAAGCTTGCTGTCATCCTTAAAACTGCTGAGGGTGCACTCAACCTCACTGTCAATGTGATTGAAGATATTAATGAGTATCGGTCCCAGCACTGACCACTGAGGGACACCACTTGTCAATGATTTCCATCCAGATACTGAGCTGTTCACCACCACTCTCTGGACTCAGTCCTGTAGCCTATTCTTTGTCCATTGAACAGCACACCCATCAAATCGACATCTTTCCAATTTGGAGAGAAGGATGTTGCAGGGTAATGTGTCAAAGGCCTTACTGAAGTCCAGATAGATTATATCAGTGGCTCTTCCCTTGTCCGCTGATGCAGTTACATCATTATAAAGGCCACTAGGTTGGTCAAGCAGGATTTGCCCTTGGTGAAGCCATGCTGGTTCTACCGTATCACTTTCATATCTTGCATTTGCCTTAGCATGGCTTCCAGGAGGATCTGCTCCAGGCAGCCTCCAATCCTGATGTCACCAGCCAGTTCATTTGTGTTGGTGAGCAGCAGGTCGAGTATTGCATCCTCCCAGTGGGGCTGTCTATTACTTGACTCAGTTATCCTCAATGCATTCCAGGAGCCTCCTGGATTGCCTACAGCTCACCGTGCTACTTTTCCAGCAGATGTATGAGTGGTTGAAGTCCGCCAGCAGGATGAGCACTTGTGATCATGACACTTCCCGTAGCTGGAGGTAGAAGGCCTCATCGAGAGGCTCCGCTTGACCAAGTTGCCTGTAGTAAACACCAGTCACAAGGCTCCCTTTGATGCCTTGGTCTCTGTCACCCTTAGGTTTTTGACTTGCTCATGACTGTTCTTTAGGGACAGCTCTTCACATTATATTCCTTGAAATTTGGGCAGACCGGAATCTAATCAGGTTCAATAAGTCCAAGTGCAAGATGTTGCATTTGGGTTGAGGCAATGACAGATATGAGAACAGACTGGGAGAAGAACCCATTAAGAGCAGCGCTGCAGAGAAGCACTTGGGGGTCCTGATGGATGAAAATCTTGATGTGAACCAGCAGTGTACACCTGCTGCATCCCAGAAAATGAACAGTATCCTGGCCTGCAACAAAAGAGGAGTGGCCAGCAGGGCGAGGGAGGGAATTGTCCCCCCTACTCTGCCTTTGTGAGGTCCATCTGGAATATTGCATCCAGGCCTGGAGTCCCAAATACAGGAAAGATGCGGAGCTGTTGGAGCACATCCAGAAAGGGCCATGAAGATGATCAGAGGGCTGGAGCACCTTTCCTGTGACGAAGAGTTGAGGGAGTTGGGCTTGTGCAGCCTGGAGAAGAGAAGGCTGCAGGGAGACGTCACTGCAGCCTTCTAGTACTTGAAGGCACCTTATGAACATGAAGGGAACCAAATTTTTACACAGTCTAATAGTGATAGAACAAAAGAAATGGCTTCAAACTAGAACAGGGAAGATTTAGGTTAGATGTTAGGAATACATTTTTTACTCGGAAGGTCGTGAGGCTCTGGAACAGGTTGCCCGGTGAGGTTTTGGATGCCCTGTCCCTGGAGACTTTAAAGGTGAGGCTGAATCAGTTTCTAGGCAACTTGATCTAGCTGTGGATGTCCCTGCTTATTGCAGGGGAGTTGGACTGGATGGTCTTTGAAGGTCTCTGGAAATACTGAAGGCCAGGTTGTATGGGATCCTGGGCAGCCTGATCTAGCGGCTGGCAACGCTGCCCATGGTAGGGGAGCCATTCTTTAAGGTTCCTTCCAACACAAGCCATTATATAATTCTATGATTCTACCAGGAGAAAGATGTACCATGTTTTATTAGCTGGGGAATTACCTTCTCCATTCCCATATAAATATCGTTGATTCTCAGTGTTTCCTCTTTGCCAACTGCAACAATGAAATTTAGAAAAAGCATCTATTTGGTCCTTTTCACAATCTTCATTTTTGTCAAAATCTGTACTGTGTTCATTTACATCTTCAAATAAACAGAAAGAAGTAGAAGAGAATGAGAGCCTCTCCGATGTTTCTAGTGGGACATTTCTGTACCTGTAGTGAAATGCAGAGAAGGGCTGAATATGTCTAAACTATTGGTGTGTTACAAAAAAAAAGTGTTGGACTATTGAAAGAAAAAAGCCAACACTGCTGCAAATGAGATAGGATATCTGGAAAGGATATCTGGGATGCATTAAAAATAGTGTGGCCAGCAAGTCGAGGGAGGTTCTACTCCCTCTCTACACTGCCCTGGTGTGGCCATATCTGGAGTATTGTGTTCAGGTCTGGGCTCCCCAGTTCAAGAAAAACAGAGAACTACTGGAGAGAGTCCGGGTGAGGGCTGTGAAGATTATTAGGGGCCTGGAGCATCTCCCTTATGAGGTAAGCCTGAGAGAGCTGGGAGTGTTCAGCCTGGAGAAAACAAGGCTGAGAGGGAACCTTATCAATACTTATAAGCACTTTAAGGGTGGGTACCAAGAGGATTGGGCCAAGCTCTCTTCAGTAGTGGCCAGAGACAGAACAAGGGGCAATGGCAACAAACAGGAACACAGGAAGTTCCATATATACATGAATAAATACTTCTTCTCTGTAAGCGTGACAGAGCACTGGAACAGACTGCCCAGAGAGACTGTGGGGTCTCCTTCTCTGGAGATATTCAAAACCAAACTGGATCCTTTCCTGTGCGACCTGCTGTAGGGAACCTGCTTTAGCAGGAGGTTGGACTGGGTGATTTCCAGAGGTCCCTCCAACCTCTACAACTCTGTGATTCTGTGATTTCTGATTGGAGCAATGAATGCAGTCACTATGAAGGTGCAGTGTGGCAGACCTACTTCAGATTAAAACCTTACTTTAAGTACAAGGACTGTATACTCAACTCCTTGCCAAACATGCCCCATTCATACTCTCTATGTCTTGTATAGATTAGTACAGCTAAATGGGTTTGCACACTGGTTCAAAATGCAAAGATCAGACAAAAACATATGTCTGAGTGTCAGTCATTTCAGCAGTTGTAATGATGAAGCACCAAATATGGATCATGGCCAATGCTTTTCCCAGATATGGTGGAGTGGTGGATCATGTTCCATAAATTACCTAGTGATCAGCCTACAGACAAAAAAAAACTAGGGAGCAGTGTCTTTGTGAATAAACTTTTTGATGTCTTACCATTCTGCTCACTTTGTCTGAAAAAAATACTGTATATCCAGTCCATTCCTATAAATAATTTACTTTCAGTGGAGTCAGGCACCATTCTCACTCAGTGAATTGCTTCCTGGATTGAAAAATCTCTTGTAGTGTGAGCATTTTTGTTCAACAGACCTGTATTTTTGGAGATTAGATTGTCTGCTTATATTGTACTTATTCCAGTCTGTAAGTACTCATCTTTCTCAGTGAAAAATGATTAAACAATAATTTACGATTGAGTCACTAACTGACCTATTAAAAGACGAGGTGTGCCAAATGAGAATGAAGTACAATAATTAATATATCCTATATAAATTGTTTCTACTATATAGATTAATAAAGAGGAAAACAGTGTAAAGAGGATAGACAAAGTATCACAGAGGTTATTCTAGAAGAAATACAGACAATTTAACAAGATAAGTGGTACAAATGTTCCCTTCCCCCCTTCCCCAAATACCTATCAATACAGAGTGGAAATCCACAAGCTACTTAATTTTTCAGACATTGCCATTTTATGCAAGTTATATGTCTTTTCTAGAAGTATGTAACCCTTAATCTTTTTGATTTGTTTACAGGCCAGTATGTTTTTTTAATCAGTATACAAAGTATTTTTACAAGAGAGGGAATCAGCTTTCCTGCCAGCCACATAAACATAATGAAAACTGATAAAAATGCTGAAGTCGTATTGTGAAGAAAGTTACACTAAAATCGAAACAGGATTGTGCATGGTACCTGGAAGTCTGTGAGAGCAGTGCCAAGACCTGCAAGGTCCTAGATAATTTAGGTCTGATAAGTCCACATGCAGACACTTGAAGCTTGGGAAACAATGTGATCTTACTCAAATGGAAAAAAAAAAAGCTACGCCCTGAATGTGAAATTTTGGTAAAGAGGAATTAACTACATTGCAAGTCTTAACAAGGATTGTGTGAGTCAAGACTTCACATGAGCAATCAGTTGGGAGCAGACACTGGCAAAACTAATACTACTCTACAATATTTCCTACAGAATTGGCTTACAATAACAGAAAGCTGTATATGCTTGTTACCATCACTCTGTGGGAGGCAACCATCCTGCAGACAGACAGCAGAACTGATCACCTGAATGGGTTGTACAAGTGTCACCCACTCCAGTGCAGTTGGTCCATTTTAATTACATCATCTCCAGGTTAAGCAGCAGTGCCTCATTTCACTCTGGAGGGGTTTAGGGTTTTTTTTACTAATGATCATCTGATGAAGACATCTGCTCATCAGCAGTGGGGTCAGTGGTCCTTCTATGCAAATTTTATTAACACATCCAGACCCTCTGTGGCATGAAACCTCCCCGCTACTCATACTTGTAGGACTTTTTCATTTGCCTTACACCAGTTGTCTCATCATGAAAGTGTAACAGTCATGCAGATATTACTTGATTTGTTTTCTCAGTTACATATATATTTGGAAGTTAATTTTTCCAAGTCTTGTGTTTTCAGGTTTCTAAGTAGAACTAATTTTGCATACGTTACCAATATCCTGAAGAAAGTGTGACTACCTATAAGCATTTTTGACAGATGGTGGCACCTAGCAAATTATATTTTTTCATGTCTCTGCTTTTTTTGAATTTTTAAAAATGTGTCCACTTTTTTACATTTGACGTTCTCTGCCTAACTCTTCAGGAACATAATGCACATTGATTAGTTTCCTGCACGGGACTGTAAGTTTTCAGGGTGACCTACTCGGAGTACACTGGTGCAGTGCCATTTCCATTCTTATGAAATGCTTGACAGAAAAATAAAGTATACCTCAGTATGACAAGCAAGCATAAAAAATGACAACTCCAAGTGATTTAGTGTTATCTCCAAATGCCAGTACCATGAACATGGTATATTAGTCCTAATTTCTAGGCAGATTTTAGATGAATAGAAGAAAAAGATACATTTTAAATAAAATAAAAATATTTTATTTTATTTTATATTATTTTATTTTATTTTTTCTAAATGATGGATTGAATGTGTGAGTAAGAGGCAGTGGGAAAATACTGATATACTCAGTGGACACAAATAGTTATCATCCCTTTTATCTTAATATGTTTATATTCCATGAATTAACAGTCTGGTCAGCCAAAGTACATTTATAATGCAGTTGTTTCCATATACGACTTTTTGAAAGGAATGGGCAAAAAAACCCCTTTTGATTGACAGAAACCATAAAGCCCTGCCAATCAGGATTATGAAGGGTGATCTCATCCAGTTCATATCATCACAAAACAACAGCTTCATCAGGCAGTAGATTCAGCAAGCCTGGACTAGTGCAAATGCGCATGCAGTTTTGTGAGTCCACAGGTAAAGCTCCTTATCAAAAATAATCTGCTACCTTATCTTTTCTGCAGCTCAAAGGTGTTAAGATCAGTGGTGTCAAAGGCAAAGAAGCACTTGTTTGTACAGAACAACTTCCCCATTTTATTTTTTCAACTTTTTAAATCTTTTGACCTCAAAATCTCAAACTGAATTACCATTAGTCATGCAAAAAATTTATGGAAGACAGCATAAGCATTTTGGAAATCTAAGCTGATAAAACAGACAGCTTCCAGCCTGTTTGTTAAAAATCATTAAAGTTTCTTCTGTTTCAGAGCTTCTTTATGGTGTTTAAATGGAGACAAGGCCTAGTCACTGAGCAATTAGAAAGTTATCCTACACTACTCAAACCTATAGACTCTTCAAAAATTCTTCCTTAAATATGTAGCTTTTCAAGCATTACACCTTCCAACCTCTCCTGTGGTAAAGTATGTAGTGAGCTCACTCATTGTATATGGGCACTATCACACCTAGGGGGGGCATATACCAGATTATGATTTCAGACTGACTGTGGGCCAGACATTGGAGATGGCTTACTTTCCTAGACCTTTGGAGAAGCTGGGAAAGGTAGGTCTGGGGAGATGCTTCTGTGAGTGATCTATACATTAGTTTCCATACATTAGTTTCCTCAGCCTGATGTAGATGCTCCCCAGGAGGATATGTTAGTATTATGCACACAGTAGTCCTCAACCTTTTAAAAACGACTGGAATGCAGCATCAAGAATTGGTTTAGCTTCCCCTTTCAGCACAGTTCTCTCCCCATTTTTTACAGTGAGTGGCAAAAAAGTCTTGACAGAAAGTTGTGAGAATCTATTGTCAAGGAGGACCTAGAGCTGGGACAGTGAGGTCAGCCCATCACTGGCAAGATGAAGAGATGCAAAACTGCTCAAAAAAAGACTACGTCATGCCCAGAGTGTGCCTTCCCATCACCACCAGGAACCTGAACTTTTGTTCTTATGTACAGCTCAATCTGGGTGGATGCAAGAGATTGGGTCTCATTTCAACTTGCTGCATGAGTTAACAGGAACTATCTTAGGAAACACTTTTCCCAAGAGCAAAAACACTCTCAGCACTTGCAGCTGCACTAAATACTATCACCCTGAGCTGATCAAGGGACTAAAAACCAGTCATAACTGAGATGCTCTTGTGTCTTTTGCTGCTTCTTGTTCCTCCCTTCACTTAGCCCCACCTCCATTTTCTGAGGTCCTCCACTACCGCAAGGTACAAGCCCTTCTCACAGTAACATTGTAAACCACTCTGACAAGAATAGCTGATCCCTAATGCTCTTCTTCTCATCTTTCTGTACAGGTTTCCAGCACCATTAAACTAAAAGTACATATCAAAATCTCATCTTTTTCCTCCAAGCACCAAGAAACAGAACTTCTTTCCTCCAGAGCCTCTGACTGCCTCTGTCCATCTCGCAGCTCCCACTGACCAAAATCTCTTGGGTCAGTGAGCTCATGTAGGCCCACAGCTTCCATGCTCATGGAGGAGTTTGCACATGTTCCTCACTTGATCAGAACCCACCTCATCACACCTTCTTTATTTTGCTTTTTGTACCCAGAGTGCACACCTTCAAGTGTTTGCAATCTGAATAATGTCCTGACAGGGTGCACTTCTTGTTATTAGGGAGCCCTCCCTAATAGTGTCACTCACCTTGTGTGCCATCACAGTGTGCTCCGTCTCTCTTTTAGCAATCTTTTTGCCTTCTATCCTTTCTCCCCTTCACTTGTTTATTAATCTTTCCTTCAGGCAGAGGCAACTGCCAACATCCTCTCTTCAGGCAGCCTGCAGTAGGTGGTTATAAGTCAGACTATGAAGCCAAATGAAAATAAGAACAAAACTGCATGCTGCCCTAACTGTGCAACTGAAGCACATGTTAAGGTTCACTGTGCTTTGTATTTATGGTGGCTGTGATTGTACTTTCCACCTTTGAATGAAACATTTAGTTCTTTTGTCTTTAGCCATGTTGTTTTTAAAAGGGTATGCTTAAAACCATGGTCCATGGGAATGTTTTTCAGAACTGAATTTCACTTTACCACAAACCAATTTTAACACATATGAGAATAAAGAGGATTTCACAGAGCCAGTTCAGCATGAACAAACAGGAGCTCAGATCTGTTCCCTGTCTTGAATGGGCAGTAGATTGAGCCTGACAGCTAGAATACTGGAGATAACAATATCAGCCTGAGCTGTTCCTCCCATAGGCAAGGAATAGATGCAGATCCTACAGATAGATGTAGTCCACTGCACAGCTGAAATGGAAAATGGCTCTAGCTACCAGATCAAGCTGCTGCCTGGTGTTTATGGTTTCAGTCCATTAACTGAGGAAGGGATGTACCTAAAACAGGTGTCACCAGACCTTTCAACTTTGAATGGCTGATCAGCTGCCAGTTGGCTATTTACAATAAGAGATAAAACAAGGTTTCTGACAGCCAAACTTCCTCTGCTCTCTCTTCCTTCTCCCACAGCTGAGCAGGCTCTGATCTGAAAATGCTCCTGCGCCAGTGTGTGACCAGACAGCACTACCCCCGTGAAGCACAAACCTGACCCAGTTTGACTTAATGTTCAATTTTGAATGGCACACAGCCAAGTTGCTACCAGTTGGGTTATTCATGCTGCAATAGGAAGCAATCTTTCTGACATGCAGACTTCCTTCTTCTGCTGCCTGAGCAGCAGTGCAGGCAGTCAAAGATGCTGGGTTAGATAAAGAACAATTTGGCTGCAAAGATACGTCTTGACCCACGGCTGTACTTCAGCTTCATTGTGCTACCAGCAGCAAAAACCATCAATACCCATGGCAGATCTTGGGAAGACAAAGCAATTCTACTTGCAAGTAGAGAATTTCTGTTACAGATCCTATAACAGCACTCATTTCATATTCATGTGGAAGAGATCTGGAAATCTCTGATAGCTATATTGGGCAACCATAATCTCAATTTGAAGTCAAGATGCCACTGCCAAATTTGATTAGATTCACCTGCTTCAAGAATCTTCTACAACAGTCTTCACCATCAGAAGATCAAACTGGTTGAGTGAGATCACTTCTTCCTCATGCTTTCCCTCCTCATGGAAACTCATCATCCTACAAAAGAAAAAAAAATGGCTGCACCAGCCTGCAATGGGCTTCATTAATCTCATCACCTGAACTGGTGAACAACACAATGTCTGGAGAACAAGAAGCCAGAAGAATTAGTTGTGCCATCTAAAGACGACAAGGCACCTATATAAGGTGTTTCACTAGGGCTACATCAGGCTTTCTTTAGCTCCTTTTATCTGAAGGGGAAAGGAGGGGGTTGGAGTAGAAGGAAAGAAGTGGAAAGTCTTTATTTTAGTTCCTAGTTCAAACAGGAATGCTCTATGATGGCTCATGCTATCACACTGCCATGATTTTTACTCTTCCTTTTGTTGGTTATGACATCATATTATGAGTATATCTGTGGGATTGGCTTACTTTCCAGCCCTGGAAGAAGGGTAGCAGGAGCTAGGGATCTGCCTTACAGTTCAGATGAGTAACTGGAAATCAAAACTCATGATAAGAGTTAGTAGAAGTGCTCAAGGAAATTGAAAGCCCTGAAACTTGGTTGTAATTCATGGTGTAAAGAGTATTTCTCTAAGTCGGACAGATAAGAAATTTACAGCAGGAATAATGCAAGAGTATTATCCTTCAGACAATAACTTCTCCCCCAGGTTTCTTCGTAATTGCAACGGTGGTATTTTTATGTCAGGTTCCTATAGCTTCTTTCACCTCTGGCAGATAATCTCCATTCATTTCCCAGAAGACTGAGATGCAAACTTGGGCAACCCACTTTCTCCCAAAGCTGCTGTGTCTCAGTGGAATATGGTGTTTCACATTGGCTGGAAACAGCCCAGGTCACAGAGGCCAGTACCCAGGGAACTTCCCCTAGAAGAGAATTCTTTGTGCTAACCACATCTTTCTGTAGAGGTGGTCCATGTCACCAGCAAGTGGATAGGGAGAGTAAGATGCAGTGACTTCTTCTGCTAATTGTGGCAGGAATTACAGGAGAAAAAACAATTAGCATTTAGACTCCTGATCATTTTTTTCTGATGAAGTTCTATAGTCACTTAAACCTGTGCAGAAGCTGAAGAGTAAAGTTACTGAAGGCAGCAAATTTTAGAAAAACTGTGGCTATGAAAGGAATAACAAGTACCCTAGAATATAATTCTGCATTCAGCCAGGGTTCCTGATGTAAAACAAATTTTTTTCTGGAGAGCTGAGGATCTGTGGGTGTGTTGCTCTCTATTTACAAAGAACATACACAGAATTCTGTCTCCTTGAATACAGCAGAGACAAACAACAGGAGGCAGTTTCTTTGTTCAGTAAATCAAACCAGTTTTATGCCAGCATTCTGTCCAAAATTAGTCCTTTCTCTCCCTCTTTGAATTTCTTCCAGGTTTATTCTACTGGTTCTTCTTTCACCGGGCCTGCCTGGTTTTGATTGCTGTTTTGTTAGCTTCACTTCTCACTTGCACATATGCACCTTTGCAATCGAGTCAGAATCAATCATCAGCATTTGCAGAATGTCACAGAAAATGTTTTTTTGAGTGGTACTGCCCAGGTTTTCCTTAGAACCTTCCTGGTCTGTATCTGGGTAGCAGTTTCTATTGTTTCATTTGTTGACAAACGAAAGGATACTGAATTATTTTATAAGTGACCTTCTGTGACACTAGTAGCCAGTCAGTCAGCCAGCCTGACAACTGAGACCACCAATATACCAGCTCTGAGCCTGGGCAGCATCCTCCAGCCTAGCAAGTTGTTGTGTTTATTGTAAGAAAACAAGTTAGTACACACGGGAATTCAACTGGCAGGTTGCATGATCGAAACTGAGAGGATGCATCTGAATTAACTAAAGATGTGCATTTAGAGAAATATTCATACAGCTTCAGATTGTTATGTAGTAAGGTATCTTGATTCTGATTTGATAAAATTCCCTTTGAATTTGAGTTAAGCTACGTGAGGTTTTATTCTGAACAACAGTACACAAAACAGGAATTAAATGCAGGTTCCCTAATCTACTTTAAAGTTAAGCTGGTTTCAAAACCTTGAGGGTCACCTTGTGTGTCAAAAAGTACAACTGTTACCTCCCTGGTTCCTTTCATGACACTTGTGAAAATGAAATATATCTGGTCAGTGTAATATTAATATATGCTGACATGCTTGAAGCAATTTGTAACATGCATTCAGCAATGTTTTGAAAAATAACTCTTCTTGATGATACACAGAACAGAAGAGTATAACAATGCAATTTCTCTGCCAAATTTGCTCCCAGCAGCAGCGGTTGATAAATATGACTCATGAACACTGCAATTTAGTAAACGCTTTGTTGCTTTGGAGGGCGACATGTCCGTGGCTGGTTCATTTAATTCATCAATGGAAAAATGATGCAAGCAAGGCACTGGCTTCTCCCTGGATTTTAGAAATCCAGCTTAATGGGAACGGGCAGTTTGATTTGAAGGAAAATGAATATTTGTGGAATTGTAAATCTTAGGAATCCTGATCCTGGAAAAAAAAAATCCAAGCTGATAAGCTTGTGAATTTTCTGAAATGATGTCACAATTACAAGAGCTTTTTACACTTATTTGCTTTGTGGATGGTTCCACTGTCATATTTTCATATTATTTTTTAATCCAATAGTGCCAAATTCTGCTCTCACTCTAAAAAATGAAGGATTGGTAGCAGTGAAGTAACAAGTTCTGTTTGAGTTACTGAAAATTGCCTTAGAAGAACTCTTTCTGCACTCAAGTTTTTTGCAGGATCCCCTTTTAGCAAATGAAGGACAGTGATTGTCTTGGCCTCTAAACGTACTCTTCCTGTCCTGTATCACCATCCGTAGACCTCACAGTAAATAAATACACTTACATCTCCCTCTGCTAGCTACGCAAGTGACTGGCTTCCTAATGAGCAGTCATCTTACCTGGATAAGGGTAAATAGCATAAATACAGGTTTGTCTCCCCAAAATGTTTGAATTTAAAGAAAAATCAAATTCGTGTTTTACTCTAGAAAAAAAGAAGAGCTGAAGGGGGCTAGAAACACAAGCTAACTGGTTCCGGGAATAAATGACCAAAACAATTATTTATGTAAACCAAAATATTATTTATGTAATATCATCTGACAACATCAAATTATGTATATTGTTTTCAGAATAGATTCCAAAAGAATCTCGGAATATTTTCTGAAGGAAAACCCTTTCTGACAGCAAATATTTTAACTGAAATCAATGTAGCTTAGTGGGAGAGAAATGGGTTGACTTCAAATATATTTCTCTGACACATTACTTAGGAAGTTCCCCAGCTGTAGTCACTCCTGGCCTTATAAAAACTTCAACTGTTCTCTAAAGCTTGAAAGCTCAAATGGTTACATGTGTTGTGCTGTGTTCCTTTGACTTCTCCCCTTCCTTTAAAATGTAAACGCATGACAGATCTTTCTATTTGTTTATCTTCACAGCACAGAGCCATGCACATTTCTTGTTCTATACAAATGATTAATAATGTCACAGCTTCTTCGGTTCTGACTAGTAAGAAGCACTTTGCTTTTTAGCCCCTGCTTCATAATTTGAAGTCTCCCACCCCCATCCATGACACACAGGACTGTCATTCTCTTTCACTGTCATTTCCTTCTATTTTATCTAAGTGTTTCAGAGTTTTCCCCAGGAAATTCTTTTCTATTCATTTTTAGTGATTTCAGGGAGCAAACAAGATGAAAGCTTAATGAAAAAAATGTCTTTCTTGACATTACTGTAAATATAGCTAATGTTTCCCTTTTTGTAGCTATGTAAGATGCAATCTGAAAACTTACTAAGGCAAATAGGAGATAGCAAAGCCTTCATTTTACAGCAGACACTTTACTGAAACTGGGTATCTCTCTAAGTCAGGCGGAATGCAATACAAAGTCAGAGAAAAGGGTTAAGAGATTTCAGTAGGTATTTAAAACCTATCAGCTACTCTCCACAGAAAGATCTCTTAATTAACTATTTATTCACTCTTACTAATAGTTTTAAACACAGAAATATAACTGGATAGCCTTCTTACACAGAAAATGAGAAATAACTCTTTTGAAGTCAGGTTGTTCTGATGTCTGCTAACCAGAGCCTGGCAAAGCAGATGAGAGCATTTTTCATTTCTTTGGCTACTTCTCTGCTATAAGCACCATACAAAAGATGAAATGTCTCTTCATATATTTTACTGGCAGCTAAATGAAATAGTTGCCCGATATCTCTGATTCCTCAGGCCTTGGTCCTGTTTCCCCTGTCCTCAACATCCATGTGATCTCATAAATGCTTAACATGCTTTAGCAAATCTCTGTTACATTCCTTCTCAGGATATTGCAACTACTTCCTTGTACCTTGCAGTAAAAGTGTTAGAATAGTAGCTCATGTATCATCACCCTTGCATGACATCAGTTCTTGCAAATATCTTTCTAGCAGATATCTTAGTGGTTCCCAATTGAATCTGTATAAACATTTTGTGCTACTAAACTACAACTCACCTAATTTTGCACCTGTCCCTTCCTCAGTTTAAACAATCCACACATATTTCTCCTTCCTGCTATTGTTCTCCCATATAGGAAATGCAAAGGAGCTCCAGAGCGTGCAGACTGGTTCTATTACATTAATATATATTATAAAGGCACATGTATAATTAATGAGCTAGCAAGTGCCTGAGTTTGCAATGGAAAAAATCCATCCCATAGCATCAAAAGCATTTTCCCCCCATAATTTAAAGGTATCTACTCTTTTTCCTTTCCTCTCCTCTCCTCTCCTCTCCACTCCTCTC